>NC_047035.1:119071526-119440323 GCF_011762595.2 Tursiops truncatus
CAGTAAAATTTAGAGGGCTTCCCAGGAAGGCAAGGCCTTTCCTCTCCACCGGGAGCCTAGGAAGTTCGGTTTCTCATGCAACTCGTGCAGTCTTACGAAACACTCCCAGACACTTCCAGAGTACCACTGAGGCCTGTTTTGGCACTCGGAAAATCAGACTTCACATCAAGAGAGGGTCTCCATTTTCCTGATTTCCTTTATAAAGTTGGCTCCTAATGACAAAAGTAATCCAAATGAGCTCAGCAAAGTTTACTTGGAACCAACAAGAATAGGGTATGTGATCATACCTGCAATGTCTGAATTACACTTAGAATGACAAGTGTATTTGTAATGTAACAGCAACGATTTAGTTCAAAGGCTTCAAACAAAATACAGCCAGCATTTCAAACACAGAAAAAAAAATGTGTAAAGGGAAATGATGAGAGGATTTAAATGAGGATTACCATTTGGAAACTATATATGTCATTATTTGGGTATTTCCCCTACCTAGAAGTTAGGTTCAGACAACAGTCCCTGGCCTTTTTCAGTGCCAGCTGCCTGTGCTACATTTTTAAAAAATCACTGATTTACATTTCCCTGGTCTTTTACCTTCCAGTGATGCTCCCAAAGCAGGTGGACTAATTATTTCTGAATTTTTCTGTACAACTGAAGAAATCTTTTTTAAAAATTAGTTTCTTTTATTTCTTTCAAATATAACCCCCTCCCCACCAGGCCAATATATATTTTTTAATGGACAGCCTGGAAATTAAATAACAGCAGAGAGCAATGATCATCTCATCAGCTTTCAGAATGCATTTGAAATGCTAGCTAGCTAAATGCTAGCTTAGCTAAAGCGCAAGCCTCATTCTGCATCTTTTGCAGCAAAAGCAGAGCCGAAAGAACCCCTTTGGCTTCTTCTTCCTGTTCTCCCAACATGTAATAACAAACGTCATCAGGCCACCAGAAAAAACTATTTTACTTCCACAGTTCAGAAAGTAAATGAAAAAAGATATACTATGGTCTTATAAATCCCTCACAGGGTAAGATGTTATACGGGAGTATAGGAATTATGAAATCCAAATCAGATTCTGTAAGAAGGAGGCAAAATAAAAACATACAGGAAGTCACTGACCCACAGTCTTAGAATGCTCTAAAAATGTGGTATCAGCTTTTAAAGCACAGAACTCTAACGCTGGGAATTCTAAAAGCAGCAGATTTAATGAGAAATAGATGATCCGCTAACATGAGAGCCTATGAAGACTACGTAAGCAAAGTATCGATGCATCTAAGCCTACAGGGCTTATAGATGTTTGAGGCATTCCTGATTGGCGATCAATCTACTGTTTTCAGGGAAGCTCACAAAATAAAAATGCAAAGCAGGTTTTGAAGCTTCTCAACAATTTTGTCTCAACCTGTACTAGTTTGGAAAAAAACTGTCTTATCCAAATGAGGTTGTGAAATAAAGTAACAGGCTCAAGGGTAGTTGCTCTCTTTAGATAATATCTGTTTTTTTATAATCTATTTTATAACTATTTTTAACAAGCCTCCTTCAAGATATTAATGTGATAGGCTTACAGCACCAGCTATAATACAATTTTTTTTAATGTGCAAGTGACCTAATAGATTTATGCATGTTCACCAATAATTTAAATATACAATATAAGTATGGCCAATTTTCCCTAATTTTAAATAAGTGAAGATTAAATGCTACATAACGTGTCTAAGCATCTTTCTTGAGAAACTTCTAAAAGGAAAAAATAAAAGACGTAATTATACTCACACCACCAGCAAAACCTCTGGTCACCTGTTTTTGGTTGTGGAATGCCCCCAGCAGCCGAGAGACCTACATTTAATATCAACAAAGAAATGTTACATACAGAATTAAACCACATATAGTTAAAAGGTAGAGATGGAACCATCTCTGCAGCTGATAATGCTGCAACTTTGCACAGATATATTCAGGAATTTCCGAGGATTATTTTTCTCATGTATTAGCTCAATGTAGCAAGCTCTTTTGGATTTGAAAACTGAAATATTCAGTTTACCTTTACTTTGAGAATATAAGTACGATATATGTACTTTTAAAGTCAATTTTATGAAAAGTTGTCAAAAGACATTGAAGCTAGAATGAAACTCTACTTTCTTAGCTCAAACACTGGATTTTTCTCAGATGATCTGGATGGTTTAATGTCAACATTCTTGACCACTGGGTCAATTTGGGGGTAACACACACTCTAAGAAAACTATCACTAATTTTAAGAGCCAGCAGGGTCCTTATAAATCCCAGAGCCCAACTCACTCATTATACAGTGGAGACAGTGGGTCCAAAGAGTAGGGATTTGCCTAAGGTCACAGAGTGACCACAAAGAGACCACAATCTGGGTCTCCTGACTCTTAGTTCAGGGCTCCTCCAATTATACATTATGCCTGTTCTTCTCCCATGAATATTAAGAAATTACACGGTATAATAAAAATCTAACAAAATTTATTTAATACTATTTTGACACCTGTGTCATACAGAGTGAAGATTTTAAATAAATTATCTACTTCTGATAATATAAGTGACATGGTCATTATTGTTAATTGCTGGGAGAGGGGAAAGATACAGAAAAATAAAAGGAATGTGACCTACTAATCCCACTACCCCAAGACGTTACCACCGGTACATTTTTTTTCCGCTTAACACTATGACACACCAGAAATATAAATTTTGAAAGGTTATTTTGAACTTTAATAATTCAGTCCTTGAAAACTGGTACAAAGTCATATTACATTATAATAAACAGAATATAATCAAAGAAATTGGGTACAAAAACCAAAGGTATTAAAATTCATTAAAAGTTTTAGTGACTTTCCTGGTGGTGCAGTGGATAAGAATCCACCTGCCAATGCAGGGGACACAGGTCCGATCCTTGGTCCGGAAAGATCCCACAGGCTGCGAAGCAACTAAGCACATGTACTACAACTACTGAGCCTGCACTCTAGCCTGCGTGCCACAACTACTGAAGCCCGCACACCTAGAGAGAAGCCCACCGTAATGAGAAGCCCGCGCACTGCAACTAAGCCCCACTCGCCGCAACTAGAGAAAGCCCGCACGCAGCAATGAAGACCCAACACAACCAAAAATAAATAAAATTACTTAATAAATAAATAATAATTCATTAAAAATTCTAAATGTTAACTTTTTTTCATGCTAGATACATGAGCAAAGATACATTTGTTATATCCTTAGTCTTCCTTTTGGGGGACCGTTCTTGTAAGTCCTGAACCTTTGCTGTAATATCAGCACCCACTAAAGAGACACCAACCAAGAGCCAAGGAGCTGTGAACGAATTGTATCCTCTAACCTGGCATCTACAGTCATCTCTCTGGACTGACAATAAAAGACAGTGTGAGATCCAAAAGAGTATGCTATGCCAAAACCACTGGCCAAACACTTAATCCTAGGACATGATTCATCCACCAGCAAGTGGGCTATTGGAAGGGAGACCATTTAAAGGCTATGTTATAAAATTTGCATGAGTCCTTCTCCCCACTCCCCAGAAAGAAAGAAAAAACATTCACTCAAAACAGGCCCATGGGCTTCCCTGGTGGCGCAGTGATTGAGAGTCCGCCTGCCAATGCAGGGGACACGGGTTCGTGACCCGGTCCGGGAAGATCCCACATGCCGCAGAGATGCTGGGCTCGTGAGCCATGGCCGCTGGGCCTGCGCGTCCGGAGCCTGTGCTCCGCAACGGGAGAGGCCACAACAGTGAGAGGCCCACGTACCGCAAAAAAAAAAAAACAAAAGAAAAACACAGGCCCATGTCAGGACTTCCCTGGTGGTCCAGTGAGTAACACTCCACGCTCCCAATGCAAGGGGCCTGGGTTTGATCCCTGGTCAGGAACTAGATAACGCATGCATGCCACAACTAAGAGTCTGCATGCCACAACTAAGAAGTCCACGTGCCTGAACGAAGATCCCGTGTGCTGCAACTAAGACCTGGTGCAGCCAAAATAAATAAATTAATTAAAAAAAAAAACAGGCCCATGTCGAGATTGGGACTGACATATATACACTACTATATATAAAATAGATAAATAAGAACCTGCTGTATAGCACAGGAAACCCTACTCAATACTCTGTAATGGCCTACATGGGAAAAGAATCTAAAACAAAAAGGGGGGGCTATATGTATATGTATAACTGATTCACTTTGCTGTACACCTGAAACTAACACAACACTGTAAATCAACTACATTCCAATAAAAAAAAAAAAAACGGCCCATGTCTTTGTGATAAAAGACCCAACCAAAATAACTGATTTAAAATGTAAATCCATGAGGCAAAGATTTTCATGTTTTGTTCACTGTTCTATCTCTAGTACCTAGAACAGTGCCTAGCTCACAGTAGGTGCTCAGAATACTTTTGGAAAAACTGAGGCCAGCCTCAAGCATCTCTCTATTTGATGAGTTCCCACTCCAGCAAATGGCTTTAATACTTGCAATGATTTTCTCTAACAACCAGTCTTCTTCATCTTTGTCATCTCTCCTTCGTGATCTTAGAATAAGGTAGTATTGCATCTAAATCATTAGAATGACCCGGAGCTTTTAAGACAAGATTTTTTAAAGCACAGGCTGACTTCTACTTTATAGTATACTTGTACATATACTACATCATTTTATTTTAATAAAACCTGGAGAGACTGTATTAGTAGCCCTTTTCAGATAAGGAGACTAAGGCCAGGCTCACAGAATATGGACTGAACTTCTGACTTCCTGGACATCTTCATCCATAGCACCTCATTTCCTTTTTTACCTTCATCCTCCAACTTAAAAACATGTAAATACAGTGTAGAATGTATGGCAGGTACTCACTCAATAAAAGCTTCCTGATGGGGGAACTGCCTCGTTATAATTATAGTATTTTAGAGCCAGAAAGGCCTTTAGAAACTCACTATTTTTTCTAAATAAAGCTTTTTTAGAAAAAAATAAATTTAAGCTGCAGATCTCTTTTTTTCAAATAAAACCTTAAATGGAACGCTAATAGAGGATTGTTCTGATTGAAACTCACATCCAGCTCAGCTTTCTCATAATTCTGGGACATCAGCTTCCGAGACACAGTCTATGCCAGTCCCTAAAGGGAGAAACTGGCCCACAGAGGTCAAATGACTGCCAAAGGTCACACGGGGAGTCCATTCCATGTCAGAGGAGAACCTCATCCTCTGACACTTTCTGAATTCCTACTATGTGACTTTTTTCTTGTAGACCACGCTAAAGGCAAAAGAAATTTACTAGCTGTTTTATTTAGTCCCTCATTCTGAAGCTTAATGTACCTACCAAAGATGACTAGATGTTAAGTGTAAGCTCAGTGATTAAAGGATTGACTTCTGTTAGACAATGACACAGAAGTTGCTTTACCTTCAGGAGCCAATGTGAAATAAATTACCATCATACACAAATCCAGGTCTGAAGAGGGTAACAAAGCAGAACCCAGTTACTAAATAAAACCTAGCTACTGATGCCCAATTGTCTGCTTGAAGACTGTAAGATAAGTATATTGACAGCTAGGAAAGCTTCAGGTTTTTGTGTTCCTTCTGCATGTATTAGGTGCTCTCACATTAATTTTTTCAATCCTCAAACAACTCTGTGAAGCAAGTACAAATATTTTACAGGCTTATTAAGGCTCAGAGATGTTAAGTAATTTGCTCAGGGTCACGCAGCCAATCAATGGTACTAACAATACTTAAACCTAAGACTCCTAAACTCCAGTGTAGACTGCTTTTCACTAAATAACAGTGCATGCGGACCTCGCTTTAAACTTAAAACAAAGGAGAAATGCAGTATCAAATTTTATAGAAAAAAATTAAATTGCTTATGGTAGGTTTCTAGGGGATCATTCTTAAGAGCAACAGGAGACCTGAGGGCCCATTTTTCCCTCTGCCTATAATTCGTTGTGTGACCTTGGCCACAGAGTAGGCAGAATGGGACTTAGAACTGGGAATCCCGAGACATCTGGGTTCCTCTTCCAGTTCTGACACGGACTTTCTGTGTGATCTTGAGCAATTACGTTTTCAGGCACAGTTAGTTCCACTGAGGAACCAAAGAATTGCAGAGATGGTCGGAAACCCTATCCAGCTGCGGCAGGCATCTGAGCTGTCAAGGTGAGAACGCAGGATGCTCACAAATAAAAGGTGAAAGAAAGGTGTTGCTGGTCTCCCTCTCTCAGTCTCCCAGTGTTCAGATAGCAATTCCAAGGTGCAAGGTACTCTGTGTCCTTTGAAGGGGAAATAGCTATACGATCAGATTGGTAAGAGCTCTAAGGGAGAAAAAGTCTGGCAGGAAAATGACTTCGGGATTCCCTCACCTGGGAGGTTACCCGGCCCGGGCCGGAGCAGACACCTGGGGGAGGCCTGGGCCGTGCTGGAGGGGACTCTCCGCGCGATCAGCAGGCTGCAGGGCCGCAGCCTCGGAAACCGCCGGAATGGCGGAGCCAGGGCGGCGGCTCCGGTGACCTTCCCGGGCTGCGCGCGCGGCCTGGGCTCCGGACGGGGCAGATGCCGGAGGTGGAACCGGGATGCTGCCCGGGGCAGGAACTGCGCCCCCTGCCTTGACCTTGATGCTGTCCCCGCCCCAGGCGCTACCTTCCGAGAGCGAGGCTGCCTACACACCGCACGCGGGCCACGGAGCGAGGGGCACAGGCGGCCAGGACAGGCTTTCTAACTGTCCCCAGCCGGCCGCGCGCCGCCGCCTCCCCATCGGGGGCCGCGCGCCGCCGCCTCCCCATCGGGGGCCGCGCGCCTGCCCCCGCCCAGCACGCGACCCGCCCGCCAGTCACAAGCCGGCCTGCCAGGCGCTCACCTTGGATATCCACGCGGGCCCGGCCATCGTTTCCACTCTCACCACGGCGACAGCGGCGGCAGTACTGCGCAGCCGCGCAGCCCGGCAGCCCGCGCCGGGAGCCCGCCCCTGGAAGCCCCGCCCCCTGGAAGCCCCGCCCCCACGGACCCGCCTAGGGGATTCTCCGAGCACGCTCCTGGTCCCGGTCCTGGACAACCTGGCTCCGCTGGCCAATCGCCGGGCTAGTCTCGCGGCGACGTGCGGAGCAGCGACCCGGAAGCTGCAGTCAGTGATCTCCGGTAAGAGTCCTTCCTCTCCTCATTCATTCATAGATTCACTGTTCAGATGGGATGTTTGTTCCGCGCCTGCTAGATGCCAGTCACCCTTCTAGATTTGGGGGATTTAGTTTCTCTTACGGAGTTTACAGCCTCAGAGAGGGAGAAAGGTCATTTACTCGTTCCACAAATATTTATTTTTAGCTCTATTGAGGTGTAACTTATATACCTTAAAATTCACTCACTGTGGCGCTTCCCTGGTGGCGCAGTGGTTGAGAGTCCGCCTGCCGATGCAGGGGACACGGGTTCGTGCCCCAGTCCGGGAAGATCCCACATACCGCGGAGCGGCTAGGCCCGTGAGCCACGGCCGCTGAGCCTGCGCGTCCGGAGCCTGTGCTCCGCAACGGGAGAGGCCACAACAGTGAGAGGCCCGCGTAGCGCAAAAAAAAAAAAAAAAAAAAAAAAAATTCACTCACTGTAATTTCGCGATGATTTTCATTAAATATAAACAGTTTGCACAGCCATCACCACAATCCAGTTTTCGAATCTATGGAAATACTCCTTTTGCCCATTTGCAGTCAATCCCAGCTCCAATCCCAGGTCCCAGCAACTACTGATCTGCTTTCTGTCTTTAAAGCTCTACAAATATTTCTGAGTGCCAACTAGATACCAGACACTGTTCTAAGTGCTGGGTTTTACAATCCAGTAGAAAAGACAGGCACCAATCAATTACACACAAATATGTAAATTAAAACTGTGATAAGTGTCAGGAAGGGAAAGTGCAAGGAGCAATGAGAAGGTAAAATCAGGGGACCTGATTCAAATCTAACAGAGAGGACAGAGAAGGCCTTTCTGAGGAAATAACACCCATACTCCCCTTCCTCCTCATCCTCTCCTCAGCAACCAGAGTCCTGAAGCTCTACTGATCACGGGTCCCCTAGTTGGGTGCCGCGGTGATAGACTAAGTCTCCCCCCACCCCACCCTGGAAGAGGTTGTTTCCAGAGAAGAGCTACCCATCTACCCAGAAAGGTGGTGAATTAGGTGCAGAAGTGATGCCAGTGACTTTCATGAGATAATAAAGTACAGCTAAGTCTGTGGCCTCATCAGGATACAGGGATCTCATCAATCTCTTCTCCTTGGCCTTTCCTCTCATCAGGCCCTGGCAGTCCCACCCAGGGGTGTTCTCCCCAGTCCCCCTCCACTCCATCCCCACTGCCACCCCTGCCCTCCTGCAGGACTGACCATCTGATGCCCAGACAACCCAGTCCTTTCTCCACACAATCCTCTCCTTCACTCACAGCTCTGACCAGGGCCCATCTGGGCCCTAAAACCTCCTGGCTCTCTCTTGCATTCATCTCTCACCACTGTCTTTTTCAGCCATATTTCCTGTCACTCCTTCGAGCCCCAAAGTCCTGGAGTGCCAGCCAAGTAGGGCTCCTGGCCAGCCCCCAAATGCTTCCCATATTTTACCCACCCTATGCTCATGCCATTCCCTCTGCCAGAATGCCCTTTTGCACCATTTCCACCTGTTGAAATTCCAGCCACTTGTCAAGACTCAGCTCAGATGTTGGTTCCTTTGGGAAACTCCCCAGACTCATCCATGTGTTCCTTCTCCCTACTCAGAGCCCCCTAGCACTTGGTTCCCACCTCTCCCAGGAACCTTATCACATTCTACCCTGCTGTGTACCACTGAGATCCTCCTCAAGCCCAGAGACCATCTGTTATGTCTTTGTGTCTGGAATATAGACTCAGAGTACTTGCTGCTCAGTGATTACAAAACAAATGCAAAATGACTTTCTCCAAGAGGTCCATTTAATTCACAACAGCTCCATGGGGAAACTGAGGTACAGCTAGTAAGTGATGATGCCGACATTGTACTAGGATGCCTCCTAATTACTATGGCAGTTCTCCTAACTGCTAAGCTTCCCCTGGGGAGGGGGGTCATTCAACTCAACAAAGGCTTCCTAAGCGGAGTCCCTCTCAGGTGCACTGTGAGGACAAGGAAATGAATAAGCCCCAGCCCTGCCCTCGGAGTCTAGTGAGGGAGAAACACAGAAAAAATTCAGCCAGTGACAGGTGCTCTAACAGTTTGGGGGGTGGGGCTGGGCAGGAGAGGGGTGTTGATTAGGGAAGATTCCACTATGGAGATGGCATTTGAATCAGCCCTTGAAGAAGTCAAAGTGGTCAGCAGCCTAAGATGGGGCAATAAGGAGGGACCAAGGCCAGCAAAGACTTTGAGGCAGAAAAGTGTCATTCTCAGAAGCTCGGGTTCTCAGTACTGAAAGGACCTTAGAGGTTTCCCAGTCTAACTCCCATAACAAGGTGCTTCCTGACTCTGGAGCAGCTGGAGGGACGCCAGGAAGACAGAAGCTACCTCCCGCTCAGCTGGGACCCATTCCCTGAGTCCAGAACTGCCAGCCGCTACTCCTCATACATGTTCCAGAGTTTCTCCAACATGCAGGTCACTCTCCTCTGGACAAGCCCCTTTGTCCTGTCCCTTGCACTTTGTAGTGCCAGAGGTCCCATCAGCGAGGTATGTTTGAACTAGACGGTGGGAAAACTTTGCCACTCAGGAGAAGGATCTAGAAGGTGTGCCCTTATTGGTGACTACAGCACAACACAATCCAGGTGTGCTTCACTCTAAGAAATGTTTTTGTAATCAACATGGCAGTTTTTAAATCAATCAGTCAGCAAAATAGGAATATAATTATTCACATACCAAAGGCTTTTAAAAAATTTTTACAAAAGGAACACAAATTTATTTACACAGAATTTCCCTAGTTTATTTTCCTAACTATTAAGACTTTAGTAAATAAATGGGCAAAGGACCTGAATAATCAGTTCACAGTCAAAGAAACACAAATAAACTTTTTAAATGTCCAACCTTAACCATAATCAAGTACATGCAAAGATATTTTAAATTTGAAGCTTTTACCCCTTTTATTAGAAAGTGTAACTGAAATGCTAATGTCCTCTACTATCTAACTTATGGTGAAACTGCCGCACTCTAAGTTTTGGCTGGCCTTATAAACTGCCACAGTCTTTGTGGAAAACAGTTTAGCAATGTGTCTCAAGAGCTATTAAGTGTTTTTACTCTTTCACTTAGTAAATCCATTCCTGAGAATCAATCCCTTGAGAAATCTCCTAAGAAAGATCCACAAAGACAAAGCTATCAGCACAAAGATATTCATTATAGGATTATCTATAATTTTTAAAATTAAAACAGAAACAGTCTAGATAATTACAAGGAAATGGTTATGTAATTTAGGGTAAATGAATTGAATGGAACACCACACAGCCCTCAAAAGTGATCATTATGAACACTCTTTAGGGTCTCAGTGTCTATGGTTTAGTGTTCAGGAAAAAAATATCAAATTTAAAATGTTTGCTCTGCTATAACTTCTTGCTATACGTGAGCAGAGACTAGCAGGGAAACTACTTCCTCCCACAGTCTTCCCTCACTTGATAAAATCCAGCTGCGATCTCCCAGTTGCTCAGACCACAAGACTTGAAGGTGAGCTCTATTTTCCAGATAGATCCAGAATTGGACACTTCTTCCCACCTCCACTGCTCCCATCCTGGTCCAAGCCAAAATCGTCTCTTGCCTGAATCAACACAGTAGCCTCCAAACCCATCTCCCTGCTTCCACCGTTGCCTTCTTACAGTCCATCTCCTGCCGTAGGGATTCTGTTAAAACATAAGACAAATACATCCTCCACTGGCTCAAAATAGCCAGTGTTATCTCGTCTCCATCCAAGTAAAAGCCAACACTCTGACAGTGGCCCACAAGGCCCTACACAGTCTGGTCTTACTACTGATGCCAACAACTCAGCCTCTGTTCACTGGTGCCAAATCGAATCTCAGAGACAGAGTTTTGGGTGAAGTAGAAAAGAATATCTTTATTGGTTTGCCAGGCAAAGGGCAACACAGCATGTTCCTGTCCCTGAAAACTGTGTCCCAACCTGGGAAGATTTGGTGAGGAGTTTTATAAGCAATGGTTCAAGGGTGGGGTTGCTGATAAGATTAGGGTGTGTGCAGGGCCTGCATTCCTTTAATCTGGTCTCAGGTAATTTTTTTTTTTTTGGCCATGCAGCATGCGGGATCTTAGTTCCCCAACCAGGGATCAACCCCACGCCCCCTGCAGTAGAAGCCTGGAGTCTTAACCACTGGACCACCAGAGAAGTCCCTCAGGTAATCTTTTGATGAGTTTCTCTGGTTCCTTTACTCTGGACTCAGGTGGTCTTCTCTGGTATGAAGAATGCTGACATCTGCCATTTGTTGTGTTTTAGTTCTATGAAGAGCTCAAACATGTTGTTATGTGTATCCCTTGAGGCAGAACCAGGACCTGCCCCAAGGCTGCACTATTGTTTCTTGGCTCCTCCTCCCTTGTCACTGCATCCCCTTCCTTCCCTGATTAGCAACTGTCTGAATCTGCCCTTTGGAACTCAGGGAAGGTCATGGAGGCTGGAGTCTGTTCTGTACAAACAAGCAATGGGGGACGCAGAAAGTCTTCCGTGCCCAGGGGCCCCACAGGGTCCTGCTCAGTTTCACTGCCCCCTCTCTTTTCTCATCTCCCACCACTTTCCCCTTCATCACTCTCTTTTAGATATGTGCCTCCTTGCTGTTCTTTGATCAGACCACACTTTGTCCCAGCTCAGGGCCTTTGCACTTGCTGTTCCCAGTGCCTGGAATGCTCTTCCTCATGGCTTGCTCCCTTGGCTACTCCTCATCCCCCTACCACCCCAGACCCTGGCAACCACCAATCTACTTTATGTCTCTATGTCTTTGCCTACACTGGGCATTTCATACAAATGGAATCATACAATTTGTGCTCTCTTGTGATTGGCTTCTTTCACTTAGAAATTAAATAATGTTTTCAAGATTTATCCATGTGTATTGGAAAAACCTTGGTTCTTTTCCTCCTGTGTCTTTCCTAACTCTAACACTACTGCCACACTCATAACACTTCTGACACTTCCAGTCACCAAATGTGTGTGGGAGGGCGTTCCCCACCAAGCAATTCTCTGTGAAACCAGCTGGGTGTCCTACAATTTAACTCAATTCTGACACTATATACCTCGAGACAGTGTCAGATCCCACAAGTTAAGGGCTCAGTCCTACAAGATTGCTCCCACCCCACTTCAGATGAGAGTCGCAAGTCCAGGTTGTCACCTGTGCTTCTGACCCATGGGCTTTAAATGTGAAGCTACTATGACCTTCTCCTCAGTTTTGATTAATTTTCTGGAGTGGCTTCACAGAACTCTGGAATATATTTACATGCATCTACTAGTTTATTAAAGGATATGATAAAGGATACAGATGAACAGCCAGATGAAGAGACACACAGGGTAAGGTCTGGAGGGGTCCCGAGCACAGGAGCTTCTGACCCTGTGGATTTGGGGTGCATCATCCTCCCAGTACACAGATGTGTTCACCAACCTGGAAACTCTGTGAACCCCACACTTTCAGGATTCGTATGGAGGCGTCCTCACATAGGCATGATGGATCATTGATTCCATTTCCAGCCCTTCTCTCTTCCTGAGAGAATGGGGAGCAGGGCTGAAAATTCCAAGCTCTAATCATGGTGCCAAAATACAAAATTCAACTGGGGAAATTTGGAAATCTAATTGACTCTATTCAATGATTCATGAATCAGGCAGCATCCCATCTAGGAAATCCCATCTAGGAAATAGAAAGTACAGGTGTGTGTCTCCTCCACAAGACGAGACACACACCTGTACTGTGAGCCTCTCAGCCCCTGCTGATCTGTCCATCCCACACAGAGCCACTCACAATGTTTACTGACCAAACAGATGAACCGACTGACTCTCTGACTGTACTTCCCCCTCTTCAGTGGCATTTGGAGAGCAATTCTGCACAGCCACTGCCCCTCGAAGTTCCGGGGCTCGCCAAGCTTCTACATTGAAAACTGAACTCATCACTCTCCCCACTAAACTTCCCTCCCTCCTCTGTTCCCCATCTCAGCCAAGGGGTCACCCTCAACCCCTTCATCATTCAGAAAAGATTCTCTGTGCAGCTACTGTATTCCAGGCCTGTGCTAGGCACAAGGGAGGAAGCGGTGACACAGGGGAGGTGAAGTCCCTGCCCTCTAAGGCTTCAGCGTGGTTCTCAACACTGTCAGCTAGGATCCCCCCACGCCCTTTAATAAATATTTTGAATATCCTCCGCTTTAAATTCATGGATATTATAACCTACTTATACATGTAATGAAAAGACAAAATCAATATAATATAACGAATATAAAAGGGAAATAAAAGGAGCATTAGAATAAAATGCGTTTCAATCTCTAAATGCTTAGGCCTAATACACCAGAGACGTAATAAAGTAGTCATGTGCTTGCACCTACTTAGGACAAAGAAATCTGGATTTAAGGGATGTAAGACGATATTCAGGCAATACTTTATTTTTGGCATTTGAAAGTAAGAGCTTCAAAAGTTGAGTTTGGGGCTTCCCTGGTGGAGCAGTGGTTGAGAGTCCACCTGCCGATGCAGGGGACATGGGTTCGTGCCCCGGTCCGGGAAGATCCCGCATGCCGCGGAGGGGCTGGGCCCGTGAGCCATGGCCGCTGAGCCTGCGCGTCCGGAGCCTGTGCTCCGCAACGGGAGAGGCCACAGCAGTGAGAGGCCCGCGTACCGCAAAAAAAAAAAGTAGACTTTTATATACCATGAAACACGGCGACCGCGACATCAACAAATGCAGACGGATCCAGGTGTGTCGTATGGGGACTCATCCCATGGTCAAGCAAAATCCTCAAACAATTAGATTTGCCAGCAGGTATCTGGGTGAATTTCTTCTTTCTCTATCATGAGTCATGTTGCCATTACAGGTGTGATTTTCCAAAATGGTGATAAGTCCTTGCTAAAGCTCTTGAGCAAAGCAAAACTTGGTCTTCCCTTGATTTACACAGTAGTTGCGTTCCTGGAAAAGTCAGCATATGTTAAAACCACGCCAAAAAAAAAATTGAGTTTATTTATAAAATTACTAGTTTCCAAGCTCAGTTAATTACAGGGTGTGTTACCTACAGGAGCATTTGGTTGGACTTCTTAAAGTCCTGTGGGACAAGAAATATTCTCCTCTGGGCAGGACTGTCGCTACATTGCAGGAGAGCCAGCATCCCCAGGCTCCTGTCCACCACATGGAAATAGCACCCTCCTGTCACTGCATCCACTGAAATATCCCATAGTGTTCAAAGCATTCCTTGGGAAGCATTATCCCTTCCATGAAGAACATTGGTCTAGAGGGTCAATATTCAAACAGTTGATCCCAACCCAGTGTAACATGCGCAGCAATACAGATTCCAGGGTCTGTGGGTGCTCCAAACCTGGGGTATCTCAGGAACTGGGGGTTCAAAGTGGACAGATCACTATAAGCAGACAAGACCTAAGGGAGGCCAATTTTGCAGACAGAAAGAAGGGAAGGCAAAGGGGTGCCAGGCAGAAGGGACACCATAGGCCAAGGCCTGGAGATGAATGACAATCCATGAGGTATGTGGGAAATGCAAGGGTTAGAGCCCAAAGGGCCAGGTGGTGAGAGGCTGGAGGAAGAGGCAGGGTCCAGACCCTCCCACGCCTATCACAGGAAGCAGCATGGCCTCCGTCCTGGGAGGTAATGGGGAACCATCTCACATACGATGCATTTACTCATAAGTGCATTATTTTTTTAAGGGACTCTGCTCAAAAGATTTGTCCCCCTGAGGCCTGTTTTGGGAGTAGTATCTTACTTCTCCAGAAGTAAAGCCTGGAAATGCAAACCAGGGATGCTGATCGAAGCAAATTGACCTGATCTATTCCTATTTGCTTACACTGTGGGGCCTGGCTTTGCTCGATCTGCCCGAGTCTATAGGTTAAGTTCAGAGAAGCTACATAAACAGTGACAAGCCTTCCCTGAAAGCAGATCATGACTCCCAGCACAGCCCTTCCCCCAGAGAAATCCAGCCTGTGGGCTGTGCAGTTAATGGCATGGGCTTTTGAAAGCCAATTCCCACAGTCCCCACAGTGGACAGAGGAGCTGAAAGGAACGATCCCCAGGCAAACCTGGTCCCCAGTCTCACCCCACAGAGGGTTCTGAAGATTTTGTGATTAATATGACACCTTATAACATCTTAAAAAATGCTTGAGCAAGCAGAAGCTAACATATTGGCAAAACACCTGTTGAATCCCCCATTTTTCTGGATTAATCAAAAAGATGCAGGGAAATGAACTAAATCAGAATCCTCCCTACACAGACTTCCAAATAATCCTCCAAACACAGAAATGAATATTCAATGATTCAGGGCCTGCCTTTGAGGAATGCACACGCAGCTGGGGAGCTGTACAGATAGTTCTAGGAGACAGTTTGTGTTAGGGTGATGGGGCTTGGCGGGGGGTGAGGTGTTCCCAGACAGATTCCTTTGTTCTTTTTGTGTAAATCATGATCCCAGGGCCTCTTTACGGTCACAAAAACCCCCAGCTCACCAGGGCTCTCCAAGAGGTCTTCCAGAACCATCTTTCTGTGTGATTTAGCCCTCCTCCCAGTGACGGTGAAAGCCACCTGACTTCAAAAAGTATGGAATCTAAGGCATCTGAGCATCATTTTTACCCCACAGGCAACACTCTCGCCTCCCTCTCTGATGCTGAAAGCTTGAAAGGGACCATAAAGTTTATTTCACAGCTGAAGAAATTGATGCTCGGAGAGGGACAATCACTTGCCCAAGGTCACAGTGAGCAAGCAGGGATTGGAAACCCAAGCCCAGGCTTACCACTTACATGCAAGACCTCACGTAAATATGTTTATGAAAGTCCTCCTCCCCAGGGCAGTGACTAATCAAACCGTCTCTAAGAGGGAGTTGTTCATACACTCACAAAATGAATGTTCTAGGCCCACGTTCAGTGCTGAAGCCACTGACCATGTGTGGCTATTAAGCACTTGAAATGTGGCAAGTTCAAACTGAGAAGGGTGTGAAATGCACACCTGGTTCCAAAGGCTTAGACTGAACAAAAGAATGTAAAATACCTCCTTAGTAATTTGTTATATTGATTACTTGTTGAAATAACAATGTTTTAGATATATCTGGTTAAATAAAAATATTATTAAAATGAACTTCATCTGTTTCCTCCTTCTTTTTTCACTTTTTTTTGGCTACTAGAAACTTTAACATTACGTACATGGATCGCACTCTATTTCCATTGGACAGAGCTTCTACAGGCATTGAGGATACAGCAGAGCACAGAACAGACAAAAATCATGCCCTCCTGGAGTTTATCCCCTGAGGGAGGAGAGAGACAACAAATGAATAAGTGAAATAAGTGCTATAGAAAAATAAAGCAGGGAAGTGGGGGAGGGGTAGAGAAGGGAGGAGGGGTTGACATTTAAAATAGGATGATCAAGAAAAGGCTTCCGGGCTTCCCTGGTGGCGCAGTGGTTGAGAGTCCGCCTGCCGATGCAGGGGACATGGGTTCGTGCCCCGGTCCGGGAAGATCCCACATGCCGCGGAGCGGCTGGGCCCGTGAGCCATGGCCGCTGAGCCTGCGTGTCCAGAGCCTGTGCTCCGCAGCGGGAGAGGCCACAACAGTGAGAGGCCCGCATACCGCAAAAAAAAAAATTAAAAAAAGAAAAAAAAAAGAAAAGGCTTCCTTTACATTAGCCTTCAGGAAAATGCAAATCAAAACCATGAGGTACCACTTCATCACCCCCCTCTAGGATGTCTGTAATCACAAAGACAGGTAATAACAAGTGTTGGAGAAGATGTGGGAAATTGGAATCCCGATAACATTGCTGGTGGGAATGTAAAATGGTGCGGCCACTTTGGAAAACAGTCTGGCATTTTCTCAGAAGGTTAAACAGAGTTACCATATGACCCAGCAATTCCCTCCTAGGTATCTACCCAAGAGAAATGAAAACATATGTCTACACAAAAACTTGTACATGCACGTTCATAGGAGCATTATTCCTAATAGCCAAAAAGTGAAACAGCCCAAATGTTCACTAACTGATGAGTGGATATATAAATTGTAGTATCTCCATACAATGGAATATTATTCAACCCTAAAAAGGAATGAGGTACAGAAACACGCTACAACATGGATGAATCTTGAAAACATTAAGCTTGGTGAAGGAACTCAATCACAATAGAGCATATGTCTGATTCCATTTAATGGAATTCTAATTCCTTGAAATGTCCATAATAAGCAAATACATGGAGACAGAAAGTAGATTGGTGGGAGGGTTGAGCAAACTGGGGAGAAATGGGGAGTGCCTGCTAATAGGGCTGGGGTTTCTGCTTGGAGTGATGAAAAATGTTCTGTAACTGATCATGGTGAAGGTTGCACAACTCTGTAAATACACTAAAACCCACTGAGTTGTATACTGAATTGTAATGGGTTAATTGCATGGCTTATGAATTATATTAATAAAACTGTTATTAAAAAAAAGAAAACAAAGACTTCACTGAGAAGTGATATTTGAGCAGACATTTGAGTAAATTAATTGGCTATTTGCGGGAAGGACATTCCAGGCAGAGGGAACAGCAAGTGCAAAGGCCCTGAGGAAAGAGAAGGCTTTTTCAAGGAACAAGCTAGAGCAGAATGAGAGGGAGAGAAGAAGGAGTTGAGTCAGAGGGATGGGGCAGCAGATCATGTAGGGTCTTCCAAGCCATGGGAAGGACTTTGGCTTCTCTGCTGAATAAGATAAGTCACTGGTGGCTTTAGAGCAAAGAGGGATCAGTGTGGCTGCTGTGTTGAGAATAGCCTTCAGGGGTCATTTGCAGAAACAATGAGAAAGCTGTTATATTGTCTGAACATTTCAGTTGAACTAACATGATGTATATGTGTGTGTTATTGGTTTGAACCCCCTAGAACAGGGAGGGGTTGGCAAATTGCAACCCGGGGGTCAAATCTGGCCCACCATCTATTTTTGGACAGCCTGTGAACTAAGAATTGCTTTTACATTTTTTTAAAATCAGAAGAATAATACTTTGTGAGACATGAAAATCATATGAAATTCAAATTTCAGTGTCCGTAAGTAAAGTTTTACTGGAACACTTCCAGGCCCATTTGTGTGTATAGATGCTTTCACAGCAGAGGTGAGTAGATGCAACAGGGACAAGTCCTGAAAAATGATATATTTGAAAACAAAAAATATTTAGTGAGAAAAGTGGCATTGTTTTACAGTCAGCCCTCCTCTGCGGAACCCGTGGATATGGAGGGCCGACTATGGGACTCAGATTTTGGTATGAGGGCAGGTCCTGGAAGCAATCTTCCACAGATCCTGAGAAACCACTGTACATGTTTGTAAATATCTTTAAAGTCTGGCTTGGACTTCCCTGGTGGTGCAGTGGTTAAGAATCCGCCTGCCAATGCAGGGGACATGCGTTTGAGCCCTGCTCCGGGAAGATCCCACATGCCACAGAGCAACTAAGCCTATGCGCCACAACTACTGAGCCTGTGCTCCAGAGCCCGTGAGTCACAACTACTGAGCCCATGTGCCACAACTACTAAAGCCCGCGCGCCTAGAGCCTGTGCTCCGCAACAAGAGAAGCTGCCTCAATGAGAAGCCCGCGCACCGCAACGAAGAGTAGCCCCCGCTCCCTGCAACTGGAGAGAGCCCGTGTGCAGCAAAAAAGACCCAATGCAGCCAAAAAATAAACTAATTAATTTTAAAAAAAGAAAAGTTACTTATAAGTATTTAAAAAAAAAGTCTGGCTTAGTAGAAGACAGCTGCATTCTCATATCTGATTCTTCCTTCAACCTGTGGCAATACTACACATGTAACTTCTGGAAAACTCCCCTCTGTGCTTGGGAGAAAATGAGAGTGAAAAACGAAAATAATGTCCTAGTATTATTATGAAAATAATAATAGTGCTGATCTCACAGACCCTCTGAAAAGGTCCCAGGGACCACACTTTGAGAGCTGCTCCCGTGGAGGCAGCAGGGACTTTACCCGGAAGCCACACTCCAGAGGCACTTCTGCAAGTGCTTCAATTGTCTTAATGCCATTTCAGCAGAGGGTCTGTTCATTAGCAACCTGATGGCCAAAATAATTGTCCATCAGTCAAACAGGCAGTGTTCCAGATGTGCGATGTGCTGTCCATGTGCCTCTGCTCTTGCACCGCAAGGCATAAGAATCTAGTGAGCTCCAATGGGCTCTAGGTCTTAGGAATCCGTCTGGTCTGGGGTTCAAGCTGCTGAGTGAGGATGCCATCGCCTGACCCTGAATTGAAGCTTGTTCCTCAAATATTGTTGCTTCTGCCTTGGACTTAATCTTTTCAAGAAGGAAGCTTTTTGGAACACCCAGGACATATATCTGGGCCTTCATTGAGCTCACAGAGGAGATCATATAACTCGAAGACCTGCTTGCTAATCAGTGATGGTCCGTGGCACAGAATTCAGGCTAAAACTGGCTTGCATTGCCTCAGCGCCTCCTGCTAGTAGCAAGGTACGCTCATCTACCACTCTCATTACTGGAGATCACTGAGATCTACAGCAACACTGAACCCAGTTGCGATGAACTGGCTTAGTCGTGTCATGATGTAATCTACCACAGTAATCCAGGAGAGAGGTGAGGGGGACTTGGACCACAAGATAGTGATAGAGTGCTACAGAGTGGTTGGATTCTAGACATAACAGGCTGTGCTAATGAACCAAGTGTGGAGTGTGAGGAAAAGAGAGGAACCGAGGATGCCTCCAAGGATTTTAAAGGCACTTGAAAGGATGGATGGGGCAGCCTGCAGGAGAAACAGGTTTGTGGGGGAGACTGACCCCTCCCCCCCTCAACAGGACAGTCACCATCAGGTTGGGGTCTCATTCTAGGCCATCCGGGAACTTCCCACATCCAGAGTAGCTTCTGGGGAAGGGTCTAGAACAGGTCAAAAGAGGTGGTTCATGAAGGGAGAAGGTGGGTTCATTCTGTTGGCTCTGTATGAAAGGGCTTGGTCAGAAATTCCCTGGTGGTCCAGTGGTTAGGAATCTGTGCTTCCACTGCAGGGGGTAACAGGTTCAATCCCTGGTCCAGGAACTAAGATCCTGCATACCGTGCAATGCGGCCACAAAAAAAAAAAAAAAAAAAAGAAAGGGCTTGGTCACTCAGTCCTCCAGGAGGAAAATCTATTCCAAGTCAGAACATTTGGGGAGCTACTTGAATCAATGTGTAAACAGGAGGTCCAGAAAATGTATTCTTTTAAAGAATGTTGATTCAATATTTACTAAGACCTTGTCCTAGAGCCTGGGGATAGAACCAATTAAAACGTGGTGCCAGCCCTCCTGAATCTTAGTATTCAAGAGGAAGTAATTTCCCTCCTTCAAAAAAGATAGCCCCAGGCTATGTATTCATTCATCCACCAAATATTCATGAGGAATCTACTACATGTAAAGTGCTGGCGATACAGGAAAGTTACAAGACAAGCTGTTCAGCGCTAGAATATAGGCCAGATTTAAAAAAGGGGTTGTGAGGTGTCTTGTGTGTATGCGATGAGGTTGACCAAGGAACAGCTCACAGAATATAAACAGCAGCTATATCAGGGGAGTGGCCAAGATAAGTGCTCTCTAAGCAAAGATAAGACTTCAGGAGGAATGAGGTTTAAATTGCCCCTAAGATAGAGAAGACTCGGATGAGCCAAGATAGCTAGCAGGTCCTACTAGGAGGTGGTGTGAAGCTGATATAAAGTTAGAGGTAGGTTAGCAAAAGATTTGAGTGTAGGACAAGAGAGTGACTCACTGGGCACATGGGGCTGCTAGAGGGAAGATTTACTGTAGATATTCCCGCCCAGGCCTTGGGCCCAGAACACCTTATCTCTGCCATCAAGATCCACTTAGATTCTAAGTCCTAGACTAACAACTTGCAGATCAATGACATTTCAACACAAAGAATAGCTAGTCAATGAGGAAGGACCTTGAAAAGAAGGAAAGAAATCAATGTTTTATTATATTTACTGACCCTTTAACTCCTATCAAGTTTACTCCTTGGGCATTTTGTAGTATTTATCCCTCCTGTTTTTATTCCAAATTTTGCAAAGTGCCAGGAATCCCCAAACTACCCCCTGTTGCTACCTTCTGATGTTACATCATTTACAAAGACTGCAACTGCCTAGGAGTTGGCCCCCTTTAAACATCGGTAACCATATGTTCCCCTGCCCCTAGACAGTGTGATCAAGACAGCCAGGACCGGCCTTCCCTGGTGGCGCAGTGGTTGAGAGTCCGCCTGCCGATGCAGGGGACACGTGTTCGTGCCCCGGTCCGGGAAGACCCCACATGCCGCGGAGCGGCTGGGCCCGTGAACTGTGGCCGCTGAGCCTGCGCATCCGGAGCCTGTGCTCCGCAACAGGAGAGGCCACAACAGTGAGAGGCCCGCGTACCACAGAAACAAAAACAAGACAGCCAGGACCCAGATTTAAATCACCAGCTGCATGCCCTTGGGCAAGTCACCTTTTCTGAGATTATTTCTTCATCTGTGAAATGGGATAATAATGCCAAACTCTACAGACTTAAGAGGTGTTCATGGAATAATCATATTCAGTAAATGTAAAGCATCCAACACAATCCTGGGCGCAGAGTAGGTAATCAATGCTTCTTTCTTCTCCCTCTGTCCACTCTCCCCTCAACAAACACATACAATGTCTTTTTCACACTCAACAGCTGGAAGCAGCAGAAGCATGATTTGGAATCAGAGAAGGAGGTGAGAGTCACGCTTTGCCCCTTCCCAGCTGGATGGCACTGGGCAGGTCACTTTGCCTCTCTGAGCTGGGGGTTTCTCATCTGTAACTTGTATGCCATGCCCTCTTCACTGCATTGTTGTAATAGCTCAAGAGAGAGAGGGCCTCACTTAGGGCAATGGCAATAGCTATCACAGAGGATCTGTTAAGGGAATACTCTAGCCAGGTTGTTTCTTCTATTTATCACCTGTGAGAGGAGGGAATCCCAGAACTGAAAATACAGCCCTCTTTGTACAAGTTCTGGCTTTTCTGCCAGGAACACCTGGCATACAAATGAGTAGCATGTTAGCAACTGTAAAGGAATGTAACAGAGCAGGATATGAGTACACAGAATTCTGGCCAATTCACAGGGAATGGGGAATCTAAGATGTTTGTTAATAGTGATTGTGTGGTTTGGAGAAGGTTTCAGTTTCCCCAACTCTAATAATGGGAGAAAGACGAATTGCAGATGGAATCTTATAAAGGCCTGTCTCTGCTCTAAAATTCCACATTCTCTGAATCTGCCTTCTTTCCCACAGCTGTCCGCTATAAATGTCCAATATAAATGAAGGATGGTGAGGCAGTCTCTGAAGGCTGGTCAGCAATCCCCTGGGCTTCTGAATTGTTTCCTGCCCGTCTGATAGCAATTGATTATGCCTCTGATGACTCTTGCAATATCATCAGGGAGGCTTGTCTGTTTAGCTGATGGCTGCTATTCTCACCAGAGGGTGGCAAAATAATGTCGGAAAACCCCAACCAGGAACCTCAGGTATAAAAGGAAAATGTAAAAACACCAGGGATCATCTGCCAAACTTGGACCCCTGCTCCTCTTGGAACCCCCAACCTTCAGCCGAAGCAACGATTCTCAAAGCATGGTCCTGGTTCCAGCAGCATCAGCATCACCTGGGAACATGTTGGCCCCCCACATGCTTGGCCACCCAGACTTAAACCGGAAGCTCTGGGGGTGGAGCCTACCAAGTGATTCTGATGCACTGCTCTCAGTGGTTAAAGAAACAAATCACCTATTTTAAAGCATAAAGTCTTGGTCTTCTCATCAGAGTCCAGGTGTGAGCTGAGCCAGTGCTGGAGTCCAGCTCAGGTTCTGCTACCTCCCCGCTGTGGAACTCTGGGCAAGTTAGTAAACCGCTCTCAGCCTCAGTTTCTTCACCTGTAAAATGGAGGTAATACCTATAGCATCAGCGGTCCTGGGGTGATAAATAACAAATGTGTGAGCTGGACCCTTCAAAGGTAGTTAGCGGTGGCTCCATTTGCTGCAATGTATGGCATCTGTTTAAAAGCCCCGCAAAACTTCCTGGCATTTGTCACAGTAAGTCTCTGGACACAGTAAGTCTTTTAAATCCTCTCAAGTCTCACGTATCCAAGGGCTCAAAGAAAGGCAAGCAAGTCCCGTCCTCCTCCCTGAGGGACCCAGAGGGTCTGAGATACTCTGACCAGGCCGTGGTCAAAGACCAGATCAGCCTCCCCGGGCCTGGCCCGGGAGGGGCCTTAGAGGTCATCTCGATTGACCCCCCGCTTTTCCGCGGAGGAACGGGGCCCAAGGTCGCGCGGTGAGACGCTGGCAGAGCTGGGCCCCAGGCTGGATCCCCGCACTCACAGTTCAGGGCTCTCCCCCTGCTCCTCACTGACGCCCTGCGCCCCAGCTCAAGGGGAGCCAAGATCACCCAGTCGCCCCCACTGCACCCCTCGAATGGATCTGCCCAGGCCCCGCACCCTCAGCCCCGCGCCACCTGGGCTCCCGGCGGCCGGAAGTTCCTGGGTCCATCCAGCCGATGCGGGAGCGGGCGCCAGACGGGCCAGGCAGCGCCTCCCGCGGCCAGGCCGCCCCCTGGCGGGCCCGGGGCGCTCGGCAGCTGGGAGCCGGGTGCCCGCCCTCTCCCCGCCGTGGGGCGGAGTCGCCACGCTTGGGGTCCGTTCCCCTCCTCCCAGGCTCCCGCCCCGTCCCCGCCGGGTGGGTTGCGGGGCGCGGCGCCTTGAGGCCGGGCGGCGGGTCCGGCGGCCGTCGGAAGCTGCCCGCCGAGGGGCTGACGAGGGCCGCGGGCGCGGGGCTCCGGCGGCCGCTGATGGGAGGCGGCCTCCGGGAGAGCAAGCGACGGCGCCGCAGCCACCATGGGGAACAAGCAGACCATCTTCACCGAAGAGCAGCTGGACAACTACCAGGTGAGCCCGCCGCCCGGCCCCCGAAGCGGCGCCCCTCGGCTCCTCCCTTCTTTTTCCCGTCGCTTGCCGAGGCCTCCCGACAGCCGTTTCCCCGGGTTCAAACCTTGCTTCTGCTTTCAGCTCGACGCTTGACCTTGGGCTGGTGACTTCTCCGAGCCTCAGTTTACCTACCCGAGGAATGAGAGCGCTTTCCACTTAAAAGATTCTCGCAGGCGTCCCTCTTTCCAGCTTCCCCCCTCCTCTCTCTCTCATTCAGACTTCTTGCTCTTGGCCCCAGGCTGGACCCGAACCCTTCCCCGACTACTCCTCCCATCGCCCACCTTGGCGCAGAGATGGAGTCCTTAAAAGTAGGCTGGAGGGAGGACCCTCCCACCTCCACTACCCCCGAAAACCTGGGAAGCAGCCCAGGAGAGTGAGTCTTTGTAAAGTAGAAATTAGCTGTTAGCTGGGTAGGGAGTGAAGTGCATCAGCACCCCAATGCCATTGTAGGTTGGGGTCTCTCCGTATGGCCCCAGTATGGAAATAATTGGAGCAAGAAGGCAAGCGAGGTACCAGTCTTACATGGTCACCTCTCCAAGCTCCCTAAGTCCCCCAGCAGCCACCCCCTTAGACCCTCCTGAGTTCCTCTGCCTCCAGAGCCCGGGAGTTGTCCAGATCAGATCCCAACGCCCTCCCACTCATGTACAAACTTTTCTGTGGTTGCAGGATGGAGGAGCCCAGCTTCCTGGCTTGCCCAGAGCCCTGGCCAGCCTGCCCAGGCCCCTTCCCTGCCCTGAGCACTGCAGCTGCCCCAGAACTATCCGCGTTCCCTTGACACGCCGGGCTCTTTCCTCCCTCTCTTTGCCCGTGCTCGGGGATGCCGCTCCCGGGTCTCCAAATGATTTCACTTACCCTCCCAGGCCCAACTCTGATGCTTCATTCCTGACTCTGCCAGGCAGAGGGGGCTGGACTGTGTTGTGGCCTGTGTGGAGTGTGGTTGGGGGAGATGAACACCAGCAGGGTCTCCACAGCTGCCTGTTGCCTTCGTGAATATTTATTTTGGCATCGAGCTTGAAGTGTGGGTCCTCTGATGTGGGCACAAGTGAAATAAAGGCCCTTTTCCTCCTGGAAGTGCTGGTTGTCAATAACACTGCTTTCTCAGGGCCTCACGTGGAGGCGCCTTCTGTGTACCCAGCGCTATAATGGGAGGCTCTCTATGCATCAACTCATTTGATCATCACAGGGAGGTGGGTTATTTAGCCCCATTTTACAGTAGAGTAAACAAAGGCTGAGGAAGCCTTCGGTACCCTGCACAGTGAAGGTTCACACAAGAATTTGAATTGTGAATCCAAGACTCACTCCCTTCGTTGCGGCTGGGGGCTGTGTGCGCTCTATGTCCTCAAGGCCCTCACTGTCTGCAGAGACGGCCCCTCACCTCCAGTGCGAGGCAGGCGGTGAGTGTGCTCTAGGGGAGGGCACTAGGGGACAGTGGGAGACCTGGAGGGAAGGAGGTCTTTGCTTCGACTGGTAGGTTCAGAAATAATGCAGCGCTTGCAGACCCTTGAAAGGTCAGTAGGATTTTGCCCATCAGAGCCCCGAAGGAGGCATTCCAGGCAGAGGGGACAGCTTGGGTAAAGACTTGGAGGTGGGTACAGGCAGGCAGGTAGACCATGCTCAGAAGAGTAGCCTCGTGGGCATGGGGAGCCTGGGTTCCCACTCAGTCCAGCCTGGCGTTGAGTTACCGTTCGGAGCCAGGCCCAGTGCTGGGTTCTGATCCTTTGCCAGAGGCTGGGCCTGGTGGGAGAAACGAGAGCTGTGAAACCTGAGAGCCCCACGTCTCCCTCCCTGAGACTCTCCAGCTGGCCAGGGCCAGCGAAGGCCAAGCTGGGGGTGACCTCGAGTAACAGCCACCCCCTCCCCCAACTGATCTCCAGGGTTTCCTGCCCTCTTCCCCAGTCCCCAGGTGCCAGTGATTCCCAAAGTTCAGGTTTCTTCCCAGACCAATTCTCTGCCTTCCAGATCCAGCCCCTAGAGCCCTCAAACAACCAAGAGCTCATCGCCTTCCCCAGGACCCTCCACTGCTCTTTGCTCTACTATGGCCTATGTTTTCAGTCAAGGACAGGTCCTGTAACTCTCATCCTCTTTGGGGGCTCACCTGGGGATCCCATCCTCGATCTCCATAGCCAGGGCCCTGGGTGAGGCCTCTCAGTGTCCTGTAACTGAAAATGTAACTGCTGCCTCCCCACCCCACCCGTTTCTGCACCCTCCAGCCACCCGCGTGCTGCTACCACAGTCTCTCAGTTTCTCACTCCATCCCCTTCTCACTCCTTCCCATTTTCTTTCGACAGACACAATGTGCATCACCAATGTAAAACAATTTTTTCTTTAAAAAGAATCTCTGGACCAAGAGTTGCATCGTATGTGTATTAACTAATCCCCCACTGCGGTGGGAGACCCTAGGGAGTTGTCCATATATAGGTCATGAACACCTTGGAGCAGAAGTACAGGGTCAAAGATGTGAAGGATCTTTCTAAAACATGGGTGTGACCCTCTCCTCTCCCTGGAATTCCACAGTGTCTTGGGATAATAGCCTGAGCGGGGTGCAGAGCAGACCTCACCCTGGCCTGGTCTGAGCTCAGCCAGCCTCCAGCCTCATTTTTAGTCCCTCCCCTGGCACCCCAAGTTCCAGGCACACTGAAGGGCTTCTAGCCAAGCATGGCCTCACCTCTGGCCTTGTTCTCCTGGCGCCCTCCGCTCACTTCTTCATCAGCGCCGTCTGGCCTATCTTTCTGTCCATGGCAGGCCTCACCTCTTTTGGACAGGCTCCCTGATGCCCTCCCCCAATCCTTCTTTTGGCCACAGAATGGTTTATACCCAGTCATCACTGTCTGTTTCCCCTCCATCCCTCTTCCTGTGTGTCCCCTGCTCAGGCACAGAAGAGGCAGTGGAGAATGTTGTCTGAATGAATGAATACTTGTTAAAGCACAGCTCTAAGGAGGGGAAAGAACTCCAGGGGTTCTGAAGTCCTGGGTTCAAGTCATGGCTGGGCCATAGATGCTGTAGGCCTCTTCTGGGTCTCAGTGTCCCCACCTCTAAAATGGGAATGATCACTAGCCCTGCTGTGCTCATGTCACAGGGTTCTTGCAGGGATCAGCTGACCTGTGTGATGGTCCGCTGGGCGGTGCTGAGGCTTGAGCTGGCAGAGCTGGATGCAGAGTCCACTCCAGCTGGGACTGGCTATGGCTCGGCTCAGGACCACTGGCACAGGCAGACCAGGCATGTGGGAGATGGGGGGCAGGGAGGCTACCTGGACAAAGTACCCTTGAGTTGAGCTTTGGAGCATGGAAAGGATTTGGACAAGCTGGACAAGGTGGGGAAGGCACTCCAGGTGGGAGAACAGGATGAATATAAGCTTAGAGGAGGAACTGTAGCCTTAACTGGCATAACATCGGAGCTTCTATTATAAAAGCCCAGCCTGCCCTGTCTTCTGCTGCCAGAGTCGTGAGGGCCCATCTCTCCTGGGCTAGGTCCCCTCCCTCCCTCCCACCCCTCATAACCCTAACTTGAGCTGGGACTCTTCCCTGAAGACCTATCCCTGTGAACTCTCAGGGGCCAAGCAGTGACCGGACATTTGTTCTCAGTGGAGTAAAGGGAAGAGTTCCTGCAGACCTATGGCTGTAGCTCCCTGGGCAGCTGAGTAGACGGAGGCGGGCAGGGTTTTTGTTTGGTGTCTTCAGGGTGGGAACAGACACAGAGCTGCGGGCTCTGAAGGGATGCCTTTGGGACATGGGGTACTGGGTGGAGCTGTTGCACAAAACGGGGTAAGCTGTGGCCTATAGGCTTCCTGCATCTTATCTCATTTGCTCCTCTCACTGCCCCTTTCCAAGAGGCAGTATCCCCATCTTACGGATGCAGAAACTGAGGTTCCAACAGGAGACTGAACTTGCCTAAGGGTCCAAAGCAAGACGAGAATTTGCATCTGACTACTAAACCTTTTCCTCTGCCACGCTGCCAGGCTACTCAGAGCCCTGAGAAGCTTTTTTTTGTTTTGTTTTGTTTGTTTGTTTTCTGTCTTTATTTTTGCGTTACGCGGGCCTCTCACCTTGTGGCCTCTCCCGTTGCGGAGCACAGACTCCGGACACGCAGGCTCAGCGACCATGGCTCACGGGCCCAGCCGCTCCGCGGCATGTGGGATCCTCCCGGACCGGGGCACGAACGCGTATCCCCTGCATCGGCAGGCGGACTCTCAACCACTGCGCCACCAGGGAAGCCCCCCTGAGAAGCTTTTAAGGCATCTGCCATGTTCCTCCCCTATGAGCTGCCTCCCTGGGATGAGTTCCAGGGAAGTAAGTCAGCAGAAGAACAAGCAAAACATCAGTCGACGAGGTTCATGGTAGCTTTATTGGTAATGTTGAACACCTAGAAATGGCTGTGGCTAAATGTTCAGAAAGATGAGAAAGTTTAGGTTAAGCAGGGCCAATGCCTGCAGTGAGATATTCCCCAGCCAGTGAAATAATGTCAACTGCTGTGGAAGGTTTATATGGAAAAGTCTGGCCATTCATTCCACCAGTCTCTATTGAGCATGCACCATGTACCAGATGTGGGAATACACGGTGGAAGCAGGACGTGGAGTGGTTGCTGTACGACGGTGCTGAGTGGACTGTGGCTCTGTTTCCACTCAGTGGGCAGTGGTCAAGAAGCACATAGGGGGCTTCCCTGGTGGCGCAGTGGTTAAGAATCTGCCTGCCAATGCAGGGGACACGGGTTCAAGCCCTGGCCCAGGAAGATCCCACATGCTACGGAGCAACGAAGCCCGTGCGCCACAACTACTGAGCCTGTGCTCTAGAGCTCGTGTCCCACAACTAGTGAGTCCATGTGCCACAACTACTGAAGCCCATGCACCTAGAGTCCGTGCTTCGCAACAAGAGAAGCCACTGCAGTGAGAAGCCCGCGCACCACAACAAAGAGTAGCCCCCACTTGCCGCAACCAGAGAAAGCCCATGCGCAGCAACGAAGACCCAATGCAGCCAAAAATAAAATTAATTAATTAATTTTAAAAAAAAGAAGCCCATAGGCCTGAGTTCCAGCCCAGCCCAGATCTGCGTGTGCAGTTTAGGGCAAGCTGTTCAACTTTGTTGAACCTCGGTTTTCCCATCTATAAAATGGGGAGGTAATGCCTGCCCCACCCGTGCCCCCTGTCCCCGCCCATAGGCTAGTGATGAGGATTAAACAAAATTGGATATTCAGAGCCCCCACGGACTAGCCCATGGTAATTATGGACTGGTTGTGGTGTGGTTCTCAGGCTGGGCTGCACAGTGCAATCACCTGATGGCTCTGAAAACTGCTGATGCCTGGATCCACCCTCAGGGATTCTGATGTAATTGATCTGGGGTCCATTGGTGGTGATGGGAGGGGACACAGGGAGTTTAAACAGCTCCCCAGGTGATTCTGCTCTAGAGCAGAGGCCCTCACACTTCAGCAAGCATTAGCATCTCTAGAAGGACTTTTTAAAATGCAGATTGCTGGGCCTCATCCCCAGAGTTTCTGATTGTACTTCTGGAGAGAAGCCTGAGAATCTAAAGTTCCACTAAGTCCCCAGGTGATGGTGATGCTGCTGGTCCAGGAACCACACCTTGAGGACCATTGATGTGGACAGATGTAAGTAGTTGTGATAAGGGACTGGAGTCATGTGAGAAGCTTTCACATTTAATGCCAATAAAACCCTCAGGTCAGGACCCAGATACTTCCTTTCCAACCCAGGGGATAGGAGAGAGGAGAGAAGAGAGGGGAGGGGGAAGAGGATAGGCCAGGGGGAAAGAGAGCAGAAGCCAGGACCTCTCCCCATCCCGTTATGCCGACACCCCCACCATGCTGGTTGGAAGCGCTCTGGCCCTTCTCACTGGCAGCTTCAGGCTGTAGAACCAGCTGTGGGACTGAGGTCTGTGCCTGGAAGGCCCAGCTGGGCGGCCTTTGCTGCCTGCTCCAGGTTTGTGGGGTCTGCTGAGAAATCAGCCCACACGGTCTTCAGCCTGTCTGAGTCTTAGGCCTGTGGGGCATGGAGTTCTTTGCCCATTCTGGGTGGGGAGGGGGCACTGCTTCCCCAGCCTGAGCCTCTCCTGGCCCCTACAGAGGAGCTATCACCGAAAGCAAAGTCTAGCCCCCCAGGAGAAGCCCCTATGTTTCCAAGAAGGGCCAGACTATGCGGGTCCTTAGTCTAACTCCCGCCGAGCAGCAGGTGGCTCAGGACAGACTTGTGGGGCTAACTGGGGCCTGGAAATTGCCACCAACTCTCCCCTCTTTGGCTCTCCTTCAGGTGCCCACTGGAAACCCTAGATATGCATCCTGTGGGCCTGCTTTCTTGGGTCCTCCTCAATGTGCAGTGCAATTGCCCCGGCGCCAGGGGCTCCAGGTCTCATCCAGTGTGAGCCGGGCTGTCTGCAAGCCTGTACCGTGGCCATTAGTCCCTCGTCGGAGCCAGCTCTGGTCAGCATACCGCCCCAGGAGGCCCCACCAGCTCTGGGCTCCCTCACGCTTCAACAACAGGCCAAGGTGGAGGGGCCAAATGGCAGGGGAGAAGCACAAAAGCCCTTTACGGTTGGGCATTTTATGAAGTGCTGGGTCCTTTTCACCCCCATACTTCCCACAAGGCCTGGCATAGTAGCATCATCACCAGGCAGGCGGAGCTGTGGACAGAGGCGTGACTGTAGGAGGTGGGTTATCCAGACCAAGGCAGAATCCCCAAGATGAGTTTATAATCTGGGTGAACTCAGGATCCGAGTGCTGCCCCAGCCCTGAGTCATGCCTACCTGGGGGTCCCCAGCAGCCTCCACCCTGGCCTCTGTGCAGATGCTGCCGGTTCCTTCCTGCCCACCTTCCTCCTCCCCCTCTCCTCCTCGGCCCCTTCTTTCCCCACACCCCAGCCTCTTCACTGCCTTCTCTAACCTCATCTATTCCTGTGGCTTCAGATACCAGTTAGATGCTTCACCCTGCCCCATCCCCAGTCTGTGTGCCTGGAACTCTCAGCCTCTGACCGCGGGGCTTCTGCCTGCGACCACTCAGGACACACCACCCATGACGCCACGAGGCACCATTCTTAGGGCCTGCAGCATGGACCGTGCCCCCTGCCGCTGGGCAATGCGGTGACCCTTTCCGTCCTCACTCCTGTCTTGTCTCCCAAGTTGTCTCCCACCCACTTCCCCCGGGTGTCCCACAGGGTATCTCCTGGCCCCTCGAATCAATCGCATCCACCTCTGACCTCTCCATCTGCCTCCCAAATGCCCTCCCCTACGCATGCCTCCCAGCCCCCCACGCCACACACTCACTTCCCTGGCTCAGGTCAAAAGCTTCAGAAGGCAGCTTCTGGACCCACTAGACTGCTCCCCGCAATGGGCTGGGGCAGGGAGGGGTGGTAGTGACTCTGCTGCCCCCAGTCCAGGGCTGGCTGTTCCTGTGTGGCTCTGAGGGAGGAAGGACAACCAACTAAATGTGTGTTTTCCTTCCACAGGACTGCACCTTCTTCAATAAGAAGGACATCCTCAAGTAAGTGTGGCTCTTATTCGACCCTCTGGAGCTGGGGCAGGGGCAGGGGTGGGGCCGGGGACCCTGGGGGCCGAGGCAGGGGGGTGGGGGGGTGCTGCACCAGCTGAGGACTAGCTTTTCCACCCCCATCGGCAGCCGAGCGCAGGCTGCTGTGGGAACTCGAGACGTCCCACCCCCCGGCTCACATCCTTCTGCCAAGAATCGAACGTCTGCTTACTGCATGCCAGGCTCCGTGGTGGGCGGTTTCAGGAACATTCTCATTTAATCCTCACTGTGCCCTTGTAACAGGAGAATCCTTTTATCCTCACTTTACAGGTGGGGCTTAGCAACTTGGCCAAAGTCACCCAGCCAGGGACTGAAGACCTGGCCTCTGACTCCAGGGTCCTCGTTATTTCATTGCACCCTGGGACCTGTCAGACTAAGGGGGGGACCCTGTCTGTTAGACTAGGGATCCCTAAGAGCCTTCTGGCTCTGATGTCCTGCCACTCCTGGGAGGTCCTAAAGGCAGGGGCATGGCAGGCAATGCCACCACCGCCCCTGAGCTGTCCACCAGGGGTCTCTTCCCTTTCTTTGGGGGTGGGGTGGGCCTAGACAGGAGAAATGAAGGGGGTTGGCAGACTCAGAGCCCCAGGACCAGATGGTGGGTAGGACTCACAGAATGCCAGGAAACCTGGCCCCACAGGCCTTGCCAGGCCCCCCTCTCTGGGCTATCAGGTGGCACTAAAAGCCAGCAAGGTCTCAGGATCACTTTCCCTGGAGGTCGATAGGCAGGCTGGGGCTAGAGCCTGTTACACTTCCCAAGGCAGCTGTGGTCTGTCACTGCCATGACCAGTCTGCTCAGATGGTGTCCCTCGGTCCTTCCTTTCTGCCCAGGCTGCTTTTCCAGCCTGTCCCCTGGGTGGGCAGGGATGCCCACTCCTACCACCTTGGAGAAGCAGGGTGGGGGGCAAAGCCCCCAGGCCTTGGCATCAGCAGACCTGGGCTCTACTTCCCAGCTCTGACCTTGGACAAGCTTTGAGCCTCGCTGAGCCTCTGTTTCTTTTATAAAACGGGGATAATGATACCTCCCCCGTTGCCGAGAGGCAGGAACGCCAGAGTGTGGTGTTTGATAAATTGCATTTGGTCTGTAGCTTGAGTGAGGTGTGGGGTGCGCTTCCCATTTGGACAGATGGTCCTCAGAACTGTAATAACACAGCGGTCACCCTGGCATTCCCGTGGCACCTCTTACCTTTCAGAGTTCTTGGCCCAAATCCTCGTTTAAGCCTCACCACATTTGTCCTCTGTAACGGGGAGCTCCCGCCATCCTGACTTCCCACCTTTGTAGACGCCGGGCCCAGACTGTTTGTCCTGGGAGGCCCACTACCACTTCTGTTCTGGCAGCAAAAGCTTGTCCCCAGCCTTGGCACTGGCTGCCCCACTGCCTTTCTCATCTTCTCGCTGCATTCCTGCATGTCCTTCAAGACCCACTCCAGAGTCATCTACTCTGTGAGCCCCCAACTCCCTGTCCCCCAGCTCTCACACAGCCTCTTTTGCAGCCTTTTTGGGGGGCTCTGTGGGCTCATGGCTCAGGTGCCCAGCTCCCCCCAGACTTGTAGTCAGGCAGGACACAGGCTCCCCATGCCTGGCACTGGGCACAGCACCAGTAAGCGCTTGAAGAGTGTGTGGGTGAAGGATGGGTAGGGTTGGCCAAGGGGAGAACATTGCAGGCTAGGAGCAGCGGGGTCAAGGGCACAGACCTGCTTCACCCTGCCCCATCCCCAGTTGCCCGTGGGGGAGGAGAGTGGTTCAAAGGCCAGGCCAGGAATTGGATTCAACCTGAGGGGCCTTTGAGGGTGACCCTGGTCTCTTGGCAAATGATCAGCCCCGGGCAGGTGGGTGGTCTGAGCAGGGGTAGGGGGTCTCCTGGCTCCCCACAGCCCTGGCCTGCCCAGCTCTTCATCTTTCAATGCCGGCCTCTGTAGTTCAACCCAGGCCCGGAGTCCACAAAGCGGGGAAAGGACCTCTTCTGGCAGCTGGACACGCTTTCTGAGTCCCCCGCTGCCTGCTCTGGTTCCTTCAGGCCCCACCTCTGTGTTAGCACTCACTGGGGACCAGACCGGGGCTTTTTCTGCAGAGTGGTCATGTGGGGAGGGGGAGGGGGTAAAGCCCCACTGGGAGCAGGGGCCCTGGGATCTGGTCCCCACTGTGTAGCGCCTGCCATGTGTCAGTTGCCACGTCTGCAGCACGGATGACAGTGCCCCCTGGGGCTGTTTTTCCACAGACTCCAATGGCTGGGAGGGCAGGGGTGACAGTGTTGTTCAGCACAGGCTGCTTGGAGTTTTGTTGCCCACCCGTCCACCCTCAGGAAGGGTCGTGAGGCCAGGCAGCGTGCGGGATTACATGTCCCTGGGGGACCAGGCGTGGCCTCGGTGGCTCGATTCCAGTTTCAGCCCCCTCGATTTTCTCCAACCTTCTCTCTGGGCCCCAGCAAGAGCCAGTGTGACTGATCACCCCTGCCAGGCGAGCCCTCTCCACGCTGTTCACATCTCAGGTCCAGGCGGGACGACCGAGGCCCTGAGCCCAGAGAGGGCCAGGAGCGAGGACCCGGCCGGCAACACAGAGCAGGTCAATGGCAGAGCCAGGCCCGAGGCCCAGGGCCCTCCTCCCAGGGGCCTTCCAGCGCTGTTACCCCACCCCCACCCGGATGGTTTTCTGGGTGGGCTGCACCCTGAGAACTGACCAGATGGTGAGGAGGAAACGTGAGCAGCAGGTTCTTCTTTGCAGCTTGGGGCCCAGCTCTCTGGTAGCCTTGGGTCAATGATACTGAGTCACAGATACCCGTCTGGGCAGTTTTCCCCTCCCCTCCCCTCCCCTCCCCCGCTCCCCTCCTTCCTCTGTACTCACATACACACACACAAACCCGGGTGGATCCAGTTGCTCCCCAGGGCACAGCTCTTCCAGCCTGACGCTGAGCCTGAGTGGGCAGCCCCCCATTCAGCCACCTTCTTTGCTGTAGGTAACTCCCCTGCCCCCAGTTAGCCTATGCTCCTAAGCACAGAGAGGCCCAGCTAGCACCCCGGGGTGTTTGCCTATTTGTTACTTTATTATGTATTTTATTTTCTCAACCATTTAAAAACTCTGTATAATCTATTTTAATTACTTTTAATTTTTTTTTCACCTGTGATACATGATGACTGTAGAAAAATTAGAAAAATAAAGCCAGTCAAAAGAGAACAAAAATTGTCTGTAATCCTGCCACCCAGAAATAATGGCTATTAAGCTTTCGGTATTTTTAACCTCTGGGTAAATAATGTTTAAATATTTTCCCTTTGTGTGTGTTTATCGGAAATTTGGATCAGGTTGTTCTGTAATATGCTTTAAATTGCTTTTCCTTAGGCAACTTATAAAAATAGATAAGATAAAAAGAAGATCTCACCACCTTTTCGTTTGGTTGGACATTTAGATTTTCAGCTTTTCACCATTATAATTAGCACTGCAGTGCACATCCTTGGGATACCATGACCTATAGCCCACATGTCTGGGATTATTTCCTTAGGATACATTTCTAACAGAGATTTCTGGACCAAAAGCCACGGACATTTTTAAGGCTTTTGATTTTTATTGCTAGATTGCCCTCCAGCAGCCATGCATGAGTCTCCATTTCCCTGCTTCCTCAATCACACTGGCTGTTACATATCTTTTGTCTTCTGTCCCCAAATCATTTATTGACTTTCCCAAGGGTCTCAAACTCAGCTGTCTGTGGGGGCCAACATGCATTGCAAATAAATGAAGCCGTGTAACCCGACGGGAATGTTTTAGGACAAGGATCTGCAGAAATTGCTGTTCCTGAGCCCCAACTGGTTGTGGCCTTGGGGAAATCCAGGTTTTTCATGTAAAATTGTTTAATTTGTAAATGTTGGCAGCTAAGTTTTAAATCATTATTTTACATGAAAGCTAGACATGAATGTGGACCACCAACCAGTCTGTGACTTCCAGAAGAATCCATCTTCTCCCCACTGATTTCAAATGCTGTTTGTCTTGGACTAATTCTCATTTATATTTGGGTCTGCCTCTTCTACACCAATGTCTATTCCATATGGTTTTACTTATAATAGCTTTAAACTATGTTTTAACATCTGACGGGACAAACATCTCCCCGGTGACTCTTTTTTCAGGGTTTTTCCCCAACTCTCCAATGTTTATTCTTCCAAACAAAATTTTGAATCAGGTTGGCAAGATCTCAAATAAATCTTTTGCAGATTTCAATTAAGAGTGTATTCATTTTACAGGAAAATGAAGAGAAGGTTGCCATCATTACAGTAGTAAGCCTTTCCAATCAGGAAAGTTATCTAACTCCCTAAATATTTTACATCCTTTGGTAAAGCTTCATGGTTTTCTTTGTGCACATTTCATATTTATTTTATACTTAGTTGTTTGGGGGTTTTTGGAGCGGGATTTTGTATTGTGAATTAGATCTTCTATTATATAATATTTTTGAATAGGTGAATGCTGGTAGAAAAACTATTGTGTAGAAGAGCTACTGAGCTCTTTCTCATTCAAATATATATATATTTTTTTACTAACTTTTTTTTTTTTGGCTGTGCTGTGCAGCATGTTGTATCCTAGTTCCCCAACCAGGGATCGAACCTGTGCCCCCTGCAGTGGAAGCACAGAGTCCAAACCACTGGACTGCCAGGGAAGTCCTCATTCAAATAGTTTTTAAACTGATTATTTTTGGTTTTCCAGCAAATAATAATTTGCATCCTCCTTTCCAATATTTAGATATACTCTTTTATTTTTCTGACTAATTACATTGACTGGCACTCACAGGGGAAATGTTATATAATGATGGTGACGGTAGGAATCTCACTTTTATGGGAATGTCTGTAGTACTTTTATCATTTAAGTATAATGTTAGGTGTTGATTTCAGGTAGAGAGCATCCTTTTGTTTATGTTTGAATAAGGATTTTAAGTTTTTTGTTGAAAAAATTAATATATACCTTAAAAATACTTTTTATTTTTATTAATAAATACTCTAAAAACTCAGTTCAGAAGTAGGTAAAGTAATAAGTGAAAGTTGGCCTTCTCTTATCACTCCTCTCCACTCCTGCCTCACAGAGACCATCAGTGTAAACACGTGGTGTACACTTTTCAGATGTTTTTCTGTGTACATACAACCATATGGTCATAAGTGCAGCTATCAAGTTGATCAAAATATTTTTTGCTGCCTATTAATGTGATTTATAGTCACAGATTCCCAAACATTGATCCACCCATGCATTCCTGGAGTAAATCCTACTTGATCCCAATGATTTACTCTTTAAAATGCTGTTGGACCTGATTTACTAATATGTTATTTTATAAGATTTTTGCATCTGTATGTGTAAGTACCATTGGTCCTTTGGATGCTACCTACTAGGTTCTGGTAGCAGGGTTCTTATTAACTTCCTAAAATAAACTGGGAGGCTTTCACTTTTTTGCCCCATGCTCTGGAACAGTTCAAGTAGCATAGGTATTGTTTCTGCCCCTGGAACTTATGATAGGACTAATATGTACACCTTCGTGAATTCAGTAGTGCCCTTTAAGGGAGGAGGGGTACAGGAATGCAGTTCTGTGACAGTTTTTGGAGTTTTTCCCAAAGTGATTCATCTTTCCAAATTCTCCTTGAGTTTTCCTTAAAAAACAAATTCCAATATCACTATAGGCATAGAGTCAGAACACATCTCTGTCCCAGGGCAGAAGCTGGCCTTCGTACCCCAGAAGACACCTGTTCAATTCCACTAATACCCACAGGCCTTCTCCCAAATCCTCGTCCCTTGCAGGGAGGCCCTGACATGGCAGGCAAAACGCTAATAGCTACCAGTTGAGGCCAGGTGGTTTTAAATACTAACGCCATCCTTTTTAATCCTCACAAGTGTGAGGAGGGTAGGACAATCCGCATTTAACTGATAGGGAAATCTGTTCTCCAGTGGGTTAACCCACTTGCCCAAGGCCACGCAGCTAGTGAGAGGTGTAGGCAGGGCTCCAACCTCAGTCTGACTCACGTCCCTGCTGCAGCCACCCCACAAAACTTTGAAGGTGTAAGCCAACCCTCAAACACCCCAACATCACATCCCAAATGTCAAGGTCAAGGGGGAAACGTAACCGTTGCAAATACTATGGTCCTGGCAAAAGCGCAGGAAACCAGATGCATAAAGTGTGATATATAGTCCAGGTTCCATGTTTGGGGACAATATAAAAAAAGGGCAAATTTTTCCTCAATGCCGAAAGTAAGAGCAAAGAAAGCCCTCGGATGCCCCCTCGTGGAGGGTCCCAGCTTGATCCTGTCACTCTGTTATCCGTTGCCCCCCCTTTGACCCAAAGGACAGGGTTTGGGTTTTCCCCTCCAGGTCTGTGTTTCCAAGCCTTGGACCTTCCTTGTGATTTCAGGCCCTTTTATAGGAGCATGTGAGTGGCCAAGTGTGCTCATGGCATTTGCTTTGCGTTTACTGTACAGGTGCTCTGAACCAGGTGCTGATGTGCTGGCCTGGGTGGCCTGACTTACAGGGAGGGCCTGGACCTGCCGCTGTTGGCTCTGGAAGCTGGGGCAGACGCTTAACCCCTTAGCCTCAGCTTCCTCACCGGAAAAACAGGGGTGGGGGTGCTAATAGCTGCCTCTCGGGGTGATTAGGGATTAAATTGAGTAAAGCAGTGCACACGGGGTTAACCCAAAGCCCAGCACAGAGTGAGCATTTGCTAAACAGTGGCTGACATTTTGTGTGTGAGCTGGGCAAGCAGTGACCTGCTCCACTGGAGAGGGCTGGGCAGCAGGGTGACAAGAGTTGGGTGGACCCTGATGGGGGATTAGGTGGCTATGCTGAAGGGCCTACTGAGGATGGGCCTAGGAGCATGTCACTGGGCCAGGCCACTTAGAAGAAGACCAGGGTTGATCCAGCTTTGGGGGTAGCAGGGAAGGTGGGCCCCGGAGATATGGGATCACCCGTCCATCCAGGCCCCAGCAGCCCTGGGCCTCACCACAGCCCCCCGTCAATACCCCTGACACCTGTCCCCCTGTCTGGCAGCACTTCCTGGACACAATTTCATCTGAACCTAATTTGTACCTGCCTGGGGTTAGGAGGGGAGGGCTGTTCTTCGGGATATCAGGGACCTGGACAACAGGACACAGGGCCGCAGAGGAATAATGGAGGAGGGGCTTCCAACTGAGACAGGGTCAGGATGTCTCACACCCTGGAGGGTCCACGCAGCATGTAGGTGGGCTTGTGTCCCAGGGCCCCCCGAGCAAGGTGGGAGGGTGAGAGGGAGCTGGGGACCTGACGCATCAGCGAGGAGGGCCAGGCCCAGGGCAGTGGGCTCCATCCCGACCACCCCCAGCTGGAGAGAGGTTGTGGATGGCCGTTCTCAGGGGCTTCACAGGATGTGAGGGCTTCCGGAAGCTCTTCCAGAGACCCAACCCTCAGGGCCTAGCCTGGGGGCAGGGGTAGCAAACTGGGCCAGGACTTCAGCGAGGTCAGTGGTGGGGAGCGGCAGGGGCGGCATGGGGAGGAGGGGTTAAGAGCCTCTGCTCTGGATTTCCGGTTTCGGGTTCCAGCCGTGGTCCCTGAGACTTCCTAGTTGTGTGGTGTTAGACAAGTCACTCTTTTAACCTCTTCAGGCCTCAGTTTGCTGAACTGTAAGAGGTGACATGCCTGGCGCATAGAAGACTCTTAAGAGAGTCCAAAGAGGAAAAAAATAAGATCAGATGGGCAAGCCCTTGCGGGTGGGGGGATGGGCAGTGGCAGCAGTGGCCGTGGTGTTGGTGGTCATGGGAATGGCCAGGACGCAATCTAGTCATCAGCATAGGGGTCTGGGCAGAACTTGCCTCCCTTACAAATCCCCCATCCTGTGGGCAGAGCAGATGGTCTCCCCAGGCCCCTGGCCAAAGTGGGTCTCCAGCGTGAGGGGCCAGGGTGCAGGCAGGGTGGCGCTGAGCCTCTGAGGGACCGGGGACTGCATCCCCTCCAGCACTCTTTCTCTGCTTCCCTCGCAGGCTCCACGCGCGCTTCTATGAGCTGGCTCCCAACATCGTCCCGATGGACTACAGGAAGAGCCCCATCGTCCATGTGCCCATGAGCGTCATCATCCAGATGCCGGAGCTCCGGGTACGTGAGAGGCTGCTGCTCGGCAGAGCCGGGGGGATCAGCTAGAGAAGGCCGGGCAGGGGGGCTGGGAGTGCGGGGAATATGCCCCTCTGGATGGGCAGGGCAGCAGGGGCACCCAGACCTGAGTTGAACCCCAGCTGTGCCTCAGTTTCCTCATCTGCACCCTGTGGATAAATGAGCTACGTGTGTCAGTAAATGAGCTTACTCGGTAAGGGTGCCGTGATTGGTGCTGCCCTATAGTCTGCAGGGCTGTGGACCTGTGCTCACCTGCTTGCCCCTGTGTTCAGTGGCCCGTCTGCTGTCCTTGGCAGATCTTGTTTGTATCTTCTTTTTAAGGTAATTTTTTTAGCCTCGTCCTCGCATGGCTGTTGTCTCTCACAGCACGGTCATGCACAGCATCTCCTCTCAGACTTCAACGTGCCCAGGAGTCACCTAGGGATCTTGTCAAAATGCCGATTCAGGTTCAATAGGTCTGGGATCCAAGATCCTGTTTTTCTAGCAGGCTCCCAGGTGAGGCTGATGCTGCTAGCCCTCAAACCATATATATCCTTTGACATAAGAGTTTCATTTCCCGAGTTCCTTACACACAAAATACACTCCAACGGTAAGAAAGCATTTGGGTTTTTAGGGCACATTGCCGTGGGTCTTTGCAAAGAGCCCCTTGCCAGACCTCAGGTGTGTGACTCTGGCGTCAGGGTGTCCACTTGGGGTCCACGTGGCATCCACTTGGGGCCTGTATCCTGGTCATGACCTCAGTCCTGGGGGACAGTGAGCCAGAGGCTCAGCCCTGACAAGCGTCCAGCCTGGCCTTAGAGGGGGGCTTGATTCCAGGTTCAGAGGATCACTAGAGGGTGTGAAGCACTTCGGCAGGAACCATGGGATCGTCTCTCAGCCCCCTGTGCTGGCCTGGGCTGGGCACAGAATGGAGTGGTCCAGTGCTGGCCCAGCTGGGGTGGAGGGCTCCAGGAGAGGTGGGCCCTGAGTGAGTTGGGATCAGAGGAAGGAGTCATTGGTATAATTCCCCACCTACCTGTGGGCTGGTCCCGGCCCAGTTCTCCCACCTCTGGGGCCCCACTTCTGCCCCCTGTGATCTTGGTCTGAGCTGAGAGCTGCCCAGGCCCTGGGCTCTTGTAATAGGGAAGAACCTTTTGTATTCTATTACAAATGAATCACTAAAGGAATGTTTCCTCTAAGCTTAAATTATACATAATGGCCCATCTCTGGGAACCCTACCTCCCAGGTAATGAGCGTTAAGCTAAAATACCTCTGTTTAGCTCACAGGAAACATCCTGACCAGACCCACCTGTGAATGACTACAGGGAGGAAGAAATTAACACCTCCCCTCCAGAGGCTGATGGGAAACAGGAAGTGTTTGACTTTACTCCCTCCCCTTTTAGTATAAAAGAAGCCTGAATTCTAACTCAGGCAAGGTGGTTCTTTGGGGGCAGGAGCCCACCATCTTCTCGGTTAGCTGGCTTTCCAAATAACATCACTATTCCTTGCCCAAACAACTCGTTTCTCTACGTTTTGGCCTCTCGTGTGGTGAGCAGTATGAACGTGGACTCAGTAACATTGTCTTCCCTTGCATGTCAAGGCAGGAGCCTCCATGAACTTCCTGGGCAATGGGACTAATCCCTGCTCCTGCCTCAGAAGAGGTGATGCCTCCAGTGGGCACACCTTGGTTCTGCTGAGCCCTCCGTGCTGATCTGAACAATATAACAAGACATGATGCTTGCAGAGCTCTCACTGGTGCCAGGCTTCGTACCAACACCTTACATACTTTAACTTATTCAACCATCTCCCAACCCAATTAAGTAGGTGCAATTATTATCCCCATTTTACAGATGGGGAAACTGAGGCCCAGGGGGATTTAGGTCACTCGTTCAAGGTCACATAGGCCATAGCTGTTGGGCTCTGGGTTCCTCCCAGTGAACCTTCATCTATGGTGACTGCTGTGGTTTTCTTCAGGAGAATCCCTTCAAGGAAAGGATTGTGGAGTCTTTTTCTGAGGATGGTGACGGGAACCTCACCTTCAACGACTTTGTCGACATGTTTTCTGTGCTCTGTGAGTCGGCTCCCCGCGACCTCAAGGCAAACTACGCCTTCAAGATCTACGGTAACGAGGGCCTGGAGGAGGGGCTGTGATGCTGCGTGAGGGTGGTGGCATTCCATAGGCCATCTAGTTACTGCTGGTTCCCGCCGTGGGGACGCTGGGGACACCAAGAACACTCTGAAGAGTGCGTGTCCAGCACAGTGGCCAGTGGGCACAACTAGTGCATAAGGGACATCTGCAGGGTCCTGAGAGCAGAGGAGGGAGGGACCCACTCCACCTAGGGCGGGTGGTTAGCGTGAGGAGAATTCACACGTGGTGACATTTCAGCATGGCCTCGGAGGACAAGAGGAGATTTGTCAACAGGAGAATGGGGGTGGGCATACCTTCTAGAGGGAGCACCACAAAGCACAGGGCGTGGTGAGAAGGTGGGGAGACGAATGTGGTGAGATGAGAGCGGTGTGATTCTGGAGAGGTCACTGGGGCTGGGCTGTGAGGAGCCAGCCAAGGAGTTTGGGGGCCACTGCAGGGTTTCAGGTGAGGCCAGGAAGCCCTGTGTTCTAAAGATCACTCGGCATCCTGGAGGAGCTAGAGTGGCAGACGCCAGGGTTCTGGAGAGGAGGCCTCTGCTAGGTGGTGAGGCTGGGCTGAGAGGTAGGCTCCTAGGTACCCCCTCCCACCTCTGTAATTGCTGCCAGGGGTAGGGTGGCCTCATTTCACCCCAGCCCAGCCCAGGACCCACTGTCCCACTGGCCACCAGAGGGCGCCGAGTACCTGCGAAGCTTTTGGTTTCTCCTGTGGTGATAGGAGAGAACTTCACGCTGCAGAGCTCGTAAGCTCTGAGCCTGACAGCAGCTGGGACTGGTGTCAAACCCTCAGACAGTGCTCGGATGGAAACTTTGAGGCCCAGGGAAGGTCTGTCCTGGACCAGAGGAGCCACAGACAAACCTCCTGTGCCCAGGATCTTTCATCAGCCAGGGGATCCCAAGGCAGTGGGGCCCATTGGGCTGTTTTTTCATTTTGTAGTTGTCACGTTTATTTCAGGGGACTTTGGTCTACATATATCTCTGCACCCACATTGTGTTTGCACGTCAGAGGCATGGTACCCTCCTTGTCTACCCTTAACAAACTACGCCCACAAGGTTCAAGTAAAAATCTTCTCGAATTCCAACCATCATCCCCCTAATGTTGGACCCCATGGCATTGCTTCTGGGAAGGCTGTAGTCTGCCAGAGAGGGGAAGTGCAGGGCACACAGCCAAGCAGGTGTGGGGACAAGTGAAGGGAGAACCAGGGCTCCCCTACCACCCTGGACTGGCGGGTGGAATGGAGAAAGGCAACTGGGACCTGGAGTTTGGTGCTGGGGGGAACTGGGGCCTGACCTCTAGCAAGGATCACCCACTTCCTTGACCTTAGTTTCCCTGAAGAATGAATGGAGTCTGCTGGACAGATAAATGGGAAGGGCGCTCCAGACAGAAGAAGTAGCACTTGCAGAGATCTGATAGTTGGGTTGAAAGGCAGTCAGAAGGGTGTTCGAGTTCCCTGTGATGAGCCTGTGTGTGGCTCGGCCCTCTGAACATCTTGCTGAGCTGTGGACAGTGGTAGTGCCTTTTGCCGAGCAGAATCAAACCCTGTTCCCTGTTCTTTGTGCACAAAAGGCAACCACAGGGCCTCTCTCTGGGGGGGGCTTCTGAGTCTTCTGACCTCCATGTCTGGCTTGGGACCAGAGGCAACGTGGTGCAGTTTAGAAAACACGGGTCTTAGCGTCGAACAGGCCCCGGTCAGCATCCCAGCTTCCCCTCCAACAGCCATCTGAATCAACAGACCTTGATTCAGTCACTCGGCCTTGCCAGGCCTTGGTTCCCTTAGCTTTAGAGGGAACACAGGGTCCACCATGGGACGAGGCCAGGAGAGCCGTTTAGCCTGGGCCCAGAGTTCCCAGGAGGCCTCAGATCTGGACGTTCGAAGTGTCTCAGGCCGAGGCTGGGCTCGCCGTCATGGTGGGGGTTGGTGCAGATTGTGAATGTGGATTTGTTGAATGTGGTGTCAAGAGGTGCCTCGTGAGTGAGACCCCCTGGTCCCTGTTGGCTGAGGGCAAGGATCCAGTGTCCCCAGAGTGTGCACAGAGGGGCCAGGGAGGTATCTGGTGTGACCAGCTCAGAGGAGAGTGGCCTGAGCGTCCCTGACCCCACCCCACAGACTTCAACACCGACAACTTCATCTGCAAGGAGGACCTGGAGCTGACGCTGGCCCGGCTCACCAAGTCGGAGCTGGATGAGGACGAGGTGGTGCTCGTGTGCGACAAGGTCATTGAGGAGGCCGATCTGGACGGCGACGGCAAGCTGGGCTTCTCTGACTTCGAGGACATGATCGCCAAGGCCCCCGACTTCCTAAGGTGCCCTCCCAAGGGGCTGGCATGGGCAGGGCAGGCCTGAATGGGGGCCGCAGCCAGGAGACCCCTTGGGGCTGAGGCAGTGTCACTGCTCCCGAGAGCAGTGGTCCCGGCAGGCTCTGTGTGGGCCGGGAGGCAGGTCACGTTCCAGGCCGAGCTGCCCTCAGTGTGTGACTGGGAAGTCCTCTGTCCCCAGCAGGGCCAGTCTCTGGTGAAGGATAGAGACTGGGGGCCCTTTGGTTATGTCGGGGGTTGGATGCCCTGGGCACAGCTGGTCCTCCAGGCCTTCCTTGCCTCTGCACCCTCCTGGAGGAACTGTCCAGGGTTGGGTGCAGGGCCTGGTTGGCTTTCTGCTGAGGACCTTTACCCACCCAGTCCAGAGCCTCTCAGCCCCTCTTGCTCTTTCTCTTTCCAGCACTTTCCACGTCCGGATCTGAGGACAGTGCCGAGGTTACAGGGGCCAGAAGCCGACCACCCAGCTCTGCTGCCTACATGAGTGTGACCTCCAGGCTCCTCAGGAGAGGAGCTGTGGCCTATGGGGTTTACACCCACGCACATTTCCTTGGCCCTTTCAGCAAAAAATCCTTAACCAGGGAAGGGGGGATGTGAAGGGCAGGGCCTTTCCCAGTCCCCCTGTGGTCCCTCTACAGGTCTTCCTTCTATCCCCCCAACCTTCCCCACACCCTGATCCTCTCCCCATCAGAAATGGCCCTACTGGGAGGGGAAGACAGAACCCCTAATAGGGCAGGGGTGCTGACTTGTCCAAGTGCTGGGCAGGCACCCTGGTGGCCCAGGGCAAAGTGAAAAAAAAAAGGACAAGGTTTAACGAGCTATGCAATCTTTCTCCAAAACCCACAGCTGGGCTACACCCGACCCCGCCTGTTCCTTCTCCCCTGACCCTTCCCAATGTGAAGCTGTGTGAACAGTGGGTCCAAGGGCTCTGTCCCTGTCTCTGTCCAGGACCTGAACATCACCCCATCTGCCTTCCCCAGTGATGTGGAATCCTCACTGGTGTGTGCTGTCCACAGATTTGTGAACTCCTCGTACAGTAAAACACTTTCATGTCCCCGTGTCCTCTGTGTCTGCCAAGGTTAGGAAATATTCACTGGTTCCTTTTCTCCTTGAAATTCCACCAGTAGCAATTCACGTCGCTAAGCATTGCCTTCCCACTTTAGGCACCAACTTTTATTTCAGTGCTTAGGTCCTTGAGGGGAAGACACATCTGTGCCCCAAATCTTGGAGTGAGCACCATGAAGAGATGTTGGGTGAAAAGCGTTTCCATTTCCCTCATAGTGATAGTCATTCCGGTGAAGATTTATGGAGTGCGAACCATGTATCAGGTACAGGGTGACCAGATCACATGGGGCTGGCCAGCAAGCGCCTACTGGCTGGCTCCCAACACGACCCAGCAGCGCCCAGGCTGACCCAGGCAGCCAGCCAGGCTTGGGCCTGCCTTAGGAGGGGTGACCAACTGTACAGCCTTGAGCAGGCTGCTCATTTACTCTCAGTCCCTACAACCCCCCTGGGAGGTAGGGACTCTTAGAGCCCCGTTTCTCAGAGCGAGACGCTGCATAGCCAAGAGGCCACTGTGGGTAGGCTTTCCCCACAAATGTGAACTGAGCCAACTCTGCCCAGGGAGGGGGCCCGAGGTGGGCTGCGGTGTTCTCTCTGGGGAGGGTTAGTTGCCTGGGGGCAGGGGGCAGCAGCCCAATTGCTCACCCTTATGGAGGTGAGCAATTGGGCTGCTGGGTATGAGGGGGAGTGGGATCCCAAGGGAAGGGGACAGAGGAGCCAGGCTGGCCTGAGGGAATGGCTGTAGTGAGAGGCCTGAGGGCCCCATGTGTAGAGCTGATGCCTGGGCAAGGCCTAAGGGCCACCAGGTGGGGTCTGGGTTTCATGGGAGGGGTCTGAGAGCCACCCCTAAAGGCCAAGGCTGGCTGGAGGCAGAGGGCAGATGAGGGTGACCTGGTCAGATAGGGACGCCAGCAAGTACCCACTGGCTGGCTCCAGAAACGGACCAGCAATGCCCAGGCTGACCGCCTGGCAGGTGGCTGCTCCTCTCCGGGTCTCCGTCTCCCCGATCTGCAGCAAAAAAGGTCAGACCGGGTCTGCCCAGCTTGCATTATGAGGCTGGGATGAAGGCGGGGGCAGAGAGGGGCTGAGGGGATGGTCCCTGGGAGCCCAGGTGCCCCAGGGTCAGAACCATCACCTCCGAGGACGGGGCTTTGCTGCTACTTCCCTGGTTTCTTGCCCCACCCCCCCTGGGGCAGGAGCAGGGATGTGGCCCTGGGCCTTCCCTCCTTTCTGCTGATGGGGCCACAAGGAGGGGGACTGGTTGGTCTCAAGAGCAACTGAATGACATCACTAGGTCAATTAGGAAAATGCCAGCGCTGCCACAGGGCCTGCCCCACGCTCAGTAAGTGTTCAGTGGTGGGAGGTCAGCACGGTCAATCCGTCCAGGCCCAGCCTGCTCATCTTGGAAATGCGGGTGACCTTTGGCCAGTCCCCACTCCTCTCGGGCCTTGATTTCCTCTGGATGGGTGGGAGGCACTGGGGAAGCAGGGCACAGCCCTGAGCTGCAGGCAGCTGGAAGGTCCCCTCCCATCCTGTCCCCTAGGCTGTCTCGGAGCCTTGTTCCAGAGCAGGCTGGTTCGATCTGAGGGTGCAAGGGGTAACTTCAAGCAAGCTGAGAGCTTCCCAGTAAGCCCTGGCATAGCCCAGATACCGGGAAACCCGCTGGTGAGCTTCAGAAAGCCAAGCCTCCTCAGGATTTGTGCTGCTTGTCTCTGAAGAAGAGCCTCCGGAGCTTGTCAGGCTGCAAGGAGGGAGAAGATGCTAGAGCCTGGGTCCCTGGACAGGGAGGGGAGAGCCAGGCTCAGAGCATCCCTTGGCAGCAACTGGGGGCTGGGGCTCAAGGCTGGAGAAAGGCCAGGTTGGAATATTGATAGTTGTTCCACCACCCCTCTCAGTGCCAGAAATTCCACTCCAGTCCTCTGGTTTGGATGAAGGATTCGCCCTCTCTGGCTAAGGAGGCTAGGGGAAAGTGGAGAAGAAAGGCCAAGTCCCCCCTTCCCTCACTGGGTCCCCTGGGGTCCCCAACCCCAGCGCTGTCTGCCCCAGCCGTGCCCTAGGTAGAATGGGGGTGGGGATGTACATGGCGCCACCAGGGACCGGAAGGACTTTGCAGCTAGAGGAAGAGCAGACATGGGTTGTGGCTTCTGTGGTTCTTAGAAGGGCTGTCTGCAGGCAGGATCTGTGGTCCCGGGCGTCAGGACCTCAGAGGCAGCCTTGCACCAGGCGAGCTCCCTGTCCTGGGGTGCGTGGGCACAGCCCTTCCCTGCGGGAGGAGCTGGCAGAGCTTCTGGTGAAGGCCTTTCAGCTGGGAGCTCGGGGTTTTGCTGTTCAAGCGGAAGAGGAGGTCTGCACGTGCCCGAGGCCTGAGGCTGTGCCCTCGGGGAGTGGGCTCTCCCAGCTCATCGGCTCCAGGCGTAGGCAAATACGCTGGGGCTGAGGGTCCAGGAGGGTTCCTCTGCCTCTCTGGGAATCCTGACCACCTCCCTCTGCCCTCCTGATCCCTGCTTCCCCTTTTCTCCTTTCTTATCAGAAATCCCCAGGAATAACAGCTGCTCACTGACAGCCATCTCTGTGTCCTGAGCACATAAGGATGTCTAGCTTCACCTCCTGGGCAGCCACCCCTGGACACATCCATAGCACCAGCCCATTTTACAGATGAGGAAATGGAGATCCTGGGTAGACGCTAAATAAGAATACAGGATGCCCGCTTAAATTTGAACTTCAGATAAATGAGGAATAATTGCACTATTGGGGACATAGTTATGCTTAAAAAAATTACTCATTGTTTATCTGAAATTCAAATTAACTGGGCGTCTTGTATTTTATCTTGCTAAATCTGGCAATCTTAGTTGTGGGGGAAACTATCTTGCCCAAAGCCACGTGGCTAGGGAGTGGCTGAGCCATGAAAAGGGCCAAGGCAAGTCAGACCTGGAGCCAGGGCCCTTGTCCACCCCTCTGAGGCTCTGAGACGCTTGCAGTGGCCAAGAGGGAGGGACAGGAGTCCTAGTCTGCCACAGAGAACGACATCAGAAGGGCCTGGAAGCCTCCATCTTACATCCAAACCTAACATCTACCTCTCCCACCATCTCTAAGCAGAAGTTAGGGCTGGAAAGTTCTGGGCAGTGGCAGTGACCTGACCTGCCCATGCCTGAGGGCCACAGGTCCCTCGTATCACCCCACCCATGGAGCCCCCCTTATGTGTCCGTCCAGTCTCCTTGCTCCTGGCTGCCGGGATTGTTCATAGGTGTTCCTGGGCTCTGGGAGCTCTGGGGCCCCCAATATCCTCTCATAGCCACAGTCTGTGGACCCTGAAAGCTTGCTATATGTGGGACTTGCTCCAGGCTAGGGGGGCCTGGCTGGGCCACCCCAGCAGACTGTGATCTGCTCGTAGGTACTGCTGCCTTCTTGGTCTGGCACATCCCTGGCCTCCTCTAGGAGGCCTTCTGCCCAGATGAGCTCATAGATGTCTGCAGAACGGCTCAGTTTTGGAGACCCCTGACTCCAGGTAGCAGCTGAGGATCCTAGAGCCTCAGAACTGGGGGGCAGGAGAAGGCCCCAAGAAGTGGGAGACACTCTAGGGCCGTGGTCTGGGCTCACCCCAGAGAGGGCAGGTCCCGGGCCATCAGGCTTGTTCCGGCTTCCATCTGAGAGTCTCCTCAGGGCCTCCTTGCCTGGGGAGAAGGCCTGGCTGCTGGCTGGGACTGGCCCCTGCCTGCCAGACACATCTGTGCCCCGGCCTAGCCGTGCCTGGTTCATCCTTCTCAGGTCTGCATAGATGATGTTGTGGGGGCCTCCAAAAGACTCGTCCAGAAGGGAAGCACTCCTCTCCGGGAGGGGAGGCACCTTGACGGGGGCCTGGGGAGAGAACGACAGAACCTCTTAGAGGTTAGCCTGTCACTAAGTTGCCTTCTGGTAAACTGCAGGTTTCTCAGAGAAGCTGAGGCTCCTTGTCTTGGGCTCAGTTTACCTGACGGTTATGTGCAGGGGTTGGTTGACATTCGGGGTCCCTGCCAGCTTCATGCTCTAGGACTCTGAGTATGGTCCTTATGTTGGCATTCAAGGCCAGGGGTCACGAAATCTACCTCCCACCCAAGATCATCCTGCCCTGCTCCTCTCCCCCCAAGAGTGGTGGTCCCTCAGAGCCCCCTGAGCCCACCCACTCACTGCTCCCTTCCCCTTCAGAATGGTCCGCCCCCAAGTCCATCAATTGTGTATTTATTCAACAAATATTTAGTAAGCACTGTGTAGACACCGTCCTAGGTGCCAAGGGCTCAGTGATGAGCAAGACCACCTCTTGGGAGTTTACATTCAAACCTGGAGATGGGCAACATACTGCTCTGTTGTATAGTTTAATGTGGTTGATGTAATATATGATACAATAATATATCACAAGATAATATACTGTCAGCTCACGATCAGTACTATGAAGAAGAACAAAGCAGAGTAATGGGATAGGGAGAAAGGCTGGTAGGAGAGGGGATATTTTCTATAGTTTAGGTGGTCCTCTCTGAGGAAATGACATTTAAGCAGAGAATGGAATGCAGTGAGAGTAGAAGCCATGCAGATGTCTGGTGGGAAGAGCATTCCAGGCAGTGGGTACAGCAAGAGCAAGGGCCCTGAGGTGGGAACGAGGTTGATGTGTTCCAGGGAGATCCAAAGGCCAATGAGGTTAGAGAAAAGTGAAGAAGGGGGACAGGTAGCAGGGCACTTGGTGAGGCTCTTGTGGACCCTGGTGAAGATTTCAGATTTTATTTTAAACAGGAGAAGCCCTCGCTGTGATCTGATATATATTAAGAAAAATCTCTGTGAGTCCTTCCTGTGAGTTGCTGTGGAGGAAAATAAAGTATTGACTCACAGGCATCCCACTCTACAGTTTACAAAGGGATTTTTCTGACATTTCATATCCATTCCCTCATTCAAGCCTCACAGGAACCTCAAGATTGGTAAACTGAGGCTCAGAGAGGTTATGTGACTTGTCCAAAGTCACTCAGCTAGAAAGGCCAAGCCAAGGTTTGAACCAAATCCACCGGCCAGAGGCAGGCCACAGCATGGGTGAACCACTGGGTAATTCCAAGCTGGGCCGCTCCTCTCTGGGCCTGGCACTCACCCTCCACAGCCTGAGGGGATGGCCAGTGTGGCCTCTCTGGGCCTGATGGTGGACGTGGCACCCACATTCCTGGTCTAGCAACCCTGACTCTGGGTAGCCCAGAATCCTCCTCACCTCCATGCTTTCTTCCTTGGGGAGGTTCCAGGGACTTGCATCCAGGCTCTTCTTTTTGTAGAGGAAGGAGACCTGGGGCTTTGGAGAGGGGCAGGAGCTGGCAGCCTTGTCTGGGACCACCGTGGGGGACACTGCAGCAGGCGGGTTTTCCAGGCCCAGATTGGTCTGATGGAGGCCCAGGGTGATGGCGTCATATAGATCACTGTTCTCTAGCTGGAGGCGGTGGGGACACAGCAGGTGTGTGGTCATACACCCCTGGCCAGCCTCTAGCCTCCTGCCAGAGACTGCTGGCCAGAGATTGAAACATTCCCACCAGGTCCCTGACCTCAGGTAGAATGCTTCCTCCATCTCCCCTTCTCAAATAGGGATCATGACCCTGCACTGAGTGCCCCTGGGTGGCAGGAAATAGGGCAGGCAAGGAAAGACATGTGGTCGAGTGGTGGACACCCCTGGCCCGGGCACCCTGCCCCACCCCACGCCCCCCGGGGAAGAGAGGTACCTACCCGGGGGCAGGCAGCAGCCAGGGTCTCCCCGAAGGGCTCAAACTGCACCTCCTGGTAATGGCGCACGAGCTCAGCCAGGGTGCCGTGGCTCTGGGTGTCCCCTGAGATGAGGTAGCGCCGGTTTTGGAGCTGGTTGATGACAAAATGCCGGCAGCGGTCACTGCCCCTGCAACACAAGCACTTGTGGCCTGGGGCTGCTGACAGCTGGCAGCCCTGCCTTGGCCCAGGGCCGGAGCTGACCCAGGGCCATGCTGCCCACTTGGGCCTTGACGTGCTCCTCTATAAGGTGGAAGTTGACATCCAGCAAACACAGCCTTGCAGGTGATGGGGAGCGGTTTTTCAACACGCACCCTACCCCCACCCCCGCACGTCAGTCAGGGAGGAAAGGGCCAGGGCCGGGGTTAAGGGGGAGTGAGACACTCAGCTTGGAGCATGGATGCAAATTTAAAGGGATGCCATAAAACGCAGTAATCAAGATAACTAATAAAGCAATATTTTAGAAAATCAAAATTAATACCAAAATATCCATGATGAGCAAAATATCTAAGGCTTAAAAGATGAGGTCCGAGCCCACACTTGCACAACTCAGCCTTCCTCATCTCACCCAAATCCCACCCAGGCCGAAAAGATGGAGTTCCAGCTCCCATCTCCACTCCAGCCTGTAAAGTCCCACCCTCTTCATTTTCCTTTTTTATGGAAGAGTAACGTAAACACAGTGAAGTGCACATGTCCTAAGTGTGCAGCTCGATGAACTTCCACATATGAACATTCCCAGGTAACCACCGCTTAGAGCGGAACAAAACATTTTCCGGCTCCCCAGAAGACTCCCTCGTGGCCCCTTCCAGTCAGATGTAGCCACCACTCTGACCCCCATCACCATAGATCAGTTTTGCTTGTTATGGAATTTCACCTAAATGGAATCATACAGTATTTCTTCTTTGTGTCTGGCTTCTTTCACGCAACATTATATCTTTGAGATTGATTCACGTCCATGTAGAATTAGCTTCCTTTTCCCCCCCCATTGATAGGTAGTATTCCATTTAATTAAATCCACAATTTATCCATTCTGCTGATGGACATTTAGATGATTGCCACATCTGGGCAATTATAAATAAAGCTGCTCTGGACATTCTCGTACATGGCTTTTGCTGAATATAGGTATTCATTGCTATTGAGAATATCCCAGGAAGGAGAACTGGGTGAGGGATACATGTATGTTTAGCTTTAGTAGATTATGCCGAATTGTTTTCTAAAATCATTGCCAAGTATGAGAGTTACAGCTGCTCTGCCTCTTCACCAACTATTAGGTGGCCTCTGTCTTTCCACTGTAGCCATTCATTGTGGTTTTAGTTTCTATTTCCCGGATTGCTAAAGCTGCTGAACACCAGCTCACTGTCCTTTTGGACCCTCTTTTAGGAAGTGCCTTTATTTTGCCTGTGTCATCTTTGTCTTGCTGATTTGCAGGAGTTCTTCATATAGTCTGGACATGAGTCTTTTATCGGGTGTATGTATTACGATACAAAACCTCTCCAGCACTGCGGCTTGTCCTTTTATTCACTGAATGGTATCTTCTGATTCACAAAAGTTCTTAATTTTAAAGAAATCCAATTTGTTAACCTTCTCTTTTATGGTCAGTACTCTTGTGTCTCGTTTAAGAAATCTTTGCCTGTCTCAAAGTCATGAAGAATATTTCCTATGTTTTCTTTTCCTATGTTTTCTTTTGCTTTTCTCACTTGGGTCTGTGAACCAGCTAGAATTAAGTTTTATGTATGGTGTGAGGTGGGGGTCATTTTTTTCCATTTGGATATCCAATTGCTCCTGTACCACTTATTGCAAAAACCAGCCTCCCCATACTCCTCCCCCCGCCGCGACCCCCGCCCTCCCCCCCGCTGAATTGCAGTGGCGCCTCTGTTGCAAATCAGGTAACCAAATGTGGGGGACTGTTTCTGGATTCCACTGGGCTATTTGTATATCTTTGTGCAGCCCCACTTTGATCTCTTTAATAAGCTGGCACTCCACCTAAGATCATGTTTGAAAAAAAAAGCCCTGATGCTGAAAAGACATTTGAAAACTGCTGAGTTTGTATATTTCAAAGTGCTGAGGACCATACCTGGCACATAGAATAACAATAACTATTTTAATAATGACTAACATTTATTTATTTACTATGTTCCGGACACTGTACCAAGCACTTTTAAAGGTATAAACTCATCAAACCCATTCAACAATCCTATGCAATATACCCATTTTACAGATGAGGAAATGTAGGTGCGGAGAGGCAAAGTGACATGCTCAAGATCAGAATTAGAACTGGGGCAATCTGAACAGATGATAATTTTGAATCTGAATCTGAGGCCCTTGAGATTTGCCCTGGAGCCCCAGCCTCCCTCCCTCCCTAACTAGGGGTGGGGGAGGGAACTTCTTCCTTTTTCTGCCTCCCCCCACCCAACCTACAGGCTCTGACGTCGCCACCTCTGACTTCATCCTGGCCATCTTGTCTCCTCTTCTCCATGCCCACTGCCTTACCCTAGCCCAAGCTTCCTCATCTAGCCCAGACCTCACCCCTCAGTGGTCCCCACTGCCCCCACACCTCCAGCACCTGTCTTGAGTCCTCCTTCCATAGGCTGCCTGAAGTATCCTTGCAAAACTTAAGTCTGACCAGATGACCCTTCATTGTCTACAGACATAGCCAGACATCCAAGGCCGTCCTGAGCTGCCCCCGGCCTTCCTCTCCAGGCATTGTTCCACTGGAACCATGTGTCCTTCTGCACCTGGCAACTTGTGGTTCCCAACACCTTAGTCTGCCCTGTCTCTGTTCTTTTGCATATGCAGTTCAATCTACTGGAAAGGCCTTCCTAAACCCCAATCACACCTCCTTTTCTGCCCAGCAAGTTGCTGTTCTTCCTTCTATCCTGTGCTCAAAATCCACCTCTGGGAAGCCTTCCCCAGCCTCCCATGAGGAGGAGGTTCTCCCCTGCCCCCCCCCAGCTCACCCCCTTGAAGGTGGGTGCTTCATCCTAGTATGTGGCTGCTGCCGTTTAGAAAATGTCTGATGGACACGGACGGATGACTGAGGGAGTGAGGGAGTCAGGGCCCAGGGAAAGCCCAGCAGTGTGGGCTGGTGGAGATTCCAAGCTTATCTGCAAGTCTGGCTTGTGGAGCCAGAGCCCGCCTGCCCTTTGCAGAGGGCTTCCTTTCTTACCTGTAGGACAAGATGTAGCCGGTGGCCCGGTCGCTGAGGTGGATGAGGAAGGAGCCAAGAGCTTTGTCCCTGAGCAGCTGCTCTGTCTGCCTGGGCAGAGGACATGCCATTAGCTGGGGCTGGGTCCTCACAACAGCAGGAGCAGCCTGACTTAGACCAGCCTCAGAGTCCCTGCCAGCCATGCCCCAGACCCAGTGTACCGATCTCCAACCCTTTATAGAGAACTCCCTCAGACTTTCGTCTGGTTCTGTGGAAGACTCAGTCTGGGGCTGGCTGGGTTGGAAGCCCGAGGTCACATACACCCCCCCCCCACTACTGCCTCGCCATCAGGCACAGTAGCCACTGACCCTCCCCACCTGAATGTCCCTGCAGCAAGAAGGAATCCATAGAGCTGGAGATTTTTAGGTTTGTGGGATCCTTGCCTCAGGACTGCTGTGTACAGTTGTGCAGGATGTGTACTACACAGTAGTTTCTGCAGGGAGAAGGCGTTGGTATGTCTGGAGCCTGACCACAATGGCAACTCATAGGTTCTCATCCCCTTCCCTTGCATGTCCCCTTCAGCCTCAGGCAGCTACGGATAGTTCTAAATGATGCCAAGGATATTGGAGGCGTGGTGGAAATTCCAGCTTTCTTCTGATTTGGCAGTACATAGACCAGATATTTCCTCACCCACTTATTCACCAAATACTTGCTGAGTGCCTGCTCTATGCGGGACCAGCTACAAATTTTGCAGGGGTCAGTACTAAATGAAAACCTGGAGCACCTTACTCAAAAAGTAAGAATTTCAACAGAGCAGAGGGCCCTGTGTTACAGTACACGTCAACGCCCGTGAAGCTGTGCCTGCTTCAATGCCAGGTGCTGGGCCAGAAGGACCTAATGAGTGGCTGCATTTGTCATTCCTTCAGCTAGTGCTTTGGCAGCTTGGAGATCCAGCCCAATCAGAAAGCCAGCCTCCACATCTTGGCCCGTATTCCTAGAGTAACTGTATATCCAGGTTCGCCTGGGAGAGTCCCCACTTAGAACAGTTCTCCTAGTTAAGTCCTCTTACTAACAGTGCTCTGGTTTGGATGATGAATGAAACAGTCCCCCTAGTAATTCATCAGGTTATCCGGAGCTGTTCTGAATGCATCCTTCTCCAGCCTGCCCCTCTCTGTTTCTCTGGCTTCCTGACAGCCCCAGCCATCCCAGCCCTACACTCAGAGCCGGGGCCAGTGCCTTCGCCCACCTTGCCCACAGAAGCGGCTGTCAGAGAACTCGGCATTCCTCAGTCTGTTCCCCCACACACTGCTTCCTGGGGTCCCCGCCTAGCCCAGGGAAAGGGGCTAGCCCCTCGGCCCTGGGGGGCTAGGGGCCACGCTGGGCACATGGACAGGGGCAGCCTTACTTGCGGGTGATGAATCCGTGAAACCAGGGGGGCAGGGCTCCATTCTGCAAAATGAGGGGGGCCTGCGTCTCCGTGAACCACATCAGGGCCAGCTCCTGCAGCTTAGCCAGGGCCTGGCTGTCCCCGGCCCCCTCGGGCCCCCTGACCAGGCTGAACTGCCTCAGGTGGCCCTCCATTCTAGCGAGCACTGATGTGGAAGCAGAGCCCCGACCACCCGTATGCCTCTATATCTGTGGGCACCCCGGCTCATTTGCCTGAGTCCATGCCCTCTCCAACCACCTGCGGCACACAGGAGCCCTATTGTCACCTCTGACAATATGCGGCTGGTTCTCCTCTCTGATGCTCTGAGGCGGGGCACCTTGGCTGTCTGGGGACATTGGGGGAGGGTCACATTAGCAGTCAGAGAGGGGCAGGAGAGGGATCCCTGACTTCCTGGCTAACAGATGAGCTGCCCCACTGGGTTTGGCCCCTTCGCCCAACCTCCGGTCTTTGTCTCAGCTAAAGACCAGACTCTGGCTAAAGTCCAGGCACTGCCACTGTTAGCAAAGTGGTGAATTTAAATTCTACTTATCCTTCCTTCATGGCGGCCACTTGTATCTTGGTGAAGTTCCGTGCTGAGTAATTCCTCTTTCCACTCAAGATTTATTGTCTACTGTGTGCCACATACATCTGGGCCCTGGGAAAAAAGCAGCAACCAAAACGGCATTTTGCCTCATGGCACATATGTTCTAGTGGAAGGAGACAGATAATAGACAAATACATATATAGAATATGGGGTCAAGGGTAATAAGCACTCCAAGGAAAAGGGAGTGGAAAAAGAGAGCACGGATTGTGTTATTTAGGTAGGGGGTCAGGTAGGGAGTCAGGGTTGGGGGAAGCCTTGCTCGGGAGGTGCCACTGGAACAGTGAAAGAGAATGCCAGGCAGGTACCTGGGGGAAGAGATGCCGCTCCCAGCAGAGAGAAGAGCAAGTACAAAGACTATGAGGTGGGACTCTGCTGGAGATCCTGAAAAGCAACCCAGAAGCTCATGTGGCTGGAGGAAGAGCCCTCTGGAGTAGATGGGTCCCCTAGAAGGGCTGCCATAAGGCTTTTGAGAGGAAGCACTGCACCAGTGAGGGCCCAGGATATTTGTTCACGCAAACATCCCTGAATCTCTAACGTGTTCCCGAGTTTCACAGCAGAAATCCAGGCTCGGTTGACAGTGAGGCAGGGGATGTTGCAAACAGTCAACTCCAAGGATCTGGGTTAGAATTCTGCTTCCATCACACTGACACAGGCCTCAAGGTGGTTTCTAAGTGGTTGCAGATAGCTCAATTTCTTCATCTGTAGAACGGGAATAATTTTTAAAAAGCTACTTTCTAGACTCTAGGGTCATTATGACAAGTAAACGAGACAGCATAATGGTTAAGAATGAGGGAACATATATATAAATTCCAAAACAGGCAGATCTGACCAATACCAATAGCAGTTAGGACAGTGTTTACCTTGGGGAGTGTATGACGACCAGGAAAGGGTGAGGAGCTGCTAGGTGCTGATCATGTTCTATTTCCTGATCTGGGTGGTGTGTTAGATGAGTGTGTTCACTTTGTGAAAATTCACTGAGCTCTGTGCTCATGATCTATGCATTTTTCTATGTATATGTTCTACTTCAACAAAACAGCTCATTTGTAAAAAATGAGGACGCTACAGACATATTTCTTTGGTTCCAGTTCCAGCTCACCAGCTATGGGACCTTGAGCAAATGGCTTAATTTTTCTGGTCTTCAGTGTCATCATCTTTGAAACAGGGAGGAAGAACATGACCTGTTGTTTGGAAGGTAAAATGCGTTAAGTCTTCAGAACAGAGTTTGGAACGTAAGGTATCAGCATTAGCTATTACTTATGATGATGATGATGATGATGTAATGACTCTGAAATACAGTGGGTCCTCCCCTATTGGTAACTATTTTTGTTATTACTATTATTATTATAATTTCATCATGGTCATTCTCAAATCAAAATCAAAATACCAATGGCAAGTGTGTGATACATATGATTTAGAGGAAAGGTCAGGGCATGAGGCATACCTGCAACCTCAACCTGGACAGCTCATTCCCTGTCTTTGAGACTCATTTTCCACCTCTGTAAAAAGGATTGCAGGGCATCCACTTGCCTCACCTGTCGATGGAGTGAAATACTACAGGACAGGCCCACGGGCACATAGCAAGTGTTCCCGAGGGTCGGCTACCGGGAACATCACTTTTATAAAAATTTCCAGCCTTCACAGAGAGGAATCAACTCCAGCCAGGGGACACCGAGAAGGATTCACATACTTGCGAAATGGTCTTCCTGTCACAGATGTAAGCCAGGGATATACTGGGGTCATAATGGAAATCCCAGGGCCAAACTAGAAAGGACTGGAATTTCCTAATATGGGGTGGGGGAGGCGTAGGAGTGGATTACATCTTTATCTTCCCCAATCTCTAACTGAAATTCAGCATTTCCTTCCATGGCGAGTGCAGAGAACAAATCTTATTAGTGTTCGTAACACCTGTGACTTTGTCACCAAAGGAAATCACAGATATTTTCATATCACATTACAGCTGCTGCAGACATCCTGAGATATTGATTTTGCTCATTACCCCAAAATTATAATAATTAGACCCAAAGCTGGATCTTGATATTTAACATGCTAATCAAGAAGCACATCGTATTACTACATCACAGATATTTAGATAAGCTTATTTCAATATGATTGATTTCCACAGTAATTCTATGTACTTTATTTCGTGCATTTAAAAATATTATTCTGAGAAAAAGTTCATGAGCTTTACCAGAAACCAAAGAGGTCCATGGCCCAAAAAAGGCCAAGGAAGCTGGGGTCTGACCCAGAGTTGGTTTGCTGCCAACATGAGGTCTTGGAGGTCTTCAAATACAAAGAAACGTGTTTCTACAATTTTCCATGAGGTGTTCTCTCTCCACCTCCCTTTTAGGTGGGGCACTTTTATGAGCAGAACCTGGCCATTTGCATAAGAAGACAAAGGTTTTGTGTACTGGAAGGGGGAGCCCAGGATGGCTGCAGGACAGATGTGAAGATTCCAAGGTCAGGCAAATAAAGGAGAGTCTATATTTATACTCAGAGGAAATGGGGGTGAGGAGGGGTTGAAGCCAGCTTTGCAGGCATCAAGAGAACTCTGTGAAAGACTGGGGATGGGTTTTCTCTGACAGTGTTCCACATCCCACTGTTCAGTTCATCACCTGTGCTCAACTACTAAGGGCTGGGTCTTGGGACAGAGAGAGGACCCTGGAGCAGCCCCGTCCTCCTTCTCCAACCCTGGGTGCCCAGAGGTGTCCAGAGAGGAACTAAGAGGTTTCAGGCTCTGCAGTCAGACTAAGCGACTTAAGAATCCTGGCTCCCCCTTTGCCAGCTTTGTGAGTTTGGAGGAGGTACTTCACTTTGCTGTGTCTCAGTTTCTCATCTGTAAAAATGAAAGGGAGAAAAAGTGTGCACCTGGTAGGGTTTGGGGATCCAGTGAGCTGATCCGATGCAAGGGAGTGGTGGGGAGGCATGGTGCACATGCAATAAACATCAGCCCCAGCTCCAAGTCAATCCCCCTGCTGGGAAGTCCCCAGAATTCTAAGTCTCTGTCTGTCTCATCAAAATTTCCTTGTCCTAGGTTCTTCATCAAGGTCATGCTTCTCCTGTAGGACCAATAGATGGTAATGGATTATCCATTAAATTACTCTCTCCCGAGGATGCTCAGTCTGGCATACCTTCTCAGGAGGAGAGCACTCAGATTTCTCCAGAAAGATGCTCAGGGTCAGTGTCTTTCCAAAACCCACTGAGTATGGCCAGAACCCCAGCACTAACACTGCCATTCCTTCTTTCTTGAGCCTGTGCAGTGGGAACATAGTACATGGCCAAGTGCTGCTGGCAGCCAGCCTCCTGGGTAGAATGCCAAAGTGGGCTTTTCAGTAAATTCTAGTCATATGTTCATTTTAGTTTAGGAACACTGCATTTTCATGCCCCTTAGTTAGTTATTCCATTAGAATTTGTTCCACAATGGTAGTGAGTGGAGAATGAATGATCCCATTTCTTTTTTATCAGATTGTCTGCCTTATTCTCCACTGTATTCTGTCCCTAGAATAGTGCTTGGCACAGTTAGATGCTCAATAGGTACATTTTATTTTATTTTATTTTTTTGATGTGGACCATTTTTTGTTAGTCTTTATTGAATTTGTTACAATATTGCTTCTGTTTTATGTTTTGGTTTTTTGGTCGTGAGGCATGTGGGATCTTAGCTCCCCAACCAGGGATCGAACTGGTACCCCCTGCACTGGAAGGTGGAGTTCTAACCACTGGACCACCAGGGAAGTCCTGGTATATTTTAAATTATCATTCAAATTCGTGATACATCCACATGGTTTTTAAAAATAAAAAGTGTAAAAAAGGTATAAGTAAAAATGTTCTCCTTCTAGGCATTAACCCCCATCTACTCAGTTCCATCTCTTTCCCACAAGGAACCGCTGTTAATCATTTCTTGAATGTTCTTCCTGGGTTTCTTTATGCATATTCAAGTAAATATGTATATTCTTATTTTCCTCCCTTTGTTATATAAGGGTAGAATCCTATGCAGTGTTCTGCACCTTGCTTTGTAAAACTATTTAGTAATATATCTTAGAGTTCCTTTCATAAGAGTACATAGAGGGATGTCATTCTTTTTGTTACAGCTGCATGGCTGCACCATAATCTTTGTAACCAGTCCCCTACTGACGAGCATTTGGGTTGTTTCCAGTGTTTTTATATTTCCAACAATGCAGCAGTGGATGACCTTATACAGATTTGATTAAACATAAGAGTGAGTACATCCGTGGAACACATTCCCAGAAGAGAGATTGCTCAGTCAAAAGGGTATTTGCATTTGTCATTTTGATAGATGTTGCCAAATTGCCTTCTTTAGGGGTTGTAGTCATTTACGCTCAGGAAATATTGAATGAACGAATAGACGAATAAATAATATATCCAAGCTCAGACATTTGGGGGCCCCCAGCTTGCAAGAAAAACTGGGAGGGGGCTGATGCTGACTCAGAGAGGTCAGCAATTTTACCGTGACTCTTTCGGCCCCTTGATGTCACTGAGCAAGCTCACCTTTTCACCTATAGATCATGGCTGTTGGGGTAGGAGGGCAGTACCCAGAGATGCTCCCTACAGATGTCTTCCCACCAAACAGGCAGCTCTGTTTCATTCACAGGACAATGGCCAGGTACTGAGAACTTTACAAGGGCTGGAAAGAGGCCCTCTGGGCACTGGGAAAAACTGGCACAACAATCCTTCAGATGGCCAGATATTTTCAGAAGATTTTATGAGCCCAATTCTTGCATCTCCTCGTGTCTAGAAAAGCACTAAAATCATTATTGGTGACATCTGCTCCTCGTGATCAGCAGCAAGTTTCTGCAAAAATGGGCTGCACATACCCCCCTTCACCAAAATCATGTATATACTGACCTCCCCCCCTACCCCTTTGGAGCAGTTTCTCAGAGCTATCTGAAATGCTGTCTCCCGGGCTATAGTCCTCATTTTGCCCCAAATAAAACTTAACTCACAACTCAAAAAAAAAGTCTGAGACCTGAAAAACAACACCAGCAACAAAACAACTCTACCACTATTGGCTCCAAAGTCCAAAAGTAGAAAACTGCAAAATCACAACAAATGCATAATAAATGTCTATACAACATATTGTTGCATCCGCTTCATTTATTAGTCATAAAAGTTTCATCATATCTGAAAATGGTTTGGAGGTCAGATTGTCTTACCTCACAAGAATCCCCAAGTGTTCAGGAAAACTGCCAACAGATTGTTACCAATTGTCAATTAAGTGAATTCTCAAAGCCAAATCATTCCAAAGGAAAATCATAAAAGTAATCATTTCTGGAAAGTTCAAAGTAAAGAAAAATTATATATAGTATTATACATAAGATATCTAGAATATTATGTCATATATAATATATATGTAATGTTAATTAATACTATAATTATATATAATATTAATATTATATTGTATATAATTTTAAAATTTCAAATGTGGATGTGTCATTAAATTTATTCATTTATTTATTTGCTACATAGTGAGATGCAGACTCCAAAAGCAAGAGTGCCTTAGACCTACCATGGTCTTAAGAACACTGCCAGCCCCACCTACTCCACAGAATACCCCTGCTCTGGGACTGTGGGGTCCTGACAACCCCGGAGGAAAGGGAACTCACCCCTCAGATCAGAGGCGTTCCCCCATCGGTTGTACCTCTCAGTTTTAGCAGCAAGAACAAGACGTAAATTTATTTCTCTATAGATTATCTGGCCTCACCAGTGAGTGGCTCTGAGTCCCATGCAAAAATGAAAATCTACAAAATTACATGCTGTCTGCTCATGAGAACTAAAGAAGGGACGGGTATGTAGGGATCAGTTTAGGGCCCATTGGGAAGATCAGGGGCCAAGGACCATATGTTGGAACTCTTGTTCTATAGTTTCTTGGAGGCCAGATGGCCGCCACGGGTCCTGGCACACCTGACAGCTTGGACAGCTGCGGCTGCCCCTCCCTTAGTCCTGTCCCCGTCTCCCCTCCCCTCACTTCACAGCTGGGAAATGGAGGCCCACAGTAGATCTACAACGATGTTGAGCCCCTATCATGTGCCAGACACTTCAAATACATACATATGATTGCCTTTCCTCTTTATACCAGGTAGACGAGGTAGCATTACTGTCTCCATTTGTCCCCATTGTAAAGATGGGAAACTGAGACTCAGGACTGGAAATGGCCTGCTTGAGACAAAGAGTAAGTCAGTGGCAGGGCTGGGACCAGAACCTGGGTGTCCCACACCGGTTCCTAGTGAATATGCTGCATCTGCCTTCCATGCCTTTGCTCTTGACATCTCCCCTGCCTGGGGCTCCTTTCCTTGCTACTCAAATTCTATAAGTACCTAAAAAATGCCTTGAATCAAAATTAATAAATATTTTGTCAATATATTCAAAATACAAAACAAATCTTAAAACATTCTCCTCTTCACTCCAAGATCAGCTCTTTCTGGGTGTCCTCACTGCCCATTATCACATCCTGACTGCTTTCTGGGACCTTCCCTCCAAGGTCTTGTCTCCTTATTGCTTTGCTTGCACGAGCACCTTTTAAACTCCTTTGGAAACCCCTTTACCCAACCAGGATGATGTCTAAACTTCTATCATCAGAACAGCATCTCTTCAAGACTTCAATGAAAATGCCCCCACCTCCCAGGCTGGGCCTCACAGTGGAGGCTGCAGTCCCAGCGCTTGCGTGAGCAGGGAGGAAGAATCTGAGCTCAAGTTTGGCTGAGGGACGGGGATCCTGGGAAGGGGACTGCAAGAGGGTCCCTGGGAAAGGTGAGTGGGGAAGGCAGAAGGGCTTACAGTGTCCTGGGCACAGTGCCAGGCCCAGAAACAGGACAGTAACCAGAAAGGACGGGGTCTCTACAGCTACAGCCCCATTGCCTCCCCTGGGGTCCAGTTCTCACCTGCTTCCTGGGCAACGTGGTTTTCCCTAACTCCTAGGCGGGCCTCACACGCAGCCCCTGCAAGCTTTCCACCCCCCATCAGCTCCCAGGGGCACCCAAGCCTCTACCTATCTGAGCCCTGGCTACCTGGTCCCGGGGCTGGGAGCTTGCCCAGCACCCCAGATGCCTTCCCTCCAGGAAAGAGAACCACAGGTGTGTAGATTTGCCTGCCAATTTGGTAGGGAAATGAGGCCTCCTGGAAGCTGGAGATGGCAAATCTAGGCCGAGAGGGTTCCCTTGGGGGGCTCCCCTGTCTGAAGCTCCCCCACCTGCCTAGACCAAGAGCTTCCTGCAGCAGGGGCCAGGCCCACTCCTTTTCGGAGTTTCAGCATCACTCAACACCAGGCGGAGGCAAAGAGGAGGGGCTGGGGACATTTACTAAATGAATCAGCTACCATTCTGAGGCCTTACCACCCATCAGGGGCTGTGTCAAATTCTTGGCATTTGTCATCTCGTTTAAGCCTCACAACAGCTCTAGGAGGTAAATGCTATTATTATGCCCCATTCTATAGATGAGGAAACTGAGGCAACGGAAGACTGGGTGATCCACCTAATGTCACACAGCCCCTCCTTTATTTGGAAAACCGTCCCCCCCAACAGCCAGAGGGCAGGCAGCGTGGTGCAGGGCTGTGTGGAAGCACGTGGACAGCCCTCTCCCTGGTGGTGGTGGGGGTTTGTTTCCCTGTGGGAGCTGTTCACCCTGGTCAGTGCAGCTTCTGCTATGAAGATGGTCTGGCTTTCCCTTTTCCCTCTGCCACCCTCCTAAGCTCCGCCCATTCACAGCTCCAGTACACCAGCCTGGCCCCATGAACTCTAGTACCCTCCCCATCCAGGCCAACTTCCTCCAGATGTGCTCCGGGTTGAGTAAGTCCCCACCAAGGTTGCACTGTGTCCCCCCCACCCCCTGAAAATGGAGCCAGCTCTGCCAGTCCTCTCTGCCTCAGGCACGGAAGGCCTCCATTGGTGCCATCTGTGTGTGGCAGGATGGTTAAGGCAGCTTCTCCAGCAGGGCAGGGGAAGTTGCAAAGTGGTAATGCTTGCACCGACCAGAGTGGGCTGCCAGGCCTGCAGGATGACATAGCGCTCTGAAGGGAAAGGTTAGGTCGGTTGTAATGACTGGAAGAATCAAGAGACCTTTGAGCATGGAGGCTCAAAAAAACAGAGCCTCTGCTGGCCTGGGGAGCTATAGGGAGAATGACCACAGGCCCTCACAGCTGCCTCACGCCACTGATCCATCTCAGAGCAGGTGGGGCAGGGCTCTTGGAGATCACCTTGCCATCCATTCCCTTGTGGAATAGGTTGGAACCTGCAGCCCAGAGAGGGCACAGACACACCGAAGGACACACAGCATATCAGGTGGTAAGGTCTACGTTCCTCTCTGGGCTCCCCACGGGATTGTGGGCTCCTCCTGTGGCAGGTTGGTGTCTTAGCCAGCTCTGTCCCCTGGGATCTTAGAGATGCAAAGGCAATATGGCTGGGTGCTTCCTCAGAGGCCTCTCACCCTGTCCATCTCTGGGGAAACTGGAGTAGGATGAGTCACTGGCTCTGTGCTCCCTGGGGTTCGCCCAGAGGCTGGCCATGTGGGACCAAGTTCACTGCTCAAATTTCCTCTTTTTAGTAAACAGCAGCCACTTCCTCCTGGGTTGGCCATTTCCTTCTGGTCGCTGGTTCCTGAGAGGCTCGAGGGGGCAGGGGCTCACATGGGCAGGCAGGGCAGACCCTCTGGCACCAAGCTCACCCATACTGGACACGGGGGAAGGCATGTAGGCTGTGTAAAGCTGGCGTCTGACCACAGGACATTGACCTTTAATCTAAGAGACTTTGGAAACTACAAAATGTCAATAAGCCATCAAAGAAGGGTGCCAAAGAATTAGGAACCACCAGGGGCAGGCCCAGAAAGTCCATGTAGGAGGGCCTGGATGGGGGTGATCTGGTTAGAAAAGAGTGGAAACTGAAGCTGCATTTGTTTAGCATTTTACATAAAATATAAAAATTTGTCCAAAATAAAGTTGGAGAGAGGTGTTAAGAGAGACGAGATGAAGGTTCACTGTTCAGCCCCCTTCAGCTTGTAGCTTTAGGAATGGGGGGCGACACAATGCAGGATTTGCTATGAAATAACCGGCATCCCAGGGTGGCCAGGAGAGAACTGGCAGGGCAGGGGGGCCTGGGAGAAGTCTGGAGGATCCAGAGGGTGTTGGGGTCTGTCCTGGAGCCTTGAGCCTCTTCTGCTTGGCTCTGCAGAGACGTGGGGCCCTCCAGAGGCCTCTGCTGAGATGTTGCCACCGGCTTTGAGGCCTCCACATTTTGCCTTTTCTCACTGGGGTCTCTGGGCTTGTGGCTGAGCAGCCTCCTCAGAATGCCACATTCTGGGCCTGGCCAGAGCCTGGCAAAGGACCAGGAGAGTTTAGATATAGAGTTTTTATCAGTAGATAGTGTAGGTCCAGCACCCGGGTCTGCCAGCTTTCAAGGGGCCTAGGAAATGTTTGTAGCCTAAGAAAAGGATATTGGCTGCAAAACCCAAGAAAAAGAGGAAAATCAAAACTGATAAATATTTCATTAAATGTCTACAAAGTGTAACATTATGTCAACTTCATAGTTATCATAAAAATATCACTCCCTTTGAAAACAATTTATAGGTTGGGTTTTTTCTCACTCAGCCAGGATTCCCAATAGACATGATGACTGCCAAGATATGGTAGCCAAACGTAAATTAAAATGAATTCCTCGTAGTCATATACTATCCAGCGCATAATTCTAGAAATTCCTTCAAACATTTTTAGAGCAAAAATTATGTTTATTATGGGATGTGGAGCATTTTAATATGTTTGATATGATATGGGGTGTGGCCTCCATAAGGAAGAGGGGAGGGCCTGCGAGCATGTTAAAATGACAGGGAGAGAGTGGAAGTTCAAGTGCAGGAGGGTCAGGCTTGAGGCCAGCTTGCCCACTGAGAAGCACAGACACCAGCTCTGGGAGGGACGGCAAAGGTCTCTTGTCTAGTACCATCTGCCCAGACCCGGCCAGCCAGGCCAAACTCTTGCCCAGGGTGGGGCGCTCACTCCTGCCACCCGTGAAGGATGCTTTCCTCCTGCCTAGCAGGTATCTGCCTCTACCAGATACCCCACAGGGTTTAGTTCTGTCCTCTCAGTCGACAGTCTCTGGTCACCCCTACTTTTGCACAACTCACTGACAGAGCTGAGGGCAGAGGTGGGCTGTACCCCACTCCCGCCCTGTGGCCTCCTGTATACCTCCTGTGTGTAGCTGTGTACTGCAGTCTCAGTTCTCCCAGCTCTTCCCCTTTCCATAGGATTTCCCGGTCACCTCCCACCCTGGCTGCCTTCCCCATAAGCCAACTAATCACAGCCCCTCTTGCCCATGGCAAGGCCCAAATTAAACATGGTTCTCTCACTCCTGAGGGTGGCCCATCCCATCTCTGCAGTGCATTCTCTGGCCTCCCATGTGTTGGGGCTGCTAGAGCCCCCTCTCCGAACCTGCTGATTTCAAAGAACATCAATGCTAACTGTATAATAATAATAATTGATATACTGAGTGCTTACTATGTAAGCACTTTTACATGATCTTGTAATCCTTACAAGAACAATGGTATGAAGTAGCTACTTATATTGTCCCCATTTTATAGATGAAGAGACTGAGGCCCAGAGAGGTAAAATAAATTGCCCAAAGTCACACCTCTGGTTAGTGGCAGAGCTAGGAGACAAATTCCATCAGTCTGCATTCAAAGAGAACCAAAGGGCACTAAGGTAGAGGTGTCCTTGCTGTGGCCAGTCAGCCAGATTCTTGACGGACCCTGGGGAAACGGGTGGTCATGTGGCAGCTAACATAGAGCCCGTAGCTGGTTGGCTGGCGGGGTAAGCTCACTCTTGCTACCTGTCTCCAAGTAAGCAGTCTAATTTGGTATCCATGTCCATTTCAGAAAGCTCGATTTTCCACCTGCGTCTATTAGTGTGTCTGTGTAAAAACATGCAAAACGAAGATGAGATATTGTTTTGATTTGGCCCTTTCACAAACGTAGCTATGACCTTCCTTTTTTCTTCAAGTAAAGTGAACTTTTGTATTTGCTTCTCCCCCACATCTTTCCACGGCTCATTCCCTCACATCATCCAGGTCTCTGCTCCATGTCACCTCCTCAGAGGGGCCTCCCTGACCCTCTGGAACGTAGCCTGCCACTCCTGCCCTACATCCCCCCATCCTCTTACTTTGCTTAATTGCGAAACAATGGCACTTGCCTCTTGAAGTTATTGTGAGAATTCAAATGAGTTAATACACAAAGCACTGGTAAGTAATACATGCTATTTAAGTGGTAGTCCTTTTTAAAATTTCATCACAGCGTGTATACAACACAGTATATATTTATCTGTCTTCTTTATGTAGTTTGTATTATCTCTCTCCCTTACTAGACTATTATCTCCATGAGGGCAGGGAAATGATTGGCTTGTTCACTGCTGTGTCCTCCAGTGTCTGGAACTGTACCTGGCACATACAAGGCGTTCAGTAAATATTTGTTGAAATCGGTGAACGAACTGAGGTCTGGAGAGGTGGGAAGTGCTTTGGCTTTCATTCACGCATTCTATAAACATTTACTGAGCACCCACTCAGCGCCAAGCAATAAGCTCTCTCATTTTTGTAATACTAGCCTGTGAATCTGGCAGGGCAAAGATTTAAAAATAAAGTTTTTTAGTGAGGTATAATTTACATAGAGTGAAATGTACAGTTTTAAGGGGACCCCTGATGAATTTTGAGAAATGCGTGTTCCAAGTACCCACACTCCCATAAAGAAATAGAACAATGTTTCAGCCCGGCAGCGCGAGGTTTTGAGCCCCAGGTTACACAAAGGAACAGAGGGCAGGGGTGACTCTTCCGGACCAGCCTCTGGGGCGCCTGCGGGACCGCCTCGGGTGCGGGCAGGCGCTCCCGGGGGCGGGCGGGGGCGGGACTACAAGTCCCAGGCTGCTTTGCGCGCCCGCCAGCCGTGCGGAGCGGCGGGGTTGAAGGGAGGGGGCTCAGCTGCGGCGCCGAGGCGCTGGGGGCCGCGGCGCTGGCGGTTGGAGCGCGGGCTGGCGATGCTGGGCCCCGGGGCCCGGGCGGAGGAGGGTAGCACTGGCGAGGGCGCGGCCCCGGGGGCCGCGGCGGAGCCTGGGGCAGGGCCGGGGCGGGAGCCAGCGCGGCTGTGCGGCTACCTGCAGAAGCTGTCGGGCAAGGGCCCGCTGCGCGGCTACCGCAGCCGCTGGTTCGTGTTCGACGCGCGTCGCTGCTACCTCTACTATTTCAAGAACCCGCAGGACGCGCAGCCCCTCGGCCACCTGGACATCGCGGACGCCTGCTTCAGCTACACGGGCCCCGACGAGGCGGCCGAGCCCGGCGCGGAGCCGCCCGCTCACTTCCAGGTGCACAGCGCGGGAGCCGTCACGGTGCTCAAGGTGGGACAGCGCGCCCCGCAGCCCCGCACCCGCCTCCCGGGAACCCGCCCACACGCCCTTCCCCTGCTCCCCCTGCCTAGCCTCTGGGGCTGCCCCCGATGCCCAGCTCAGCCTAGCTCCTCTGACCATCTAACTTTTTGCATACCCTCCTTTCTCTAAAGCCCTTCTGTCTTTCTTTCCCCACTTCTTCCTCAGACTCTGTCCCCGTCCCCATCTCAAGCCCTTTACCTGGGTTTAGGCCAGAGTGGCTGGAGGCTACTCAGTCCCTTGAGCCGTTATCTCCCTCTGTGCCTTGCCTCGGGCCCTTCTCTGTCCACCTCCCTTCCCCTCCCCACCCCTGTCCTGTGGATGTCCTGTGTAACCCTCCCAGGCATTCATTACTGTAGGCTTCCTGCCCTTGGGTAAGTTATTACCCTCTTCAGCTGCCTCTTCTGTAAAATGGGGATAGCAGTAGGATCTACTTCGTGGGGGTGTTGGAATTATAAGAAATATACTCTGACCTCTCCTAAGTGTTACTGCATTCAGGGCTATAGACCGAGAGAGTCAGAGTTGGCAGGGCCCTTAAAAGATAATCCACTGCAGTCTCCTCCACAGTGGGCAGAGACACTCCAGCTAAGGTCACACAGACAGTAAGTAGCAGAGACTGTTTACTTGCTCCGTATTTTGGCTGGGAGAGGAGGGAAACGTTTGCTTCAACCAGTTCTGCCTTGCCCATTTGAGGCTTCCGTAATCTTTTTTCTACACAGTGTGTAGAAGCATGAGACTAGAGTCAGAAGTCCTGATTCTGGTGCTGAGAAGCCTTCCCTGTCCTTGGGGCATCCCATTATCTCCTAGGGGCCCTCCTGCTTCCAGCACCTGGGCGTCTGGGCCCTGGCCTGGAGTTGGGTCTCTCTCCCAGCCTCCTTCCCTGCCTGGTTCCTGTGAGCCTCCACCCTCACTCCTCTCTCTCGCTTCTCTTCCGTATTACAAGCTGGGCTTTCTCCACAGCAGCAGGGCTGGGCTGGGATGTATGAAAACTCTGCAAAGCTCGCCAAGTGGAGAGCAGAGTGGGCTGAGCCTGACGCCCTTGGCCTTGTGAGCACAGGGCTGTTCCCAGGATCTCCGAAGCCAGCAACAGTTGGAGCTGCTCCCCAGGTCGTTTTTAGAGCTTTGTCAGCTCAGTTCCTGCTGTTTCAGGCAGAGTCTGATTACTGTGTTCTTTTAGGCTCTTCCATCCTTTCTTTAAGTGGGTGCAGACAGCCTTTTTCTCCAAAGGAAGCCAAGCAGAGTTGCAGTTCAACTCGGGCTTACTTAGAAAGCATTGGTGTAAACTTGGGAGTGATCTGAGCAAGTACACAGGGACTTTTGCCAAAGAAAGGCTTGTCCTCACTGTATATATGGACTGTCCCTGTGTACAGCTGAATTTCCTGTGGAATTGTTTGTTAAAACAGAAAATAGAGCATCCTGTTTCAGATTTTCTCAAATGACTTTGGAGCCCTCCATCAGGTTTTTTCATTAAAATTTTTTGAATGATGGAGGTATCTACCTAAGTGGGGCTGCAAGATGCAGTGTCAGGAGTGTGGCTTTAGACTTGGATTGACTTGAACTTGCGGCCTGAATCTGCCACTCACAGGTGTTGAGCAAACTATACCACCTCTCTGTCCCAGTTTCCTCTTCAGTCTAATGGGAATCTTACCTTCCTCATTGGTTAGTTTTGAGAATTCTGGAAAATAGCTGGCACAGAGTAGGCACTACATGGCAGCCATATGAAACAACAAGTGGTGTCTTTGGCCAATTAGGTAGTACATTCATATAATGGAATATTATGCAGCCGTGAACATAAAGGAATGAGAGCTCTAGGTGTCAACATGGATGACTCTCATAAACATAAAATTGAGAAAGAAAAACAAAGTTACAGATTGATTGCATACAGAGGTACCATTCATGTAAAGACTAAGAAGATCATGCAAACACATATGCTGCATGGGGAGTGTGAGAGCTGTGTGGGTGTGATGAGCCCTGGATTCAGGATGGTGGTTCCCACTTGGGAAGAGAGGGGAACGTGAGTGGGAATGGGTGCTCAGGGGGGTTCTAGTGTCTTTGCAGTGTTTTATTTCTAGCCCTGGGTGGTGTTTGTTATATTATTCTATCTGTCTTTTTGTATGTTCAGAATATTTCTTTAAAAAAAAAGAAATTGATTTTCATGTAGGTTACTGACTATGGAATATTTTGGTATGTAAAGTTGAATTAGTCACAGATTAAGACAGCATTCCTGAGACAAAGGGTTTGCTTTATAAAAACAATGGAAATGGAAACACAGGCAAGCCTTTTCAAAGGAAGGGAACAGTCAAAATGTAAGGTTTCAGAGTAGGGGTGTGTTTTAAGAAGGATTTTTTAAATTTTAATTTAAATTTTTTAATTTCTAAAAAATTTATTTTATTTTTGGCTGCATTGTGTCTTCGTTGTTGCGTGGGGGCTTTCTCTAGTTGCGGCGAGTGGGGGATACTCTTTGTTGCGGTGCGCGGGCTTCTCATTGTGGTGGCTTCTCTTGTCGCGGAGCACGGGCTCTAGGTGCGCGGGCTTCAGTAGTTGTGGTGTGTGGGCTCAGTAGTCGTGGCTTGTGGGCTCTAGAGCGCAGGCACAGTAGTTGTGGCGCATAGGCTTAGTTGCTCCGTGGTATGTGGGATCTTCCCAGACCAGGGCTGGAACCCGTGTCCCCTGCATTGGCAGGCGGATTCTTAACCACTGCTCCACCAGGGAAGCTCCAAAAGGGATGAATTTTATTGTACAGTAATTCCTTCTGAATTGTGGGCGTAAAAATTTTATGGTGGTAAAAGTGGAAATTAGCAATTTATCTTCCTTTTCACCTTTCAGATCTAAGAACTGACTCCCATAAGCTTTAATGCTTCCCTTTAGGGCTGCTCAGCGGTAGGGCAGACCCTGATTTCTAAGGGGGATTGTAGGTTAGTGAGGATTAAACCCTGCTCAAGGTTCAGCTAGTTATATATAATTTTATAGATACCATTTCTTTTGACGGGTTAAAAAGAAAAAAAAATAAGCAATTTGCTTATTGTATTATCATATGGTTCTTATTTTAAAGTGACTTTCTGCCTTCTCTGGAGGAGCTGTGGTTTTGTTGAAGTTTTCCAAAATGTTTTACCGCTTGAGTCTTAATGAAAGCTGATATTGGAATTTCTTGGTAGGCTTTTCTATTCATAAACTCAGGGATGTGGACCTTATTTTACAGATGAGGGAATGGAGGCCGGAGAGGGGATGTGATTTGTCTGAGATCTTGAAGATAGACTCAGATGCTCTTGGCTAGTAGAGACTCTGGGAACAGTGAGTGTCCAAAATGCCAAGTGTCTAATTCTATTATCAGTTTTGACAAGTCTCCCTTTTTTTTTTTTTTTTGCTTTGGATTTCAGTGGTTTGGGATTAGATAAGATGTAGTGGTTTTTCCCTTACTGCATTTGATTTCCGTCCTTTTCATGCAGAATGAAAGCACCAGGAACGTTTTTACCTACCGATTCTTTACCAGGATGTATGGTACCTGTTACTAGACATTTGGAAACTGCTACACGGGATCTGAGGCACAGGAGACTGTTCTGGAGTGAGCTGGCACTTAGGGAAGAGAGAGCATGTGACTGACTGGGGGTAAAGCTTGAATGACCCTGCTCTGCCAGATCTCCACGGTCCCTGGAGCAAGGAGCATCATCAGACTGTCAGCAGATACACTCCACTCCCTCTCCTCCCTTTCTTGAAGGCATATGGTGCACAAATGGACGTGTATGTTGGTTTCTGAGTCGCACGTAACGGAACAATCATGCATCCCTATTCTTAACGCACTTTTGTGGGAAGGATGCACATTCTCTGGTGTTGAAACTGCTCTCAGCTTAATGACAAACATTTGCTAGCTTGGGTAATCATAGTGTGTGCAGTACAAAATAGATGTGGTGAACCAGCCTTCTTGGCTAAATGGCTCTGCTAAGCTGTTCTTCCCTGGGGCGTCCGCTCAGGGGTCTTGAAATGTTATTTAAATCTTTTATCGAGACCTGACTTTCCATGGATTTTTCGTAGCTTCCCAATGAGTAAGTTTCTTAAAGGCAGGTATAGTCTCACAGGTGTGATGTCGCCGTGGCTTTCTGTCTCCCACTGTCTTGTCACACAGGCCTCATGGTAGTGTGACCTCCACACTGTTTCCTGCTCATGAGGCTCTAAGCACTGCTGTTTGCATCCTTGCCCTCCCAGAACAGCACCTGCACAAAGTAGGTGCCCAGGCAGACGTTTGTTCAGCGAATGAGTAGAAGGTCATTACCCAGTAAGCGCTGGTTTTGGTGTGAGCTCCAGCCCTTTAGAAGTGATCAGCCAGAATTCTCAAATGTATTAAATGACGTTCTCACCACGTGTCATGGAGGTGCCTGCCATTCAAGGAATGCCCAGTAAATATGACAGGCATCAGGGGTTCAAAAGACGGATTACCGTCGGTCCTTCATTTTCAGGTCTCTTGTATTTCATGCCCACAGTCTTGACTCTGAGGACACTGTTGTAGCAGTGGGTGAATGTTTTATGTAAAAGGCCATGTAGTAAATATTTTAGGTCTTCCATCAGTGCCCTCTCTGTGACTACTCTGCTCTGCTGTTATAGTACAGAAACAACTGTAGAATGAGTGTAGCTGTGTTCCCATAATTTTTGTTTATGGATTCTGGAATTTGAATTTCATGTAATTTTCACACGCCACAAAATACTGTTCTTTTGGGTTTTTTTTTTCAGCCATCTGAAAACATAGAGACCTTTCTTGGCTTGTAGCTGTGTAAAAATAGGCAGTAGGCTGGATAGGCCCTCAGGCTGTAGTTCACTGGCTCTGGTGTTTTAGAAAGGCCTGGACACTTCTCATTCATTCTGTCACTTACCCATTCTGTGTGCTTAGGCACTGGGGGTATAGACTGAACAAGGTGAACACAGTTCCTGTCCTTGGGGAGCTTTCTGTGTAGCCCAGAGACAGACGTTAATAAAAACAAAACGAACACCAACCAGTGCTGTGAAGTTTAAAAGGAAAGAGATGGGATGCATGTATAATAGGGGGTCCTAATTTAGATTGGAAGGAGGAGGGCTAGGGAAGACTTCCTGAGGAAATGACATTTGAGCTGAGGCATGAAGGGCACATTGGTGTTGACTGGAGAAATGGAGAGGGGAGTAGAGTGTTCTAGGGAGAGGAAGTGGCAGGAGTGGAGCCCCTTAGGTGTGTAGGGGACTCAAGGAATGCCCGATGGCAGCTGGGGTGGAGGGGAGGGCCTTGGGGCCCGAGGTGTAGGAATCAGCAAAGAATTTTCAGCAGGGCTTAACAAATAGTTGGCGTTTTTTTTTTCCTCCCAAACTGATGGTTGGGTTATATCCAGTATTTTCATCTAATTATGTTGGAGGATTGTCTTGTCTTATGTTTTAAGAGTTGAAATATTAATATGTTACCCACTGGAAAACAGGTTTTAAAGTTGATAAATGCAGAGTTGAAGATCTCATGGTCCATTGCCTCTTAAGCACCATTGTTTCTGAGCAGGGGTTGCTGGCTCGGGGGCTGTGTGGCTACAGCCTGCCCCACCCCTCTCGGGGACTGCCTTTCCCAAAGCATTCCTCATGGCCACCTTCCCTGACTTCTCTCATGTCCCACTTGCTTTGCTCATATGCGTGTTACCAGTTTCCTTCCCCTTTGGAGGAAACCGTTGCTTGAGAAATGGAGGGAGGGGTCACGTGCATTCAGGGTTGAGATGTGAATACAGCTCTCGCATTTCACTGAGGCTTCTGAGGGGTGGACGGCTCTCCTTGTTCAGGTGCCTGCATCCATCATCAGCCTTCCCATCTCTGGGCAGAACAAAATATAGATAATAACCCTCCTTCCAAAGAAAGAAAAGAACCCCGTTATTGTAGAAATGACTCTCCGGTTGGTGGAGTGGAAGGGGTTTTGATTAGGAATTTTCAGTTCTTTTAGAGATTTATGTAGTAGGGTCTTAATGACATTTGAGTGGGTGTTTAGCTACATCCTGGAAGGCCCAGTCCTAAGTGGATTTTGTTCACTTTCACAGAGTGAATGCAATATGGAATGGCGAATTAGAAAGTAGTGATGCTTCTAACCAGCGTCCTGCTAAATATTCTTCCTGGGAACTCGGTGAAGTGAATGTGCCGGGTGCGTGGATGTGCGAGGCCTTCAGGGGCGGGAGGCCGAGGTGGTCCCCGGAGAGGCTGCAGGTGTCATGATCACGCAATGAACAGTAGCTCACCAAGCCGCACAGGAAACCCCGAATGGACAGATTCAGGGTGGTGGTGCTCCCTAAAATGGGTCTAGTCCTGTTCTGGTGTTTGAGCATCTGATGCCGCGTCCTACTAGAGCCCAACTCCCGGAGGGCAGAGTTTTGTCCCTGGTTCACCGCTTCAGCCTTAATGCTGAGCAGAGTGTCAGGCACGGATTATATGCTCTGTATATACTGGGTAGCCGAATGAATACTTCATACCCTCATGCCCTCTTGGGGTGGGTGTGTGGTGTGCCCTTGTCGCACAGTCAGAAGGAGATTTGCAGTGTCCATTTCTTCCTTTAGCAAATAGTTTTGAGCATCCACCATGTTGTAAGCATTATGCTTTTTCTGCATATACAGCAGTGAAAGTTTTCCATTCATTTCAGAAACTACAGTGTTAAGACTTTAAAAATAGATTAGCACCTGATAGCTTTGAGAAAAAACTTTGGAGAGAAACCATTTTTGTCTGTAGTATTCAGAGTTGGGAGTAAATATCAAATGTCTGCAAGTTTTTTGATCCTGAGGGGGGTCTGGCATCTTTCCATAGTAAATAAAGAGGGAGGCAGGGAATCCTGAATGTAAAGTACTGATTTGGATATCACCCACGGCCAGAAATCTGTGGTTTGTACAATAATTTCTATGGGCATTGTGGAATTGGGGAGATCTGTGTGACTGATCACCAAGAAGAGCTCCCTGGAGAAATGGGCTGGGGAGTTGGTTAGGTTTTGGTATAATTGTATAGCTGTTCAAAGGTTTAGTTCCTTTTGGATCAACAAGAAGTGTTCCCAGTCTGATGGGAATCAGCATCTTTTCATGAGTTTGCATGCTTGGCCAGTGCTTAACTTCTTCTGACGGATTGTGTGGGAAAACTGGAATCTGGGGGAGAAGGGGGCATTCAGGAGCTGAGATCCTTTGGCCTCCTCTCTGGCCCTTTCCAGGGCCAGCCGTCCTGGAAAGAGCAGACGTCCTTTGAGCGGTCTGCCCTCAGGTGAGAACTTGTCTGGGCATCGGATGGCAGGCCTGGCAGGCCTGGCGGTGGACTGGAGGCGGACAGGCCAGTGTTATCAGAGATGTTGATCTTGGATTATAGGAATTATTTCTAGGCAGCGAGCCCAGTTTTCGTTTCCCTTTCCAGCTCTGTGATGTCCAGGGGAGACTGTGCTTGGAAATTTGATGCAGCCAGCCAGCCATTCACGTAACAGTCTTGGTTGGGCAAGGCCGTGATGGACATCTAGCGGGAGTCAGGTGTTGCCTCTGGCCTCTCGGAGCTGTCCTGTTCTGGGGTTTCATTAGGGCATTGTCATCAAGTGGCTCTGTGAGGTGGAGGAAGTCATTTGGTGTTTTTGTTCCAAGGGTCATTATCCCTGAGTCAGAACTGACGAGACCCTCAGATGAGCCCGCCCTGCCCCTTGTGTGATAGAGTGAGAAACAGAGTCCCACAGCTAGTTAGCAGCAGCTCTGGCACTAAAACCTCCCCCAGACACCTGAGTGATATTTAGCCATTTTAAACCCAGCAGTTTGATGCTATTTGCCATTCTACTCCCTTAGTAGGAAATTAGGCTTATTCTGTTTTTAGTTGTTGTACACAGATTCTGAAATTGTACATTTACCTCTTCGGTGCTGCAGCATAGATGTAAGATGTTCAAGTCACATGAAGATTGGAAATTAACAGTATAGATGATAAGCTTCCCCTGGGGGTTGATTGATTATAGACATTAGTGGTGTTTCCCTGGCAGGGACTAGACCTGCACATCCCTGTTCAGGAGCCTTCTCTTTGGAGGTGTGCAGAGGAAAACTGACCCTTGGTGTGATTTCTCTTGCTGCTCTGTAAGCCATGCCCTCTAGCTTCAGAAGTGAACCAGTTTTGGGGCTTCCCTGGTGGCGCAGTGGTTAAGAATCCGCCTGCCAGTGCAGGGGACACGGGTTCGAGCCCTGGTCCTGGAAGATCCCGTGTGCCGCAGAGCAACTAAGCCCGTGCGCCACAACTACTGAGCCTGTGCTCTAGAGCCTGTGAGCCACAACTGCTGAAGCCCATGTGCCTAGAGCCTATGCTCTGCAACAAGAGAAGCCACCGCAATGAGAAGCCCACGTACCACAATGAAGAGTAGCCCCCGCTTGCCACAACTAGAGAAAAGCCCGCACGCAGCAACGGAGACCCAACGCAGCCAAAAATAAATAAATTAAATAAATAAATTTTAAAAAAGAAGTGAACCAGCTTTTTAAGCGTCACAGTTTACACAGCTCTCTCACATATACTATCCCAGAGGTAACATGATGATAAGGCTATCTTTCATTTCTGTCCTTTAAAGGGAAGCATCTCCTTGAGAATTGTGGTTCTCAGATTGGTGTGGGGAAGGAGCCTCCTGGGATCCTGTTAACATGCAGGTTGTGGGGTTCCCCCCTAGAGATTCTGGTTCGGTTGGTAGGCCAGGGTGGACCTCAGGAATCTGCATCTTTATCCATTGTGCCGACCCTTCTGCTGCAGACCTTTATGGTCCTCTCTGAGAAACACCACTCTCCGCCAGATCATGAAGTACTGCTCTCTTTGACTGTGAAGTAAAGACTGGCCCTATTTGAGGATGGTTTTCTAAGCAGACTAGAAATAACTAAACTGCGTGGGTGGAGACCAGTGAAGTGTGAGCCATTTATCCTTAGGTTGACACTCTGTGGTTTATGTCTGCTACCTTCTTTGCATTCTGAGTTTCTGTGCTCCAGAGCAATGGTTTGGGGCCTGTGACCCTGAAGTCCCAATGGCCCTGAAGTTTCTGTCTCCTGAGCTGATCACTCAGTCACTGGCACAGCACCACATTTCAGTGTTCCTCCAGGGCCATTCAGGAAGCTCCTGGAGGGCGATAGTGTTCGCTTGCCATCCTTAGGGTGATTCTGGGAGGGTGAGTTTTAATGATTACCACCACCAGACAGCTGATAAGGACGTTTAGAGCCCCCAGCTTTTCACCCAGAGAGGGGGGAGTAACCGATTGATATAGGAGAACCATCTGGCACTTTCTGGAGGTACCAGCTCTATCTTAAAAGACTGTTAGAAATCAACATGCTTCCCAAACACTCTTGTAAACTCACTAAAAGGTTAGGCAGATTTCTGGTTCAGGCTCCCATGTTCCTCCTAATCTCTGATGGGCGGTGCCTGGGAATCTGCCCCTCCCAAACCCCAGTTCATAAAACTTCATATTAAGTCAGTCATTCCTGTGTCCTACTTTTAAGTTAAAAACCATCAAGCCAGAACATTGCAGTGTTGCATGGTGTGTGGAAACCATCGCAGACAGAGATGGCGTGGGGCTCTCCACCAGTCTGCTGGCTGTGGCTGCAGGAGTTTTTATTTATCCTGAGCTCATAAAACCCTGGCGCTCTCTTATTGTGCAATGGCAGAGCTGATAGGCAGCCATAGGAATGTAGCCCTGTGGTCACTCGGAGGCCGCGTGCTCCCCTTCCCTCTGAAACAGAAAGCGTTTTGACAGGCTTCCACACTTCCTGCAGGGAAGAGCAGGCCCAGAGAGTGTCTTTGTCCTTGCCCTCGCCTTGGTGAAATCTGTCGTCTGGGCCAGGCCCCTCACAAGCCCAGTTATCTTTATTGTCCTCTTTTCTAGAACACGCATTTGCTTGTCTTTGTTCTGTTTGTAGTCTCCTCCTAGTTTGTAATCTTCATTAAATTGTTAGAGATGGGTTTAAGGAGTGGCTGATCTCTCAAGGTGTTTGGTTTTTAAAAGAAGATGCTTGAGTATCAGAGATGGCAGCACTCCTCAGACCGCTACCTCCCAGAATGGGTGAGACGTGGGGCACCTTCCCGAGGAGAGGCTGCCCCCCCACTGCCAACTGTCCAGGGAAAGTGGTGGCGGGGGAGGTCTGGGTTCTTGCTCAGCCTTTGAAAAGGATTTAGATTAGAATTCATGTAATTATTTTGCAAAATAAGTTATGTGCAAATGCTGACTTCAGGGTAGCCATTTAAAAAGACAAAAAAATAAGAACTTATCGTGTTAGAGGAATGGAGGTCTGTACAATTGCACTCCATTTTCCCAGGAGCCAGGAGATCCAGTATTATTTCCCTTCTCAGCATCAGTCACTGGGCTGAAACAGAAGATTTCAAAACTTTCCCAAGGAAAAATTACTTTTCTTTTCATTGGTACTGGGCCAGATCCCGTGAGACTGTTTCCAGCCCCATGGTTTTGAAATGTTCAGAAGAATATTTGGAACCTAAAGTTATTTATCAGATATGGGGTTGTAGTCTGTTTTTCATCTGAGTTTTGTTTTGTATTATCAGGCTGTTTACAATGTTCCTGTGCTTTTTATTGCTTATGGAAGAATTACCTTGGGAATCCAGATATACTTCTTTCTTTCTTTGTTTGGCCACGCCTTGGGACTTGTGGTGTCTTAGTTCCCTGACCAGGAATTGAACCCAGGCTACAGCAGTGAAAGCACCGAGTCTTAACCACTGAACTGCCAGGGAATCCCTCAGATATCCTTCTTTAGATTTAAGAAACGAAAATTCCTTCATTATGAGCAGGCATTGCATCCTTTTAAGTTATGACTGAGTCAAACTATGCATGCAGTTTAAATTGCTTTCTATGACGTGTGCAAACTTAGCCCATCTCTGTTCTCTTCTCGTGGCTGTCTCGTGACCGTTGGTTATTCTGTTCTTCTGACTTATAAACATGGTAGGCACTGACACTTTGGGGAGGAGCCCAGAGTTCACACCCTAAGTGGGTGACTGAAGTGCTCTGTCATCACCATATAGCATGATTGGTTCTGTAAGGGACGTCGGATGGCCTCATAGATGGGGTGTTTGAACTGGGTCTTGAGGGGTGAGTAGGCATTTGCAAATGGGTTTAATTAGTACAGTAGGAGGAGGGGTCGTTGAAGCTGAGCTGGCTTCTGTGTGCCTGTTGTGTGGGCAAAAGGCTATGGTCCTGTGGAGTGTGGGGCAGTGTAGGCCAGGTGACCATGCTAAATTGCCCAGCACTTAGAAGCCACCAGAGAGTTTTAAGCATGGAATAAATATGGCTTAGGTGGCTATGTGTAAGAAGAGGGTTTGGGGAGGGGCGACTGAGGACAGCAAGACCAGTTAGGACGCTCTTGCAGAGGCCTGAGGTTGATGAACCAGGGCAGTGTCAGGGAGCAGGAATCTGAGAGACTGACAAAGGGATTCTTTGGACTTGGAGACCTGGTGATCCTATTATGCTGGAGGACAGTTCCTCTCTTCTCTACATTTTTTATGTGTGGTCTTATTATTGCTCACTGCAGTCTATTTTTAAAGAAATGTCTTTAGAGAAGAATTGTGGCTCAGAGCATCCAGTGGGAGCACCTTATAGCCGATTGATGGTCATACTCTCTCCAACCCAGTGAAGCTGTGCTGAGCCCCCTTCGATGTCCTGAGGAACTTCTGTACTGTCAAAAAGACCAGCCTCGGGCTTCCCTGGTGGCGCAGTGGTTGAGAGTCCGCCTGCCAATGCAGGGGACATGTTCGTGCCCCGGTCCGGGAAGATCCCACATGCCGCGGAGCGGCTGGGCCCACGAGCCGTGGCCGCTGGGCTTGCGCGTCCGGAGCCTGTGCTCCGTGACGGGAGAGGCCACAAAAGTGAGAGGCCTGCGTACCGCAAAAAAAAAAAAAAAAAAAAAAAAAAGACCAGCCTCTGATGTGGGAGTTGTCCTTGCTCTTGAAGCCAATACACTTTAAATTGAACTTGGCTGTTGGTTGGGGTCACCAACATTTCAGTATCTGAGAAAGACCATAGAGGAACTTCTGATTCCTGCTGACATGCTGAGGGGATGGATTTTGTCTTGGACGTGCACTTCTCCGTCTTCCCATTAATAGCAGGGAACACAGACCCAGGTTTGAATTTTGATGTGCCAACTGGCTGTGAGATCTTGGGTGATCATGATAATATGGATGGTTGACGCCTAACGAGTGTGCCAGGCACTGTTTTGAGCTTAACACGCATTAACTCATTTAATCCTCATAACAACATCACATGAAGTAGGTTCCTGTTATTCACATTTTGCCAATGAGAAGTCCGAGACACATTAAGTAACTTGCCTAATACAGCTAGCAAATGGCAGAGCTGGGATTTGAACTCAGTTAGGCTCCTGAGTGCAAGTAGGTAATACTTTGGGAAAGTAGATGATACTATCTTGTGAGATTGTTATGAGCTCTAAATGATAGCGTGTATAAAGTGTTTAGCACAATGTCTGGCACATAGTAATTGTTTACTTAATGGTATCTAATATTATTACTAATATGCACGTATACATTATGAAATAGTCTATATAATTTTATTCCATCTTTGTAAAGAAAATTGCTACATGTATTTATGGATAGAAAAGTATCTGAAAGGATGTACTCCAAAGTGCTGATTGAAGTTATTACTGGGGATGTGGTTATATTCATTTTATTTTCTTCTTTGTTTTTCTGGATTTTTCAGATTTTCCACAGCAAACATGGATTATTATTATTATTGAAATAAAAGTCTAAAATATGTTGTTGGGTTTTGTTTTTGTTTATTTTTTTAAAGCTGAATGGGAGCTCCCAGGCAAACAGGAGCTCCTTAAGTGCTGGCAGAGTGAGGTGCCTCTGCAAAGCTGTGGAACTCCACACTATGTTTAGTGACTTAGAATTTGTTTGTTCTTTTTCTCAGTTTGCCTTTTAATTTTGTATGGTGGTTTTGGACACACATCCAGATGTTTTTCTCTGCTGTCTTTCTTTTTGGGTTTAGACAGGCTTTTACATTCCAAGAGAACAGAAATGTTACAGCGGAGACTTTTTTCCGTGTTGCTAGGGTAAATAATCAATGCAGTGAAAATCAGTGCCTCCCTGCCCCTCCTCAGCCTGGAGTCAGCCCCCTAGAGTTGCCCGTGTGAGAAGCAGCTCTGTGGCTTGCAGTCTGAAGATCTGCCCTTTGAGCCTTCAATCTGGGGCTCAGTCCTGAAAGAGCTTTGGTTTTCCTTGTCCACAGAGTCAGGACGCACAGGGCATTTGTTGTCACAGGGCATTCGTCGTGGCCGTTGATTGTACTTCAGTGTGAACTGTTCAGGAGATCTCTGCACAGACCTTCCGTGTGAAGTGCTGCTATGCTGACGGTTGGATGTAAAGTCAGATCATCCCTTGTGTACCTTTAAAATTTGGCAGAAATCTACGCAACTGTTGTTACAAGATGCAGAAAGAGACAGAAACTTAGTTTTAATTTACATAGGCATCTTCTACTAATTTAAATGGTTTTTATCTTGCATTCAAATCTTGAATCAATTTTGAATTTATTTTCTTTTATATTGTGACCTAGGTTTCACACCTAGGTCGTAATTCATAATACTTTTATTTCTTTCCATATTTTTAGCCAGTTGTCCTAATGTCATTGTTTAATAATTAATAGTTTTCCCACTGATTTGATTTGAAATGCCACGTAAGTATTTTATATCTATTTAGCCCTGTATTTTGATCCTCTGGTAGTAGAGTGCTGGTTTAATTATTGTGGCTTTATAATATGCTTACTTATTTTGTAGGGCAAAGCCTCATGCCTCATTTACTTTTTCAGAATTCTCAAAGGTTAAACTTCAGATGAATTTTATAATTTCATTGCCATGCTTTGAAGAACTTTTTAGAATTTTGGCTGGATTTTTTTTTGTTTCTATAATGCATACAGATTTCTTAAATGTATACCTATGCATTTTGTGTTTTGTTTGTAATTGTGAACATGTTTCTAACTGTCTGTTGCTGGTATAAAGGAAACGTTTGCTCACTGGGAGGGTCTGAGAGCCGAAAATTGACCAGGTCTTACCCAGTTCTGTACCCCTAGTGTTGACTGCTGCGTTAGCCTAAGTCAGGCTCTTAATAAATATTTGCCAAGTGAATGAACAAACATTTCTATGTATATGGTGTTCCTCCTTTTTCTTCTTTTGGATTACTTTAGATAGATTCCCAGGAATGGAGTTTTTGGTTAAAGGAAATGAGCATTATTATAGCTTCTAAAATGTGCTGAGTCTTTTTAGATGGAGATTCTTTACCAAAGGGCTGGGGAATAAGAGTGCTTGGGTCAGTTGGTGGTATAGTGAGAATGTAGTTAGGAGATGAGGCCTGACTCTCTGTGTGTGCTGCAAGATTGTGGCTCCAGCCCCCATCCCCAGTAATGCACTTGCCTGCAAGAGTGGGCCCTTAATAAATAAATGTGTGTTGAGATGAATTAACTTTACTGTGGGACTTTTCTGAGCACCAAGGAAAGAGCTGGTGTTGGAGAGAGGGAAGTCCCTGGGGCCCAAGAGAAGGGACAGGTGTCTGGGGCCCATCTCCCCAAGAGTGGACTGTTTTGGGCTACTAGAGGTCTGGGTGCAAAGGCTTGTGGGAACAGCTGGAGTATCGCATGGTTCTTCTCAGCCAGCTTTCAGGGACTGATTTCCACCTCAGGCTGGATGAGGCATGGCCTGGTTTCCATTCTCTGAACTGGCACCTCACGTCATGGTGCCTAAATGCAGCAGATGTCTGTCATATCAGGACTGTGCCCACCCAGTCCTGTCTGCCCCCAGCTCCCCAGGACATTCATGCAGCTGTGTAGGGGACAACCAGAATGGCTTTCCAAGATGTTTGGTGTGGTCTCTCATGTTGGGATTTGGTGCCATATTTGAACTATAATTTTAGCAGTTTTGAGGCAGTAGCAGTAGCTGAACATAGGAAAGAATGAGTCAGATATATGAATGCTTAACTGCATTCCAGTCACTGTGCTACGCATCTTGGGCTGTATTGAGGTCAGCAGGTTTTGCCTTTGTCTTGAAGGAACTTAGACTAGTGAAGCACACTGCCGTGGGAAGCTGTCCTGGGCTACATGGTGCTGTGAGTTCCCCATTCCGAGGATGGAAAGAGCATGCAGGTCAGGGAAACCTTATTTGGGTTTTGAAGGATGAGTAGGAGTTGGAGAGAATGGTGTCATGGAAGACTCAGGATATGGTCCCAGTGAGACTTCAGACAGTAGATACTGACACTGACCTGTTGGATGCCTGCCTGGCATCGGCTCTTACTGTCTACTGAGCTGTGAAACTTTGCCTCGTCTTTGCTGCTTCCAATATGATTGGAATGTCTGTCTGGCTTTTCAGAATTTGGGACTAAAGCATTTAAAATGGTGATTTGGGGTAGAGTGGGGCAGATATTGATTCTCTCCGGGTTATGCTGGTGGTGGTGATAAGCTTCAGCACTGACTGGCTCATTTGTCACCAGCTGGGCTGCAGCTCAGTGGAGCGAGCCCTGGTGATGGACTCCTTGAGGTGCTGTCTGTGAAGCCAGATCACTCGAGGGTCCTTGCCTTCCTTTGGGAGGGGGCAGTGAAGACACTGAAACTGTGAGCCATCAGCCAGACCAGCCAGACCCATTCTTTGGGATCCCCAAATAATGTTGGCATCTCCATGGACATTAACAGAGCATGGGGTGGTTGGAGATATGGAGGTACCTAGTTAAAAGAAGAAAGTTATTTGAGTCATAAAGTCCTTTGGGAGGTGAATAGTGTTGGCTGCCCCACACTCTCAAGAACCCCATGCCCTTGGTCATCCCCAAGGCCGTTTCCCACCAAGCCAGATCTCCCACCAACCTTGGCTCTCAAAATGGAATTTGTTTGCTGTCATGATCTAGACCAGCACTGTTCAATAAAGACAGTGTGAATCAGTTATGTACTTTTTTAAAAAAAATAAATTTATTTATTTATTTTTGGCTGCGTTGGGTCTTCGTTGCTGCGTGTGGACTTTCTCTAGTTTCGGTGAGCGGGGGCTACTCTTCATTGCGGTGCGCAAGCTTCTCTTGTTGCAGAGCACGGGCTCTAGGGTGCACGGGCTTCAGTAGTTGTGGCACGCAGTCTCAGTAATTGTGGCACGTGGGCTCAGTAGTTGTGGCTCGCAGGCTTAGTTGCTCCGTGGCATGTGGGATCTTCCCGGACCAGGGCTCAAACCTGTGTCCCCTGCACTGGCAGGAGGATTCTTAACCACTGCGCCACCAGGGAAGTCTCGCCAGTTATATACTTTCAAGTTTTCAGATACCCACATTAAACAGGTGAAATTAATTTTAATAAATATATTTTGTTTAACCCAATGTGTCTATAATATTTCATCGTGTGGTAGTAGCCGTGTTTCACGTGCTCATGAGCCATGTGTGGCTAGCGGCTACTGTGTTTGGATGGGGCAGATTTAGACCAACTTTACCTGACTAACCAGGACTGGGGCAATGAAGAGACTAGTTTGTGATTCTACATCTAATTAGGACTGAACAAGATCAAATCTCAGTTCAGTCTCTGTTTAAAAGATATCAAATGGGAAACACGGAGGTTTTGTGGATCGCTGCTGATTGTGCTGTTCTACTTTTAATCCTGCCCTGTCTCATGGGTCTCAGCTCCCTGAGGGAAGGGCCTCTGGGGGCTTTTCCACCTCCTTGATCATAGCACGTGCCGTGGAGCCATGTGCCCCCAACAGCCTTTCACAGCTGCATGGGGATTGAATTTGAGGTGCTTTTAGTGGTTGCTAGATTTTTTTGTTTTTAAAGGAAATGAACCCCAGTTAATCATTGTCTCGAGGTAGTTTTGCCTGCCTTATTGACCAGATTTCTGTAACATGAATAATATGTCAGACATTGAGAGCATGTGATCTAAAAGTTTTTTTGCCCGAGGAATTTAGTGAGAGATGATTAAGAAGTTACTAACTGTTCCTCAGTCAGAATTTAATACTCAGAGATTTAAAGGGAAAAGGCTTTATTGTAACAAGCAGCTTTCTCATGGTGTTTGCATTTCAGGAAACAGCTAGAGGTTAGTGATGGATCTGACACAGTATGGTCTTCTCCCTGGGATGGGGACGGGGGCCAGGCAGGGGAGCTGGTGGGAGGACCAGAATGCATGCACACATGTGCACACACATGCACGCACTGTCAAAACACACACTTTCCCCTAAGCTGGGGGTCGGGAGCCTAGGGGCTCAGTATGGACTCTGTGAAAGGAGGGAGGAGGAGGGATTAGGTGGGCTTTGGGTTCTGATTTGGCTGTCTCCCAGCCCCTTGCTCTTCCAGCCACTCTCTCCCCTCCTCTGGGAGTGCTGGGGTCTCTTGTCCAGCCTCGGAGCCAGGCTGAGCCCCCAGCTGTGCTTTAGGGCTCCTGGGCCTGAGCAAATCTCCTCTTCTACCTGAACCCTGCTTCCCCCGCCCACCGCCCCAGCCCCCCCACCCCCCAATTTCCAAGAGCAGTGACTTTGTCTAATCTCATCATTGCCCTGCCAAGAATCCAGGAAGGCACTCGAGTCCCTTTGGGCGTGGTCCCTGCTTATCCCAGCTCCACCCCCCTGCCAGCCTCCCTTGCCTGTGCTCTCTTGCCTCTGGGCCTTTGCACATACTCTTGTCTCTGCCCGGAGCTTCTTTTTTGTCTTGTCCTTCTGGCTACCACCTGCTTCCCCTTTAAGACCAAGCTCCTGCATCATTTTATGATTACTTGTTCATTCATTTCTTCACTTATTTATTCAACCAATACGTATCTGGCACTGAGCTGGATGTTAGAAAAATGGAGACATCTCAGAGTTTATGTTTATTGGAGAAGAGAGACATTAAGCCAATACTGTGAACGTTTTGAATCCACAGGTAGCAGTTTTCCTAAGCTTTCAGTACCTGACCCTTGACCCATCTCCTCTGCACTCTCACACCAGCCCCACTTCACCCACTCTGACCTCTGTCATAGCACTTAACACACGCTTGAAACTACTGATTTATTTTTCCTATCTTTCTCACAAGCCCTGATTCCAGGTTCCTGGTAGATAAATATTAATAGTAAGTGTTGGTTGAATGTATGGATGAAATGATGGCTTGGCTGTTAGTTGGAGGGCTTTTCTGTAAGATACCCAGAGATCATGTAGTGAATGGTTTTCCTTACCAGGGCTGTGCCTGCAAGTGTCACTAAAAAGACTCCAGGTTGTAGCAAGAGCACGTTGCTTGTGGACAGTAGAGGTTTGGTCTCTGGCTTGTCACTTGCTGTCGGGCCTACAAAGCAGTTTTCCAGATTGCCTCTGACCCTGGGGTAGAATTTATAGGTGCTGACTGTGTCTGATGTCTGTACACCTTACATCCACTGGTTCCCATAATCATGCCGTGGCATCCTTCTCCTTGGGACTCCTTTTTGGGGGCAGCCTGGAGACCTGTGACCCACACCTGCCATCTAGTTTGTTTGTTTATAGCTAGGTTCATTGTTTTGGGTTCCCTCTGTATCTTGGTTGATTTTTTTTTTTTAATGTTTATAGTGAAATTCACTCTTTGTGGTATATAGTTCTTTGAGTTTGGACAGATACGTAGAATCATGTATCTACCCCCACAGTCATGGTGCAGAATAGGTTGATTACCCAAAAATCCACTGTGCTGCCCCTTTGTAGTCAGTCACTCCCTTCACCCAAGCCCTGGAAACCACAGATTTGTCTTCTGTCCCTATAATTTTGCCTTTTTAAGAATGTCACATAAATGGTATTGTGCAGTATGTAGCCTTTTGGGACGGGCTTCTTTCACACATGTTGTGTGAATCAGTCGTTTGCTCCTTTTTATTGCTGAACAGTATTTCATGGTACAGATGTGCCACAGTTTATCTGTTCACCAGATGAAGGACATTTGGCTTCTTTTCACTTTTTGACGATTATGAATAAAGCCTCTGAACACTTGCATGCAGGTTTTTGTGTGAATGTATATTTTTATTCCTCTTCATTGAATACCTAGGAGTGGAGTTGCTGGGTCACTTGGTAAGTGTATGTTTATAAGGAGCTGCCAAACTGTTTTCCAAAGAGCTGCACCGTTTTACATTCCCGCCAGCAATGAATGAAAGTTCCAGTTGCTCTGGATCCTTTCCAGCCTTTGGTATTATCAATTTTAAAAAATTTTAGCCATTGTAATAGATGTCCTCTCTAGTTTTTAATCTGCAGTTTTCTTTGCTCACTCTCCCAGTTGCTGACAGGATCTAAATACCATTATTTGATTTGATTTGGCAGGGATGTTATCCATACCCATGTGAGATTTGACTTCTTAACTTATAGGTGCTCAGAGTGAAAGGGCACTGGGGATATCAAGCCTTCCTAAAACCTTTTGAGGAAAATGTTATATTGTATCATTCTGTAATTTTAGAATTTAAAAAGATTTCTTATTATTAGGGTTAAATTCTTTATTTTAAAATTGCTATTTTCTTGACCAATTGTAGTGAACAAAAGTTACTAATCTTTTTTTTTTTTTTAAGAAGATGTTGGGGGTAGGAGTTTATTAATTAATTAATTTATTTTTGCTGTGTTGGGCATTCGTTTCTGTGCGAGGGCTTTCTCTAGTTGTGGCAAGCGGGGGCCACTCTTCATCGCGGTGTGCAGGCCTGTCACTATCGCGGCCTCTCTTGTTGCGGAGCACAGGCTCCAGACGCGCAGGCTCAGTAGTTGTGGCTCACGGGCCTAGTTGCTCCGCGGCATGTGGGATCTTCCCGGACCGGGGCTCGAACCCGTGTCCCCTGCATCGGCGGGCAGATTCTCAACCGCTGCGCCACCAGGGAAGCCCCAAAAGTTACTAATCTTGAAATTGAAATTTCTTTGACCTGTTCTTACCTCTCCCTTTCATGTGGCAAGGTGTCCAGTCTGTCCTCACAAAACATAATTATTTTTTTAAGCTCTCTATGTTATTGGTGGCCATAACACTTTTTCCCCTTCCTTCTTTTTAGGCCCCTAATCGTCAACTCATGACCTACTGGTTACAAGAGCTTCAGCAGAAGAGATGGGAATATTGCAACAGTCTCGACATGGTAAAGTGGGACAGCAGGACCTCCCCGACTCCAGGGGATTTTTCTAAGGGTCTTGTGGCCAGAGATAACACAGGTAGGTCAGAAAGGGAGGGCACCTGTGTCAGTGCTTTGTGTATTGCCGTTTGACGTAGCAAGTCAGCTTAGCAGAGGAATTGAGAATGAAAATAATGGTGATGATCCCTTATAAATGGGCTGTATCCTATAGTTATTGAGGGCTTCTGTTTCCATGTACAGAATTGTATTCAAGCCCAATGACAACCTCAGGAGCAAGGCAAGGCTGGTGCTAAGCATCCTAAAGAGATGGTACGGCTGAGAGCAGTGGGTCGTGAGTTGTGCAGAAGTCCAGTCTGACTCCAGCGCCAGCCCGCTCTCTACCCTGTCTGAAGGTGAAGCACCCAAACCCACAGCCCTGTGCACAGATATGTGTGCACACTGGCAAGGTGTTCTCAAAGCACTCAATGTGATTCAGTGATGCTTCTTGGGAAGATTTTAACTATCAGACACTAATTCCATTTTATCCTGGATCTGTGGTATTTCCATAACTCATGCTAATCCCTGGCTGATTGCAGTGTGGAGATGATGTGGTTTTGTCTTTGAATATCAAAAATTAGAACCCTGTGATCTCCTCATGACTGTCTGGTGGTGCTGAGCCTTGTTAACTGAAAGAACAGGACTATGGTTATACACAGACCACCCCGAGCCGGCGCCTGCAGGGACTGCTGAGGTGGGGCTGTATTTGTGGTCCCTCTCTTCACACAGGGAGAAGAGCAGGCCCAGAAAAACCTGACCCCTGGGCCTTGAAGTAAGGCATGAAAAGGCCAGGCCATCACACCAGCATTTCTTAAGGACTGAAGGAGTGCATATTGGAATTTAGCCAGCATGGGCTAGTTCTCATGCCTGTAAAGACGTGTGGTCCAAGCTTTGTAACACCTGCGGGACCTTTGCTCAGGAGAACACAGGCTACAGTCAAGCTCCCTGTAAATGAACGGTGGCATTGGCACATGTGCAGCCAACTTGTTTTGGAAACAAACGCCTTCTTGGACTCCTTAAATTATTTTTTTCCTCCAAATCCCTGTTTTCCTGCCAGCCTTGTTTTTACCAATCAGCAGGTTAACCCTCTGGTCAGTGAGAAATTACTATGTGTACTTCACTCCTCTTCCTATGCTGTGCTATGAGAGTTCTCAGGTCATTTTCATGGATGTCCTAACACGAATGATAGCAGGAGCTGAGAGGATGCCTCCAGTTTGGCTGAGAGGATGCCAAAACCCTCACTATGTTTAGTTTGTACTTCTGCTCATTGATGACTTAGTTATTTAAAAAAACACTATTATAGTGCTTTTGATCAAAAGAAGCTCTATAACTCAGTATCAGTCACTTGGAACGATTGGAAACCCTGCAGGGAAACCAGCAGTATTCATGGTGGTAGCTAGTGCCTTTGGCACAGACGACACTCAACTTTGCCTCTGTTCCTTCTTTCTGAGGTCACCAAGCACTTCTCTCTAAGGGAGACTCAGGCATTAGACCGAGAGGAGGACCAAAGGAGTGAAGCCCTGTGGTCTCTTTATAACACGCATCCTTCCTTCTTTTAAGCCAAAGTGCTGAGGCTAGGGAGCCGGCAAAAACACCTGCAGCCCGCATTTGGTTCTCTGCATTTGGTTTTGGGACTCTGGCCTGGGAATTTGGAGTTGGCACCCTCTGGTGTTTACTCATTCATTCAGCAAGTAGATGCCCACGATGGGCTTGGATCTCCCCCCTCACAGAGTTTCTAGTCAAGCAGAGTGAAGAAAAAGTGAGATCACATGAGAGGGAAGGTACAGGGTACCAAGCGCCATGAATGGGTTGAGCACAGCTTTGGGGTGGGTGGGTTCACTCTCTGAGATCTGAGGATGACCCGGAGTCAGGCCAGGTGAGAGGAGTGCAGTGCCCTCCAGGAGCTGGAAGGAGGGTGTGGCCAGAGGGTGCCAGCAGTGAGCTGAGCCTGGAGGCACACCCAGGGCCAGGGTGGGCGGGGCCTGGACCTCTGGGTTTGGGGTTTTGGACTCTCCTAAGAGCAGTGGAATGCTCTTAAATGCTCTTAAAATTGCTATTTTCTTGACCAATTGTAGTGAACAAAAGTTACTTGAAGTCATCTTGAACAAAAGTCATCTTGAATATTTTATGTGCAGAACCGACTGTAATTTTGAACTTCTGCCGATTTTTATATAGCTTTTAAGAACAAATGATGAAACTTTGGATGACCAGGCAATTTGCAAGACTATAATTATTCAGGAAGTCAGAAAGTCTAAAGGGGGAAGACAAGAAGAAAAGGCTAGATTTTCGTCACCCTCCTTTTTTATCATCATTTTAGATAAAAATTGGTTAAAAGGTAAAATGAGTTAAGGTATGTGGTGGTGCTCTGTCGTGTTTCTGAAGCCATGCTTGTAATTATCTGCTCTGCTTATCCTAAATCATGCTAACTCTAGCTAGGATTGAAGACAAATGTTTTTATTACTCTGATTTACATTAAAAAATAAAACTTTTCCTACTGTCCTCTCCTTGTTACCCAGTTTTTGGTAACATTTTCATTTGTTGTCTAATGGGTGTCACCCATCAGTACCCTCCTAGCACCGAAATTCAACATGGGGAAAGATACAGGGAATTAACGTTTGACAGGCAGTTGTATCTTGGAAGGCAGCTCTCTCTGGTGGAAGGATCCCTGTGATCCTGGGTTTGAGTCTTGGCTCTGATATTTACTATTTGTCAGACTCTGAGTGAGTCATTTTCTCTCTAGTAAAGGGTAGCAAACTGCAGCCTGTGGAAATGAAGTTTTATCAGAATAAAGCACCACTCATTTATTTGCACATTGTCTGTGGCCGCTTTTGCACACCAGTGGTAGAGTTGAATAGTTGTCACAGAGACCATTTGGCTCACCAGTCTAAAATATCTACTACTGTCTGGGCCTTTAAGAAGAAGTTTGCTGACCCTTGCTGTGATGTCTTGAGCATACCTCTCTTTTTGAGCCTCAGTTTCTTTATCCGTAAAATGGACATTGTTCATTCAGTCTTTCACTCCAGGCATTCTTGTATTCTAGGCATTTGTGCCAGTGCCTGGGATGTAAAGACAAATAAGTCATGGGTCATGTTCTCAAGGAATGTGTGGTCTAGTGAGGGACCCAGACAGGTAAAGAGGCCTGCACAATGCAGTCTGGTAAGCACAGGGCCAGAGGTGAGCACAGGAAGCTTACCTGCGTGTGGGTGTTGGAGGGTAGGGTGTTGGTGGTGTCTGAGAAGGCTTCCTGGACTAGGAGAGGGCTGAACTGAGTCCTGAAGAGCTGGCCTTGTGAAGCAGGGAAAGGAAAGGCCTGGAGACCCTAGAGACCAGGGCCTGACTTGAAGGTAGAGAGTGTGGACAGGAGTGACAAAGAGAAAGTTGGATGGATGATCAGGGACCAGACCTGGAAGGGCTTATGCATTTGAGATGATTAACCATGGCCGAGTGGGAGAGAATGGATTCCTTGGCAAGACAAGAGGAAGGGAGACCAGTTAGAAGGCTGGTTGAGCCTAAAAATCATAGTACCCTTGAGTAGGGTTGCAGCAGAGAAGATGGAAAAAAGTGGGCAGAGTCGGGAGATTGTATGGTGGGAGAACTGGTGGATTAAAAGGTGGGATTAGCTTTGAGGGAGCGGGAAGGCAGAGGGTGCTGGTCCCAGGCCCAGGCAGTTGGCTGGATGGGATTGGAAGGAATACTAACAACAACCTTATCCCCCACCCGTCCCCATCCCGGCAGTATTTCTGTTTTGAGGATCAGATGGGAAACTGCATTGTTAAGTGTAAAGTGTCAAGTGTATTATATCTACACACGTATACCTACATATATGATATTACCATTTTGAATCGGTTAGGATTATGTTCAGCCGCAATTAACAGGAAACCTAATAGGGACTTACAAATAGAGATTTATTTGTCTCATGATGGCAGTCCATAGCTGGCGAACCTTCTCCCCGGTGCCGTTGAGGGACCCATTCTGTTCTCTAGCTTCCCTCCTCATGCTAGCTGCCTTCGGGAGTGGCACCTATATTAAAAAGGAGAAAGCTTTCCCAGAAACTCTTGCTTTATGCCTTATTAACTAGAACTGTGTCATGGAGACTCTGGAATGGAGTTTGAGGAGGCCAGTGTTTTAGCTGAGCGTGTGGCCACCATCAAAACCAGGGTCTGGAAGAACCTAGGGGTAAAGCAGGAATAAAGACGCAGACCTCTTAGAGAACGGACTTGAGGTTATGGGGAGGGGGAAGGGTGAGCTGTGACAGGGCGAGAGAGAGTCATGGGCATATACACACTAACAAACGCAGTAAGGTAGATAGCTAGTGGGAAGCAGCCGCATGGCACAGGGATATTGGCTCGGTGCTTTGTGACAGCCTGGAGGGGTGGGATGGGGAGGGTGGGAGGGAGGGAGACGCAACAGGGAAGACATATGGGAACATATGTTTATGTATGACTGATTCACTTTGTTATAAAGCAGAAACTAACACACCATTGTAAAGCAATTATACCCCAATAAAGATGTTAAAAAAAAAAAAAAAAACCAGGGTCTGTAAGGAAGAGCTAGAATGGGTATCAGATAGGCAGCTGGCAGTGTCACGTAATTACCTACATTAGATTTGTTTTCAAGAGTTCATGTTTCTAGAGTAAGAATCTGTTCATCTGTGTGACTGAAATTTGCAGCCTCCTATTAGTCAATCAAGTGTTAGAAAGTGAGATGACTTTGTTTTATCTGATCTGTCTGCCTTGCATCTGCAGCCTGGCCTCTGAAAGTATGCCACGCCTCAGACACCACTCTGCTTGTCTTCCGTGTTTGGATAGATAAAGACTTAGTTTCAACACAAAGGAGTAATTTGCAAAGATAAAATCAAGAGTCTGCAGACCTTCATAGCTGTTGGGAATGAGGCAGCCAGAATTCAAAGGAGGCTTGTAGCAAGCTAACAGCCTCATTACAAGCTGTGTGTCCAGCACGTTCTGTTTACTTCATTTCCCATGTAAACTAATAGGCAAACAAGTCAGGGATAACAAGACTTTGTTTTTTTAAGACTTCCTGAGAGTTCAGGAATACAAAAGCCCTCACCGTCACAGGGGGAAAATGGTACAGTGAAGATGGTTTGAGGGATGACCACACCTTTCCTTCTCTGAAGCAGCCTCGAGAGTAACTGCCACCCTCTCGGCTTGTGTGGGAGCAGGGGGAGGGGAAGGGAAGTGGCTGCTTGTTCCAGTCCTCCCCCAGTTTGAGCCGCGCTCTCTGTGCAAGTGCTGGAACTGGTGGGAGGGAAACCGTAGGGTGGGACGCAGACCCCACATTAGCAAAGCCACAGGAATTCCATGGAATCATTTCATGTCACAGTTCCCTAAAGTCATCAAAGAAGCTGTGCTTTTATGTTATCCTGTTTGTAGAATACTACAAAATGCCATGTGTTGTTTTAAAGTGTAAGTCACGGTGATTATCAGCCTTGTAGCTGAGAGGCAGCCTGATCTAGTGCAGAAAGCTGATGGAATGAAGGGCACACACTGTTTCCCTCTCTGGGAGCAAGATGCTCTCTCTGATTCCTTCTGGATGGAAGGTTCTGTGATTCCTAACGTCAGGCTGTGAAAGGGAGGGAGACGATGAGCAGGGTCAGATTCTGGGGGAGCCTGGGGGAGCCTCCTGAAGAAGGTCCGGACGAGACGGTCCGTGGTGGGCTGGAGTGTGGTGCCTGTGGAGGCAGGCTGGGCCTGGCTCTGGGTGCGACGTGGCGCAGTGAACGGGGGGCGGGGTTGGGCGGTGTGCTGGGGTGCTTAGCCGCTGCAGGAGTGCAGGGCGGTGGGAGAGGGGAAGAGAGGGAAGCCCTGGAGTCAGGTGTGCTCCCCACCCCTAATGCAGGGGGTCTGTCAGAGGCAAGGTGGCAGGAGAGGGGCAGCCAGGAGGGGTGATGGGCGTGGTTCCTTAGAGAACGACATGGGCCTGCTGCCTCCTGCGTGATTTCCTCAGCCTCCAGAAGGCCCTCCCTGCTGCACCACGGCAGTCGTTTATTCATTCCTTCAACCATTTTACCAGCATTTATTGAGTCCCTCCTCTGTGGCTGCTGTTGGGTACGCAGCTGTTAGCAAATCAGGCTGGGGTCCAGTTCTCACAAGATTTACGTCCTTGGTGAGGCATGGGAGAGAGCAGACAGATGCGTAATTAGCCAGACACGTGGACTGGCCCACGGGGGACGCTCAGACCCGGTGGCTTGCTGCCTCTTCCTTTTGGGGTTAGATGCACACTGTGCCCTTACTTGGAAGATAACTGTACTGCTCCTGACCACGCCTTCACAATCTGGGTTAAACTCACTTTGATAAAAAGGGAAAAAAAGCTTTTTCAGGTTAACCCTGCTCTGAGTGTCCTCCACCGGCTCCCAGTGGGGACTTGCAGGCTCTCTTTTGCGGTATCTTTGACACACATGGCAATGGCCTTTTCCCAGTGCTTTTCCCTCCTTTCTTGGAGTTTGCTGCCTCTTGGGCACTCTGTTCTGCCCTCTGCGAGGTTGCTCGTGGTGGAGCTAGGAGCCGGAGAGGAGGGCAGACTCACGGAGGTGTCCAGATGTGAGCAGGAGCCTCCCTCTGTGGGCCCCACAGGGCCCCTGGTGTTAGAATGCGTTCAGCGGGAAGGACTCTTGGAGATCTGGGAATGGCCACGCCAGAATGATAGAGGCTGTGCTGGAATCAGGACCCAGGAAATCTGTGGTCTAAAAGTCGCTCAGAGGTGTCATTTAGGCATTGGGAAGTGTTCAGAAACAACAGAGAAGGTCTGAACACCAAAACTCTTCAAGCACAGACTCTCTCCCCACTGCAGCTGCAAGATAAAGCACATGTTCGTGAATCCAGTCCATCCTCTTAAGGATTTCAAGGAAATACTGCCCTGTCCTAGTTTGTGTCCTTCTTGAGGCGGTTCCCTGAATGCTAATGTTAGGACATGTATTGAGGGGAAGCCAGCAGCTCCGCTTTTAATTAAGGAAATCTCATGTGGTCTTTTAACAACCAAAAACCAGACAAAACAATCCAGCTAAAACTGGGAAATGGCTTCTTTTTCACGTCAAACGATGACTTTTAGAAACGGTTTGTTTTGCCAACATCCTCCCTGGCCTCCGGTCCCTTTTCTGCACCCCACCCCCAGGGCCTGAGTTCCTCAGGAACCATTTCCAGTGTGGGTCCAGGGCTGCTGGCAGGCCTGGGCGTCCTGGTAACAGGTGCTTGGCTATGCGAGAGAGCTTGACAGTCTCACCTGCAGAGGGGCCGCTCCTCACCTTGCTGCCAACCCACACAGGAAGAAGGGGCTGGACTCTGCTCGAAACAGAAACAGGTGCAGTGCACTGTGTTTATTTCCTGGTTTGGTGTAGAGTTGTAATGCTTTGCCTGTGAGGGGTCTGCGAAAGACCAGCCTCCGGGAAGCCTGGGTATCGGTTTTACCTTTGTCTGAAATAGAGGTGGTGCACCTGTGTGCCCAATGACCGACACACACTCACAGATGTCGGATGCCTGCCTCTACCCAGTACAGTCACTGCACCCGCCATAAGGCTGTTGTCACTGCAGGAGCAGGTGACTGCCTTCTAGCCCCAGCTCAGGGCTTCTGTCTCCTGACAAATAAAGTAGGTGGAGGAAACTGGATCCGGTTAGTGGTGTTTGAACTTGTTTTTTGTTTGTTTGTTGGAACTCTTTTTTTCCAAATGAAATCTCAAGAGGAACTCCAGGATATAAAAGAGTGAAAAGAGGAACCACTGTGGTTGAAGCTGAGAGTGGGACCCCTTCCTTCTCTCCCTCTGAAAATCCCTAAGGCTCAGAGGAAAGTCTGGATACCAGGGACTCGATGCATTCGGTGGTGACTTGCAGCTTAACATTTGATTATTTTATATCTTTCTCCTAGATGTGTTCTCCTTTAGGGCAAGAACTCTCTCATTTTTTTTTTTGGTACCCCGAGCACCTAGTGCTTCATACACAGTGGTGACTTGAACCAAGAATCAGGAACCAGTGGTGGTTTGTAACTTCTGGCCTTCTTGACTTAATCTTATAATCCATTGCCAAGCCTATAGTTCTTCTGTCTCCCAACACACCCTCTTGCTTTTTCCACTTAGAACGCTACTATGAGCCAGGTGTTGACTCTCCTGGGCAGGCACCAGTTCCCCTCATGGATACACAGCAGTCACTTCATGTCACAGCCAGCATACTTTTCCCAGTGTGTTCCCGGAGCCCTTGCCATGCTGACTGTGGTCAAGTTAGTGACCTGCCAACAAAGTGTGAGCCCGTCATAAGGTGTTCCCGTTTGGAACATCAATTTTCAAGGGCCCCCGAGTCCAGGATTCCCTGTGCTCTGCCTTCTCTATGAGTGCTCGATGACCTTCACAGTGACCTGTTCTAAGTGAACTCAGGTTGTGTGCTCATCTGATTAGAAAGTAATTTTTTTCTTGGTTATCAGTGTTCAGCGTTCCATTCTGATTCTGTTTCCACTGAAGGAGTGACGGTTGATATTGCCAATGTAGGGATGCTTTATTCAAGGGGAGTATAGGTCAAATTGATTATTGTAAAACAATGTTAAATTCTGTTTACAAACATATATATTCTCTGAGAGATTGTATCATTTGGAAGAATACAAAGTATTTATTGTTGGATACATTGTATCAAAACTTTAGAAAAGTAAGTTTTTATTATGGGTCTTATGGGAAATTTTAAGCATATGCAAAGAGAGAATAACATAATATTACCCAATGTTTATTAGGTAGTTTCAACAATTAGTATTTCACGACCCATCTTGTTTCACTGATATACTTACCCACTTAATTTTGTTATTTGGAAGCAAATAACATGTTATTTGAGGCAAATATTATTTATTTGTTAAATAACAAAATGTTATCTTTTTCTTTGAATTTTATTTTATTTATTTTTTTATACAGCAGGTTCTTATTATCCATTTTATACATATTAGTGTATATATGTCAATCCTAATCTAAAAATACAGAACACTTCATGAATTTGCATGTCATCCTTGCGCAGGGGCCATGCTAATCTTTTGTGTATCGTTCTAGTTTTAGTATATGTGCTGCTGAAGCGAGCACCAAAATGTTGTTATCTTGAAGCAAATTTTGGGCATCATATGATTGCAACCTTAAATATTTCAGACATTTACATTTTATTTTAAGATTTTTTTGATGTGGACCATTTTTAAAGTCTTTATTGAATTTGTTGCAGTATTGCTTCTGTCTTTTTATGTTTTTTGGTTTTTTGGCCACAAGGCATGTGGCATCTTAGCTCCCCGACCAGGGATTGAACCCACACACCCCCTGCAATGGAAGGCAAAGTCTTAACCACTGGACCCCCAGGGAAGTCCCTCAACCACTTACGTCTTAAAGATACATTCTGAAATTTGATCATGCTTTAGCATCAATGCATTTGCCTATGAATTTACTGAACTGCTATCCTTTATATGAAAACTTATTTTTTCAGTGTCACTATTTGCGATCAGCAAGTATATATATATTCTATTCCCCTCACTTTCTTACAGAAAAGGGCATTAATGTAATCTAGTCTGCACTTTGCTTTTTTCACCTAACAGTTTATCCTGGAAATTGTGCCTTATCAGTATAGGTGAGTGGACCATGATCACAGCTTTATACCAGGTTTACTGATCTACAAGACAGCGGAGAAGAGCCCTAGCTGCTTCTTTCCCTGGGCCGATGCTGTTAACTTGGTGGTTTGAAGCATGTACCACCTTCCTTTGAGGACCATGGGTCTACTTTAGATGAAAATGGTTGCAGAACACGCTAGCTGCCTACAGATTGTGTTTTCATGTAGTACACATTAAAAATGTACTATAATATATACTATATAGATTTTTATATAGTATATCAAGACAGTGTACTATGTAGGATATCAGGTTCCCTGTGGAAACTTGGAGTAACTGACACTTGTTTGCCTTTCTTTCAGATTTAATTAACCTGCACCCAAATGCTTCTGCAGAAAAAGCCAGAAATGTCCTAGCTGTGGAAACTGCCCCTGGAGAGCTGGTGGGAGAGCAAGCTGCAAATCAGCCCGCCCCAGGGCATCCAAATTCCATTAACTTCTCTTTGAAACAGTGGGGCACTGAGCTCAAGTGAGTCTTTGGAAAGCAGCATGTGAAACTGAAAATGGCTTATTTCTGGTAATGTATGTTATAATTTTATATAGGAAATTATAAAACCACCTGACATTTGTGAAGGCTTTATCACAAGGTACTTTTGCATATTTTGTTATTTTTTTAGCTTGTATGGAATGACTATTATGTGCCTGTTGCTGTGAAACACTTTCACACTCATGGTTTAATTGCTTGACTCTGTGAGGTAGGTCATATGGTTGACATTCTACAGAGAGAGCAGTTGGCTCAGGAAGAGTCCTTGTCTAAGGTCACAAGTCTCCCAGGCTGCAGAGTTGAATGAGCATCACCACAATCAATTTGAGAACATTTTCATTACCCCAGAAAGAAACCCCAGTACCCGTTAGCAGTCCCTTCCCCTTTCCCCCAAACCTCTTCCTATCCGGCCCTTGGTAACCACTAACCTACTTTTTGTGTCAATGGATTCGCCTGTTCGGATATTTCATATAAATGACGTCATACGGGTATGCGATCCTCTATGTCTTGCTTCTTTCACCGAGCATAATGTTTTTAAGGTTCATCCATGTTGTAGTACATATTAGTACTTCATTTCATTTTTTGTTGTTATAAATTTATTTTATTTATTTTTAGCTGCGTTAGCTCTTTGTTGCTGCGTGCGGGCTTCCTCTAGTTGTGGCGAGCGGGGGCTACTCTTCATTGCAGTGCGTGGGCTTTTCATTGCGTTGGCTTCTCTTGTTGCGGAGCATGGGCTCTAGGCACGGGCTTCAGTAGTTGTGGCTCGTGGGCTCTAGAGCGCAGGCTCAGTAGTTGTGGCGCGTGGGCTTAGTTGCTCCATGGCATGTGGGATCTTCCCAGACCAGGGCTCCAACCCGCGTCCCCTGCATTGGCAGGCGGATTCTTAACCACTGCGCCACCAGGGAAGTCCCTATTTCTTTTTATTGAGCAATAAGATTCCATTATGTGGGTATACCACATTTTGTTTATCCATTCTTCAGTTAAGGGAAATTTGGGTTCTTTCCACTTTTTGGCTACTATGAATACAGCTGCTATAAATATCTGTGTGCAGGTTTTATGTGGACATAATTTTTCAGCTTCTTTGAGTAAATACCAAGGAACACGATTGCTGGATCATATGGTAAGAGTATGTTTAGTTTTGTAAGAAACTGCCAGTCTTCTGAAATGGACCACTTTGCCTTCATTTCTACCAGCGATGAACGAGAGTACCTGTTGCTCCACATCCTTGCCAGCATTTCGTGTTGTCAGATTTTTGTCATATCATGCCATATGATGTGATGCATTTTTCATGTGCTTATTTGCCACCTCTGTATCTTCTTTGGTGGAGTGTCTGTTAAGGTCTTTGGCCATTTTTTAACTGGGTTGTTTGTTTTCTTATTATTGAGTTTTAAGAGTTCTTTGTATATTTTGGGTAGCAGTCCTTTATCAGATGTGTTTTTTGTAAATATATTTTCACAGTCTGTGGCTGTCGTTTAATTCTCTTATATTGCCTTTCACAGAACAGAAGTTTTAAATTTTAATCAAGTCCAGCTTATCAATTATTTCTTTCAAGATTGTGTCTTTGGTATTGTATCTAATACCTTCACCATACCCAAGGTTGTGTAGGTTTTCTTCTGTGCTAACTTGTAGGAGTTCTATAATTTTGAGTTTTACATTTATGTCTGTAATCTATTTTGAGTGAATTTTTGTGACGTGTGTAAGATTTGTGTCTAGATTCTTTATTTTGCATGTCGATGTCTAGTTGTTCCAGCACCGTTTGTTGAAGAGGTTATCTTTGCTCCATTGTATTGTCTTTGCTTTTTTGTCAAAGATCAGTTGACTGTATTTATGTGATTCTATTTCTTGATTCTCTGTTATGTTCCATTAAGGTATTTGTCTATTCTTTTGCCAACACCACACTGGCTTGATTACCATAGCTTTATAGTAAGCCTCAAAGTAGAGCAGTGTCAGTCTTCTAGCTTTGTTCTTCTTCAGTATTGTGTTGGATATCCTGGGTCTTTCCCCTCTCCATGTAAACTTTAGAATCAGTTTGTCAATAACCACAAAATAACTTGCTAGGATTTTGATTGGGGTTGCATTGAATCTATAGACAAAATTGGGACGAACTGACAATGTTGTCTTTCTATTCATGAGTGTGGAATATCTCTCCATTTATTCTGTTCTTCTTTGATTTCATTCATCAGAGTTTTGTGGTTTTCCTCATACAGATCATATATATATATATATATATGTATGTATACTTAGATTTATACTTAAGTACTTTGCTTTCTTGGGTGCTATTGTAAATAATATGGTATTTTTAATTTCAAATTCTACTTGTTCATTGTTGGTATATAGGAAAACAGTTGAATTTTGTATATTAATCTTATATTGTGCAACCTTGCTGTAATCACTTATTATTTCCAAGAGTTTTTTGGTTAATTCTTTCAGATTTTCTACATAGATGGTTGTGTCATCTATGAACAATTTTATGTCTTCCTTCCCAATCTTTTTAATTTCTTTGCCTTATTGCATTAGCAAGGACTTCCAATACGGAGTTGAAAAGGAGTGGTGAGAGGGGACATCGTTGCCTTGTACCTGACCTTAGTGGAAATGCTTCAGGTTTCTTACCATTAAGTATGATGTTAGCTGTAGACTTTTTGTAGATAGTCTTTATCAAGTTGAGAAAGTTCCCTCTATTCCTAGTTTACTGAGAGTTTTTATCATGAATGGGTGTTGGATTTTGTCAGATGCATTTTCTGTATCTGTTGATATGATTATGTGATTTTCCTTTTCTAGTCTGTGATGTGATGGATTACAATAATTGATCTTATTTTTTATTTTTTAAATTTATTTATTATTTTTGGCGGTGTTGGGTCTTCATTGCTGAGCACGGGCTTTCTCTAGTTGCGGCGAGTGGGGGCTACTCTTCGTTGCGGTGCACGGGCTTCTCATTGTGGTGGCTTCTCTTGTTGCGGAGCACAGGCTCTAGAGCGCGGGGGCTTGAGTAGGTGCGGTGCATGGGCTCAGTAGTTGTGGCTCATGAGCTCTAGAGCACAGGCTCAGTAGTTGTGGCACACTGGCTTAGTTGCTCCATGGCATGTGGGATCTTCCCGGACCAGGGCTCAAACCAATGTCCCCTGCATTGGCAGGTGGACTCTTAACCACTGCGCCACCAGGGAAGCCCCCAATAATTGATTTTAGAATGTTGAATGAGTCTTGCATACCTTGGATAAATCTCACTTCGTTGTGAAGTATAGTTTTTTTATACATTTTTGAATTTGATTTGCTAATATTTTGTTGAGGATTTTTGTATCTGTGTTCATAAGAGACATTGGTCTGTAGTTCCCTTTTTTATTCCTTTTTTGGTTTGCCATTAGGGGAATGCTGCTCTCATAGAATGAGTTAGCAAGTATTCTCTCTGCTTCTATCCTCTGAAAGAGATTGTAGATAATTAATATAACTTCCTGGGACTTCCCTGGTGGTCCAGTGGTTAAGACTCTGTGCTCCCAGTGCAGGGGCCCGGGTTCTATCCCTGGTCAGGGAACGAGATCCTGCATGCCACAACTAAAGATCCTGCATGCCGCAACTAAAGATGCCTCATGTGGCAATGAAGATCCCATGTGCTGCAACTAGGACCTGGTGCAGCCAAATAAATAAATAAATATTTTAAAAATTAGTATAATTTCTTTCTTTAATGTTTGGTAGAATTCATCAATGAACCCGTTTGGGCCTGTACTTGCTGTTTTGGAAGGTTATTATTGATTCCATTTTAAAAATAGATATAGGCCTATTCAGATCTTTTATTCTTGTGTGAGTTTTGGCAGATTGTGTCTTTCAAGGGATGGTCCATTTCATCTAAGTTATCAAATTTATGGGCATAAAGTTATTCGTTGTATTTCTTGCGTATCCTTTTAATTTCCATGGAATCTGGTGATTTTCCCTCTTTAATCTCTGATATTAGTAATTGGTGTCATTTCTTTTTTCTTTAGTTAGTCTGGCTAGAGGCTTATCACACTGATTGATCTTTTCAAAGAACCAGCTTTGGTTTCATGTTTTTTTTTTTTTAACATTAATTTATTTTTTGGCTGTGTTGTGTCTTAGTTGCGGCACTAGGGATCTTTCATTGTGGTGCATGGGCTCTTCGTTGCGGTGCGTGGGCTTCTCTCTAGTTGTGGCCTGCGGGCTCCAGAGCACGTGAGCTCTGTCGTTGCAGCACGTGGGCTCTTTAGTTGTGGTGTGTGGGCTCAGTAGTTGAGGTGCACGGGCTTAGTTGCCCCATGGCATGTGGGATCTTAGTTCCCTGACCAGGGATCGAATTGGCATCCCCTGCGTTGCAAGACAGATTCTTAAGCACTGGACCACCAGATAAGTCTCTGGTTTCATTTTTTTTCTGTATTGATTTCCTGTTTTCAATTTTATTGATTTCTTCTCTACTTCTTATTATTTATTTTCTTCTGCTTACTTTGGATTTAATTTGCTCTTATTTTTCTAGTATCCTATGGTAGAAACTTGGATTATTAATTTTAGATCTTTTTTCTTTTCTATTATATGCATTCAATGCTATAAATTTCCCTCTAAGCTCTGCTTTTGCGCATCCTACAGATTTTGATAATTTATGTTTTCATGTAGTTCAGAATATTTTAAAATTTCTCTTGCGATGTCTTCTTTGACTCCTGTTAGTTGGAAATGTGTTGTTTAATCTCCGCATACTTGAGGATTTTTCTATTAACTTCTGTTACTGATTTCTGGTTTAATTCCACTGTGGTCTGAAAGCAGATGTTGTATGATTTCTGTTCTTTAAATTTGTTAAGGTGTGTTTTATGACCCGGAATGTGGTTTGTCTTGATGAATGGTCCATGTGAGGAAAATGTATATTCTGCTCTTGTTGGATGAAGTAATTTATAGATATCATTTACATGAAGTTGATTGATGGTGTTCCGTTTGACTGTGTCCTTATTGATTTTTTGCCTGCTGGATTTGTCTATTTTGGATAGAGGGGTGTTGAAGTCTCCATCTATGTTAGTGGATTCATCTATTTCTCCTTTCAGTTCTGTCAGTTTTTGCCTCACATAGTTTGATGCTCTGTTGTTAGGCACATACACATTAAGAATTGTTATGTCTTCTTGGAGGATTGACTGCTTTATCATTATGTCATGCCCTTCTTTATCCCTGACAACTTCCCTTACTTTGAAGTCTACTCTGTGTGAATTTAATATAGCTCTCCTGCTTTCTTTTGATGGGTGTTATTTAGCACAATATATTTTTCTCTATTTACTTTAATCTATTTGTGTCTTTATTTAAAAGTGGGTTTCTTGTAGACAACATATAGTTGTGTGCTGATTTTTGATCCATTCTGACAATTTCTGTCTTTTAATTGCTACATTTACACCATTGACATTCAAAGTGGTTATTGATATAGTTGGATTAATATATACTGTATTTGTTACTGTTTTCTATTTGTTGTCCTTGTTCTTTATTGCTATTTTTGTCTTCCACTTTCTTAACTGCCTTTTGTGGTTTTAATTGAGCATTTTATATGCTTCCATTTTCTCTCCTTTCTTGGCATATCAGTTATACTTTTTTCTTTCTTTTTTTTTTTTTTTTTTTTACTTTTTTAGTGGTTGCCCTAGAGTTTCCAATATACATTTACAACTAATCCAAGTCCACTTTGAAATAACGCTATCCACTTCACAGGTTGTGTGAGTACCTTATAACAACAAAATAATCCCGGTATCCTCCTCTAGACCCTTATATCATTGCTGTTATTCATTTCACTTATATATAAAGCATACATAGCACATATATACATAATATGTATACATAAGCATACATAATATATGCATAATGTAAGCTTGCACATATATAAAATGTACATCAGTATACCATACGTAACATGTATACATAAGCGTACATTGTTGATATTATTATTTTGAACAAACTGTTACCTATTAGATCAATTAGAATAAGAAAAATAAAAGTTTTCATTTTACTTTCACTTATTCCTTCCTCAGTAATCTTCCTTTCTTTATGATAGATCTGAGTTTCTGACCTATATTATTTTTCTTCTCTCTAAAGAACTTAATACTTCTTGCAAGGCAAATCTACTAGCAACAGATTCCCTCAATTTTTTTTTTTTGGTCTGAGAAAGTCTTTATTTTTTTTATTCTCCTTTTCACAGTTTACAGAATTCTAAGTTGGTGGGATTTTTTTTCTCTCAACACTTTACATATTTCAGTCTACTATTATTTGCATGGTTTCTGAGGAGAGGTCAGATGTAATTATCTTTGTTCCTCTATAGGTAAGGTAGTTTTTTTCCTCTGACTTCTTTCAGAATTTTTTATCTTTGATTTTCTGTAATTTGAAAATGGTATGCCAAGGTATGGCCTTTTTGGCATTTATCCTGCTTGGTGTTCTCTGAGCTTCCTGGAGCTGTGGTTTGGTGTCTGAGGTTAATTTGGGGAAATACTCCATCATTATTGTTTCAAATATTTCTTCTTTTCCCCTCTCTTTCTTCTACTTCTGATATTCCATTTATGCATATGTTACACCTTTTGTGGTTGTCCCATAGTCCTCAGATATTCTGTTCTTTTTTCTCTCCTTCCCCCCTGCCCCCAGTCTTTGTTCTCTTTGCCTTTTAGTTTTGGAGGATTCTATTGAGATATCTGTATGCTCAGAGATACTTTCCTCAGCTGTGTCCAGTCTACTAATAAGCCCGTCAAAGGCATCCTTCATTATTTTTGCAGTGTTTTTTTTGTCTCTGGCATTTCTTTCTGGTTCTTTCTTAGAATTTCCATCTCTGCTTACACTGCCCATCTGTTCTTGCATGCGGTCTACTTAATCCATCAGGGCCCTGAGCATATTAACCATAGATGTTTTAAATTTCCCGCCTGATACTTCCAACATCCCTGCCATGTCTGGTTCTGGTGCTTGCTTGTCTCTTCACACTGTGGAGGCTTTTGCCTTTTGGTATGCCTTGTAATTTTTTGTTGGTACCTGAACATGATGTTCTAGGTAAAAGGTAACTGCTGTAAATAGGCTTTTAGTAATATGGTGATGAGGTGTGGGAGGTGAGGAAGTGTTGTATAGTCCTATGATGAGGGCTCAGTCTTTTAGTGAGCTTGTGCCCCTGGAGTTTGAACTTTGCAAGTGTTTCTCCGTGTTTTTATTCCTCCCTTAGGTGGGGCAGGATGGCTAGAATGGGCTGGAGTTGTGTATTCCCCTTCCCACAGGTCAGTTAGGCTCTGATAATACCCAGGTTAGGCTCTGGTTAATAGTTCAGGCCTTGTTAAGAACAGAGTACTCTGGAGTATTTAAAAATTATTCCTGGGCTTCCCTGGCGGTGCAGTGGTTGAGAATCCGCCTGCCGATGCAGGGGGCATGGGTTCGTGCCCCGGTCCGGGAGGATCCCACGTGCCGCGGAGCGGCTGGGCCCAAGGGCCATGGCCGCTGAGCCTGCGTGTCCGGAGCCTGTGCTCCGCAATGGGAGAGGCCACAATGGTGAGAGGCCCGCGTACCGCAAAAAAAAAAAAAAAAATTATTCCTTTTCCCCTCTCCCTGCCAGAAGTCAGAGGGAATTTTTCTCTGGTATTCACTGTGGGAGCCTGGTCGAGCTCCTGAAGGTAACTCTCACAATATTGTGGGGACCCCTATGACAGGCCCTCTGGAGTTTTTATATTCTTTTTTTTTTTTTTTTTTTTGCGGTACGCGGGCCCCTCACTGCCGCGGCCTCTCCTGTTGCGGAGCACAGGCTCCGGACGTGCAGGCTCAGTGGCCATGGCCCATGGGCCCAGTCGCTCCACGGCACACGGGATCCTCCCAGACCGGAGCACGAACCTGCACCCCCTGCATCGGCAGGTGGACACCCAACCACTGCGCCACCAGGGAAGCCCACCTCTGGAGTTTTTAACTCGCTGTTGTCTGTACTGAGCCTCCAACAAGTCATCAATTACGGTGAGTTTTCCTACCCTGGCACTGGTTCCTTAGGTGATCCTCTGCTCTAGGAAGCTGCGACTCCCCGTATTGGCCTGTCCTTCCAGTATTGGGGATAGCAGTTGGCCCTGTGTCCTCCCCTCTCTTATGGATCCAGGAAGTGGCTTGTTCCTTAGGTCACTGTTTCCCCATATTCTCACTCCCTGAGCTGCTGTGTTCCGGCCATTCCGTACCTTACTCCTCACCCAGGACCTTCACTCATGGTGTGTCCTTCTGCTCGGGGTGCCGCATGTCATCTGATTGAGTCCTTTGCCAGCCAGTGCCAAAGGTAAGGTGGGAGGGAGGAGGCAAGGTGGGGCTGTCTCCCTGGGTGCCTGCAACTGGAGCAGCACTACTTTCATTGATTTCAACCTGTTGGACTTCTCCTTAAAGAAAGGGTTCTATGCTCCTAAAAATGTTGGAAAGCCACCAAGAGCTTATCCCTTTCTTTTACAGGTTAAGAAGCTGAGACTTAAGAGAGGTAATGAAACCACAGAAATGCATCTTGGTGGGGGCCTCTGAGGAGCTCCGGTTCTTTATGTCTCAGCACAGGAAGAATACTGTGAGAGGCAAAGTGATAGATAAGAAGTGGTTTATTAGAATAGGACACTTGTGAGGTTTACAGGCGGCTGGGCAAGAGGGTGCCTCCCCAAGAACTTAGTGGGCTACAGTTTTATAATCAAAGGAAAAGAGGGGAGGGGGGAAAGACCACCTTCTTCCTCACTCTTTGAGTCTTCCATCGTTAACTCCTCCGACATGTTGGGAGGGGGAGTTTTTGACCCTATATGGCCCATCCAGGACTGTCACGGTGCTATGGAAAAATTACTTCAGTATAATGAGGGTCTTTCACTTTGAAATGTCACCTTTCCCAAATTATTGCTTTTTATGTGTGCAGAGCATGTCCTAGGGGTCATTAACTTACTGACATCACAGGGCAGGATGTGGGTCTCATTCCACCATTGTTTTATTGTTTTGGGACATGTCTCATGCTTCTGTTGCATGGTTTTGTTGCTAAGCAAGCCTGCTTGGCTTTGTTGCTAGGGAGGTCTGCTTTCTTGAGTGATCATTAACTTACAGGGGTCTCCCATACTTTTTTCTTTACTTACGATCCCTTAGTGGAATTAACTATTTAATCACCTACTTTGTCCCTTTACTCAGTCCCTATCAGTAAAGTGACTTGCTCAAGACACATAGCAGGTGTATGGCAGATCTGAAAGGCACCTTGGGTGCCTCGATTGGAGCCAAGTGTTCCTTCCACCTCTCATTGTAAGAACATATTCGGGAAACTGTTGATTTGCCAGATTTTCATGCCTAACTAGCCTCATCTGCCCTCAAAGTTAGATAATGGAAAGGGGCAGAGACAGACCTGTAACACTGGCGGCTTTCTGATTATGGAGTGTGTCCAACCTAGGAAAGTGAGCACGTGTCACCTTTGCTTGTAACAACTGACTGTTCACTTTCAGGGTTAAAGGTCACTTGGAGTTATCTTCTGTCAGCTGTGCCTTCCCACTGTAGCCCAGTGATTAAGAGCCAGACAGCTGAGTTCAATTCCCAGATCTACAACTTAAAAGCTGGATAACTCAGGCAAATTACTTAAGTTTCATTTGTAAAATGGGGGTAATAATCACACATACTTTGGGAGATCAACATGATGATGACAACTTAAGCTGACCCTCACTAAGTACTAGATGAGGGCTAGTTGTTGCCATTTTTGGGGGAGACACAGCTCATGGCAAAGCCGTTCTCCACGGAGGTCCAGGGGGCCACTTCCTGTAGAAACCCTGATGTTTATTGATTGGCATATGGATCTTAGGTGTTTATGGTTTTTTTCTTTTTTTTACTTACGGCGTGCTTAGCGAAGGTTTAAATAGGATGCTTTAGGTGCGTAGAGAGATTTTAATGACCACAGAAGTATTAAAGCAATATTTCTATGTTATAAATTCGTGGCTCAAAAATTACATATATTTTATATAAATTTAAAATGGTGTTTTAATTAAAGTGTAGTCATGGATTAAGGGATAATTTTTTGTTTAAGTTTTTTAAAAAATTTATTTAATTTATTTTATCTTTGGCTGCATTGGGTCTTCGTTGTTGCCCACGGGCTACTCTAGTTGCGGCGAGCGGGCTTCTCATTGCAGTGGCTTCTCTTGTTGCAGAGCATGGGCTCTAGGTGCGTGGGCTCAGTAGTTGTGGCACGTGTGGGCTCAGTAGTTGTGGCACACGGGCTCAGTAGTTGTGGCTCATGGGCTCTAGAGGGCAGGCTCCATAGTTGTGGTGCATGGGCTTAGCTGCTCCGTGGCACGTGGGATCTTCCTGGACCAGGCCTCAAACCCGTGTCCCCTGCATTGGCAGGCGGATTCTTAACCACTGCGCCTCCAGGGAAGCCCCTTGAGGGATAATTGGTTGCTTGTCTGCTGTGCTTTTATTGTGTTTATCAATACAGTTGAAACTCTCTTAACCAGCTTCCATTCCACCAGCTCCCCTATTTAACTGACATTCTAAATTCCCTCTATAGAGCTGTGGTCCGCAATGACCGCACGAGACTAATGGGCTACCGCAGGGCACCCTGTGCCTCTGCTCCCACCAGCCACCTGCAAACTTACCAATAGTTGGCTGGCTTTGTTCCTAACTAGTTGTACTTGTTCTTGTAATTACATAATTCAGTGAAATACTTAGTAAACCCATAACATATTAAAATGAAATGTTTTTTCTGTGAAAAGTAAGTTGAACGCTTGGGGGAAATTTCATAAAGGTGAGTCATTAAAACACTGCCAGGATGTGGGTGGCACAGTTGTGAAAGATAGGAAAAAAAAAATTGTTCAAAACCTGTAAAGATTCTATACTTAGATTGTTTCACAACTGTAAGTCCCCATTCTACTTTTTAAAAAGAAGCAAAACAAATTTGGAAAAGTTAGATGATGTCTTATGGGTGTGATTTATCCTAAAAAGATACCAGGGAACTGTGTTCAGTAACCTCAGACTCAAGAAGAAGCCTTGGCTGGCCTACATCTGGAGGCTGGCACACCAGCGCACACTGACTTGTGCCTTTATTGGTGCATGTGTTTGTTTTCAGTTACTGTTAAATGGTTTCCTGCTTTAACCAACGTTTTCATTAATCTACTAACAGTCCAGATCACTTCAGATAAAAGAATTCAGGTAAAAGCTCTCACGTGCAGTTCTGGCTGGTCCACGTGTGAGTGTGCATGCGTGGGGGTGGGAGTGGGAGTGTGTGCCCTGGAGGCCGTGCAGAGTTTGAACAAGATGGGTAGGCGTGGGAGGTGTGCTTAGGCTGCAGCAGTGCTGCGGGTTATGTGATGGCAATGAGCATTGCCCTGTGGTTCTGTGAGTCCATTGCCAGGTGCTCAGCCATGCCTGACATGTGGCCGGCAGCTCCCAGGGTCCAGCTCTACTTGTGCTCAGGAGTGGGGTCACGCCGTGGCTCGTGCTCTTTGTAGTCAGCCTGGGTTTTGTAATCACAGTCCTGCTACTCATTAGCTGTGTGATGTTGAGCCAGTAACTTAACTTCTCTGAGCTTTATATTCTCCATTAGTAAATTGGTGTGTGTGTGTGAATACCCTTCCCCAGTGGGTGGGTGTGTTAAGGTTAGAAATAAGAACTGCCTAGCTCAGTGTCTAACTCATCGTAAGTGCTCAGGAAAAAGTGGTCACACGATCCAGTCCTGTTGGTATTGCTGCCACTGTTGTTACCCTGCCTCCGTTGAGCCAGTAAGTGAAGTGGATCTTTACTTTATTATCCATAAATAAAGTAGAGGGTGCCTTTCTGGAGGATGGGTGTGAAGACCAGGGTGACTGGGAAGGTGTGCTTGTCCTTCTGGGCTTGCCTCTGATAGGTCTTCTGCTAGCTGCTGACCTGCTCTGACCCTTTGTTTTTTGCTTCCCTCTTGACCCCTCAGGCCAGGTATAGTTACTTGTGTGCATGGCTGGTGTTCTCAGGAGACTGTTCTGGTTTTGCTGGCTAGGACCATGCCTGGTGGCTCATCCCCAGTTTGTAGCAGAGGGTGCGGCCCAGACCAAAGCAGGCAGATGGTTGGTGAATTTGGGGAAGTCGTTCATGCCCAGTAACTGTAACATGGTACTTATTTGTGGTTTCCCTTGTAAGGCACAGCTCTGTCTATACAAGACAGAATTTAGTCACCATGCTGCTGCCCCACGCTGATGTTTCAAAGCCAAGCCTCTTGGAGAGGGAAGCATGAAGGACGGTGACCGGCTTCCTGGCTGGCAGAGTTTCAGTGATTGCGGGAGTTGGCTGGGCTTCCTGCACCTTGCTGCATTAGCGCCCAGTCCTCTCCGACAGCTCCTTGGGGAGCAAGGGTCATGCTCAGCAGCTCTGTCCCAGCAGTCCTCTCCACCTCCACTGGCCGCACACTTCTGGGGGCCCACGAATCAGAAGGGCCACGGTTGCATGACACCGCTCCATGAAAATTGCTGCAGTGGTGAGAGGAGCGATGACTTTGGCTTATAACCCTGGCTGGGATGTGTGGTCATCCTAGTCAGCATGGGAAACAGGCTCAGAGAACTTGGGTGCCTTGTTCAGGGCCACCGAGGGAGAGAGTAGTTGGCCCACGTCTGCCATTGTATTTAGAGTTGGGGGCTGGGAAGGGAAAGCTGCCTGCACCCTGTACCGTCTGCCGGTCCTGGGCCCACCTATGGCAGGGGCCCTATACTCTCAGTGACCCGCATCAGTTCTTGCCACTAGCTCAAGCCTTTCGGGAGGCGTCTCATTGCCTTAGGCCGCAGGCTACGCTGCTGAACGTGGCATTAGAGGGCCAGTGGGCTCATCTCCCCTATCTCAGGCCTGCTTGGCCTCTTTCGGTTCTTCAAACGCACTGTCTTCCCTACAGGCCCTGGTCAGGCTGACCTTTTGCTGGGAGGGCTCTCTCCTCCCGGTGACTCCCGGTCACCCTTCAGGGGAGCCTCGTTCCACCCACCCCCCTGCTTTTCCTTCACAGCCCTTACTACCACTTGGAATGATTCTGTTTCTTTGCATTCTTGTCTGTGGTCCACCTCCCTGGTGGGGCTGGGGCCTCCATGGGGGGGCAGGGACGCTGTCTGTCCTGGCTGGGTGTGTCCCCAGCACCTCACATGGTACTTGGCACGTGGTGGGTGTCTGGAGCCTGCTTGAGGAAGGAATGATGAGCGAAGGGCTCAGTACCCTTCCCAGGGCAGAAGCACTCTGTTCCTGCTGCTTGGGGTTTGTCCTCACCCTGTGCACACGTGCGGGTGGCACTGTCCACACCCTCCTGCCAGGGGCTGCAGTTCCGTGGGTGCTGTCTCTGCTATTTGGCCTCCTGGGAAGGGGTTTCCTTCTAATGAAGTGTTGTTCACCTTCTTGACTGGGAATCCACAGCAAATAATATACATTCATACATAAGTGTATACTGTTTGTAAGCACACAAAACTGAAACAGAAATTTTCATGCAATTTTAACGGATATATCTAGTAAAGCCGAGTACTAATTTCTCTTCCAATGTATTAAAAAAATTCCCATCATGACCCTCGAAATTGATTTCATGGCTCTTTAATTCTATCTCCTGGCCCGCTAATGGGTTGCTACCCATAGTTTGAGAAGCACTGCTTGGAAGGCTGCCTCTGGTTGTGTAGCCTGGCTCCGCGCCCCCGCCCCCCCCAGTCATCTTTGCATCTTCCTCTTCCCCCTCCTCTGTGGCCTGGGTGCTCCATTGGATAAGAGGTAGTCCCTCCCTGCGTTTGAGGTACTTAGAGTCCTCAGGGGAGACAGACAGGCAGGTAAGGAGTCCTGTCATAAGGCACTGTAGGGTGCAGTTGAGGGCTGAACCCAGCATGTCATGCCTCCCCGGGTGCACTGAGGGGGTGGTCGGGGAGAAGGTTGGGGAGGGCAGGCTGTGCCGTGGAGGATGAGGTGGGACCTGCCAAAGGGGAAGGTAAGTACAGAGACTCACCTATGCAAAGGTGTGGAAGTCAGAACAGGGTTTCATGAGTTCACAGATTCATGTGCTGGGAGCTTAGGGTGCTGGGTGGAGGTGATGATCAAACAGTTGCTGAAGAGGCCGTGAGGCCCAGGGTGAAGGGATGGGGTAGTGTCTGTCCTTTGGGCAATAGGAAGCCGGTAGAGCTGTACCTGCCTGGAAATTCTATGATGAGATTAGTTTTACTTTGATTCTTTTTCTTTTGAGGCAGTGCACATTTTATTAGATGTGTGTTCTTTAGAATAGGTGGACTCATTATCCACATTAAATGTATAGGATATTTTGGAAAGGGCCTTTCTCTCTTTTTTTTAAAAAAAATATTTATTTATTTATTAAGGCTGCCCGGGTCTTAGTTGCGGCACATGGGATCTTTGTTGTGGCATGAGGGATCTTTAGTTGCGGCATGAGGACTTCTTAGTTGTGGCATGCATGTGGGATCTAGTTCCCCAACCAGGGATCGAACCTGAGCCCCCTGCATTGGGAGTACAGAATCTTACCCACTGGACCACCAGGGAAGTCCCTGGAAAGGGCCTTTCTGATGACACTTCTTTCCTATTATGTCAACAATAAATATATTTTAACTTTAGATATAATGCTCCAAACTTGAATGCCTGTTGAAATACGGACTGTAACAAAAAGTAGTCTTGCAAAGCCCATGGTTCGAAGGGCAGTAGCTTATTGGAGAGTGGTTGTGTTCATTTGCTCTGGCTGCTGTAACAAATTACCATAAACTTGGTGGGTTAAAACAACATAAATTCATTCTTTTAGAGTTCTGGAGGCCAGAAGTCCAAATCAGTCTCACTGGACTCAAGTCAAGGTGTCAGCTGGGCTGGTTCCTTCTGGAGGCTCCAGATGGGAATGCGTCCCTGGCCTCTTCCAGCTCCTGGTGGCTGCCAGCATTCCTCGGCCCGTGGCCGCATCACTCTAATCTGCCTCCCCAGTCACGTCACTTGCTCCCCTTCTTATAGAGATATCTTCCTCTGCCTCTCTCTTATAAGGACACTCGTGATGACATTTAGGGCCCTCTCAGATCATGCAGGGTCATCTCCCCATCTCAAGATCTTAATATAATCACATCTGCAAGTCCCTTTTGGTTATTTCTCCTTTTTTTAATTATTTCAAATAACATTGTCCTGGTATCCCTGACATACGTCTCCATGTCCTTGTGAGAATCTATCTGAAGAATTGATGTGTGCGAGAGGAGATACTGCATCGTCTTTATTAGGATAGCTATTGCCAATCAGAGCCCCCCCGCCCCCACTTTTTGTTTCTCTTGACAGGGCTTGTAGTTAGGAGGGATGGAGCTGATTGGCTGCCCTGGAGGTAGCCTGCTCTCCTTCTGCCCCTGTCTTCCTGACACGTACAAGGTAGTAGCAGAGGCCAAAACTTGGCTGGGCAGGGTGTTTGTAGAGCTGTGAGCTCTTGAAGGATTTAATGGGGCATTTTCCAGCCATTCTGTCAACTTGTAAAACTCTAGCTGATTATCAGAGTTGAAATGAATGTTGAAAAAATTATTACTGTTTTAGGTGGACATTTTAACCTGTATGTAGAGAAATTGAACTGAAATATGTAAACCTAGAAACAGGTTTTCTTATTAATTATATAGATTGCTGGTATTTGGTTTGTTTGTTTTTAAATTTTCATCGGAGTATTTACAATGAAATAGGATTTACAGTGTGGTTGCTGGTGTTTGTTTTTAAAAGTTCAGCCTGAACACTGCAGCTGTCAAGGTGACATTTGGCTGCCTGGTGGTCTCCTGGTTTTCACTTCAGATCAGAGTAGCTGAGTGTTTATTGAACAAAACAGCAGGCACCTAGCACCATGCCTGAAAGGACACAGAAGTTGCTCTCAAAGGTTTGTCAGATGACATTGGGTTCTTTAAAGGGCAAGCACTGTATGAGAACGGCCTCGAGCATCAGCCAGCAGAACCCCGTTTAAACTGGCAGTGAATTCTAATTAGTGCACAGGCAGGACAGCTGGTCAGTGCAGAGGCCTCTGCTGACCGGAGCGGATAGGACGAGTGGTTTCAGAAGCATATACTTTACTGACCCCCATGTTGCACAGTCACAGAATTCGGTTTTACCACTAAGATCTAAAGCAGGGATTGGCTCTATAGTGTTTCAGCTTAAAGAGGTTTTCGCTTTGAGCCAGATCTGGTTTCTTCATCACTTAAGGCTTGGCAGGTGGTACCTCCCGCAACCGAGGCTCAGTCCCTCAGCCACAGGTGAGAGCATGGCATTTGTGCAGGTGGGCCTCGTGACAAGGCAGGGATGCCAAGACCATGTTGGAGAGAAGGAGGGCGTGTGGAAGTTCTGAGTCATTTAAGTTGCTGTTCTCTCTCCCCAGGCATGCTCTGTTCTTCCCTGTTCTCTCATTCCTCCCTCTTGTATCTACCATTTAAGGACCAGGGCTGAGTAGCACAGTTTGAAGGCTCCGGCAAATGGCAAGGAGAATTTAACTTCTCAATTCGATGGTGGTGATAGTAACATGCCACATGTAAGTGAAGGCTGCTGTGAGACCCTGGCCATAAGTGGGGCAACTGAAATTTTATATTGTAGTGGGTCCAGTGTACCCAGCTAATTGTATCAAAGAAATGAGCAAAAGTATATGGAGCATTTGTGAAAGTGTCTTTTTTTCCTGAGCAACTATTTTGAAATAGCTTTCTCCACAATTCTGTAATTTTTATAAAATCAGCCTTTACTTCAACTTTGCTCATTGGGTTATAGTGGGGATTTTACTAGCATTCCCCTATGCAGTTCTCTGGGAAGATGTGTAGCACGGTTGCCAGGCACTAGAAGAGACTTAGGAAATAAAAGGTACATGTAACAAGCTCTACATTGTTTGTTTGCCAGTTCACTCTTGGTCCCAGTAAATAAACCATAAGAAAACTTTTAGCAGGTGTAAACATATAAGCAGGTATAATTGCCAGGTTCCTGGTGACTCCTTGTTAAAACAGAGTGATGTGAACATAAATGTTTTAGGTAATTTCTCTGCATTCTTCTAAATTCTTAACGCACTTTAATGAAATTCAAATAAAGCGAAAAAAATCATGCTTTCAAAAACATAAAACACTGAAAATGACTATTTTACATGAGAATGTCATCTGATTCACACTAGAGATGAAGCTACCTTTTCATCCCCTACCTTTAATCTACCTCAGGAAACTCCAAATGATGCACAATTTCTTCCTCTTCTATATTTGTTTTTCTTTATTTTTAAATATTTCCTTGTTTATTTGGTTGTGCTGGGTCTTAGTTGCAGCATGTGGGCTCCTTAGTTGCGGCTCATGGGCTCCTTAGTTGCAGCATGTGGGCTCCTTAGTTGCGGCTCATGGGCTCCTTAGTTGTGGCATGCATGCAGGATCTAGTTCTCTGACCAGGGATTGAACCTGGGCTCCCTGCATTGGGAGCGCAGAGTCTTATCCACTGCACCATCAGGGAAGTCCCTGTTTCTTTATTTTAATAACCTTACTGAAGTATAATTTATCTATGTTAGGTGTACAGGCTGATGGAGTTTAGAAACTTGCAGGAGGGAAACTTGCACCACCTGGAAGTTTCCCTCATGCCCCTTTGCATGAAATTTTTAAGAATTTCATATATATGGAATCATACTGTATTTGTATGTCTTCTTTCATTTAGCATCATCTTTTTGAGACTCATTTATTTTGTGGAGTGTTTTCACATCTCATTCCTTCTTTATTCCTTAATAGTATGCAGTAAGTATGGATATGTCACAGTTTGGTTTTCCATTCACCAGTTGACAGATCTTTGGTTGATATCCAGTTCATGGCTGTTATGAATAATGCTTGCTCTGAGTATTCACATCCAAGTCCTACATGTAGACATGTTTTCATTTCTTTTGGGTAAATATGTGGGATTGGGATTGCTGAGCTGTTTAGTTAAGTGTATATTCAACTTGATAACATACTGCCCTACTGTCCTCCAGGTGGCTGCCCCATTCTGTGTTCCCATTAGCAGTACCTGACTATTGCAGTTGCTCCACATCCTTCCTGACACTTGGTACACTTGGACACTTGCTGGTGTTTTTAACTTTAGCCATTGTGGTGGGTGTGGTTCATTTTGATTTTAAGTTGCATTTCCCTGATAATTAATAACGTTGAGTATCTTTTCATGGACTTGTTGGCCATCTGTATATCTTTGGAGAAATGACTATTCAAGTCCTTCACCCACTTTTAAATTGAATTGTTTATTCTCTTATTATTGAGTTGTAAGAGTTCTTTATATTTTCTGAATACAAGCCTTTTGTCAGATATAGGTTTTGCAAATATTTTTCCAAGAAGAACTTTTAAATCTTGATAAAGTTCTTTTATCATTTTAATCTGTTACAGATTGTGCTTTTTGTGTTCTGTGTAGGAAATCTTTGCTTAACCCAATGTCACAAATATTTTCTTCCCTGTTTTCTTCCAGAAGCTTAATTGTTTTAATTCTTACTCATTTATATATTTTAAGTTAATTTTTATGTATTATGTGAAGTAAGGGTTGAAGTTCATTTTTTCCCATACAGATAACCAGATGTAGTATCACTTTTTGAAAAGACTATCTTTTCCCCATTGAATTTCTTGGTACCCTTGTTGAACATCAGTTGACATTATTACATGCTTAACATTACCCCATGGCTTGTTGATTCTTCCTTCGTCTTTCTTCTCTCTGTTTTATTTTGGATAGTTTCTATTGCACTGTCATCAAGTTCACCAATCTTTCCTTCTGCAATATCTCATCTGCTATTAATCCCATCTAGTGTATTTTCATCATAGACATTGTAGTTTTATCCCTAGGTTATTTTTTTATTATTTATTTATTTTTTTGCGATACACGGGCCTCTCACTGCTGTGGCCTCTCCCGTTGCGGAGCACAGTCTCCGGATGCGCAGGCTCAGCGGCCATGGCTCACGGGCCCAGCCGCTCCGCGGCATGTGGGATCTTCCCGGACCGGGGCACGAACCCGTGTCCCCTGTATTGGCAGGTGGACTCTCAACCACTGTGCCACCAGGGAAGCCCCCTAGGTTATTTTTTTTTTTTTTATTTTTCCCTAGGTTATTTTTAATTGAAGTATAGTTGATTTACAATGTTATGTTAGTTTCAGGTATACAGCAGAGTGATTCAGTTATATATTCTTTTTCGGATTCTTTTCTATTATAGGTTATTACAAGATATTGAATATAGTTCCCTGTGCTATACAGTAGGTCCTCGTTGTTAATTTTATAATAGTAGTGTGTATATGTTAATTCCAGACTCCTAATTTAGCCCTCCCCATCCCCTTCCCCCTTTGTAACCATAAATTTGCTTACCATAAGTTTGCTTTCTATGTCTGTGAGTCTGTTTCTATTTCATAGGTAAGTTCATTTGTGTCAGTTTCTTCAATTCCACATATAAATGATATCATATGATATTTGTCTTTCTCTGCCTGACTTACTTCAGTTAGTATGATAATCTCTAGGTCCAAACATGTTGCTGCAAATGGCAGTGTTTCATTCTTTTTTATGGCTGAGTAATATTCCATTGTATATATGTACCACCTCTTCTTTAACCATTCATCTGTCGACAGGCATTTAGGTTGCTTCCATGTCTTGGCTATTGTAAATAGTGCTGCAGTGAACATTGAGGTGCATGTATCTTTTCAAATTAGAGTTTTCGTCTTTTCTGGATATATGCCCAGGAAGGGGATTGCTGGATCATATGGTAACTCTATTTTTAGTCTTTGAAGGAACCTGCATACTGTTCCCCAATTTACATTCCCATCAGCAATGCAAGAGGGTTCCCTTTTCTCCACACCCTCTCCAGCATTTATTGTTTGTAGACTTTTTGTCAATGGCCATTCTGACTGGTGTGAGGTGATACCTCATTGTAGTTTTGATTTGCCTTGCTCTAATAATTAGCAATATTGAGCATCTTTTCACATGCCTGTTGGCCATCTGTATGTCTTCTTTGGAGAAATGTCTTATTTAGGTCTTCTGCCCATTCTTTTGCTTGTGTTGGGGTTTTTTTGTTTTTAAATATTGAGCTGTGTAAACTGTTTGTATATTTTGGAAATTAATCTTTTGTTGGTTGTGTCATTTGCAAATATTTTCTCCCATTCTGTAAGTTGTCTTTTCATTTTGTTTCTGGTTTCCTTTGCTGTGTAAAAGCTTTTAAGTTTAATTAGGTTCCATTTGTTTATTTTTGCTTTTGTTTCCATTACTCTAGGAGATGGAGCTAAAAAAATATTGCGTGATTTATGTCAAAGAATGTTCTGCCTGTGTTTTCCTCTATCTCTAGAAGTTTTGATTGGGATCTTTGTCTCACATCTTCCATATCTCTATTTAACATGTTCAGTCTTTCTTCTAGCTTCTCAAACGTGGGGAAACAGTTACAGTAACTTTTAAAACCCTTGTCTACTAATTTTATTATTTGTCATTTCTGAGTCTGTTTCTGTTTAGTGATTTTTCTCCTTAGAATGAGTTGTATTTTCTTCTTTGCATGCCTGATAATTTTTATTGCATGCCCGATATTATGAGTTTTACCTTTCTGGGTGCTAGATTTTTGTGTGTGTTCGTGTACATATATTCTTAAAGCTTTGCTCTGGAATGTAGTTTAATTACTCAGAAACAGTTTGATACTTTTGAAGTTCATTTTTAAGCTTTTTTAGGTAGCATGAGAGCAGGCTTTAGTCTAGGGATAATGTCAGTAACCTTTTTCCAAGTACCAGTCTACCATACTCCATGACGTGTGAGGTTTTCCACTCTGGCCGGTGGGACTAGACACGATTGTGTGAGCAGAGGGATGGTTCTTTCCCCATTCTTGGATAGCTTTCTTACACACAAGCCTGATAGTACTCATCTGGAGACTTGGGAACCCTCTGATGTTTCTGCAGCCCTCCATACAGCTCTCTTCTCTCCAGTACTGTGCGCTGTGAACTCCACCTTGCCTTGGGATTCCCAGCTGTCTTATCAGTTCATGGGAGAGCTCCACCTGGGTTCCCCCTGCCTGCACCGTGGCCTGGAAAGTGTCTAGGCAGTAAGCTTGGGCAGGGGTGGGCCTTACCTCGTTTGTTTTCCACCTCTCAGGGATCACTGCCCAGTGTAGCCTGATGTCCAATATCTGAAAGTCATTGTTTCCTGTATTTTGTTCAGTTTTTCAGTTGTTTCAGATGGCTGTAAATCCAGTCCCTCCTAGTCCATCTTCATTGGAAGTAGAAATCCCAGCCTAGTTTTTAAAAGTTTTAATGAAATAATTTTAGCACACTGGCAAGTGTAAAGTATAGTAAATTGATTACCTGGGTAACCGCTGCTAAAGTATATAATTTTGTCAAATTTCTGCTGCGCTTTTTAAAACACAAAGTAAAACATTACAGATATGGTTCAAATCCTTTCTTGTCTCCATGATCCCATTCTTTTCTTGCCCTTCACAGGAGTAACCATGTTCTGTATTTGATAATTATCATTCTTGTGTGGATTTTTAAGTTTTACTACATATGTGTGTATCTCTAAATGATATCTATTAATAGTATTATCGTGAAGATTTAAACAAATATCATGTTGTACATATCATTCTTCAATTTTCTTTCTTTTCTTATTCAGCATTGAAAAAATATTTGTCCATATGATCCACGTAGCTTTAGATAGAATGTACATTCCACAAGGACAGGAATATTTGTTCACTAGCATATCCCAAACATTTAGAACAGTGCCTGGCACGTTGTAGGCACTTAATTAATATTTGTTGAATGAACGAATTCACTTTAAGTGATGTATAGTATTTGATCGTACGAATATGCTACAGTTTATTTATCTGTTCTCTTGTCAATAGATGTTTAGGTTGTTGGGGTTTTTTTGCTAATATGACTAGTGCTGCAGTGGATGTTCTTGTTTGTGTCTCCTTGTGCACATGTTGAAGAATCTAAGAAATGCTGGGTCACTGGGTCTTAGGGCAAAAACTTCTTCAACTTATCTGTATGTTGCTGAATTGTTCTCCATGGCAATAGTTCCAATTTATACTCCCACCAGCAGTGTAAGAGAATTCTCATTTCTCCATATCCTCACCAACATTTGCTATTATCAGATTTTAGTTTTTGCCAAGCGTATGTATGTGACATTATGTTTTGCTTTACCATTTAAAAAAAAAAACATTTCATTTTTCCCAATAGAAATTCAATGTCTTCTTTTCGTCCTGGGAGAGGGCATGACAGTCGGAGGAGTGTGTTTTACACCAATGAAGAGTGGGAGCTTTTAGAGCCAAGCCCTAAGGACCTGGAGGAGTCCATGGTGCAGGAAGAAAGGAAGAAGCAGATCCCTGAAGGAAACAAAGGTATGGATGTGGTTCCTGCTGTCTTTCATTCTCTCCGCTGCCCTCTGTTAACCACTGGTGATGTGGGAGACCCTTTGGTAGCAGGTATCACTGGGAGCATGAGACCCAACGGGAGTTGTGTTCTCTTTGTGGGAAATAAAACCTAAAGGCTTGAAAATGAGATGTCACAAGAAATAAATAACTGTCCAATCCTGTGGTTCTGCAACTTTTTCAGGAGATAGAAGATCTGGAAGTCATGGTGCTCTTTACAGAAATACTGATTTAAAAAAAACTAAAACTTTTTACTTATAGAAATTTGTTAGTGCACACACAAGTAGAAGCTGTAGTGTCACATTCCACAGTTTTGAACTTATGGCCTCTCTTTTTTCCTCTGTATCTCCTCTGGGCTCCTGCCCCTCCTGGCACCCACCACCTGCTGGGTTATTTTAAAGGAAGTTCTAGGTATTAATCCTTTGCATCTGCAAACATTTTAGTATGTATCTCCAAGAGATGACTCTTCAAAAGAACCACAGCTTCATCGTTATACCTAAACACTTACAGTAAATCCTTCTTGTCTACTTCCCCAGTTGTTCCATAAATGTCTGCTTGCAGTTGGCACGAGCAAATGAGGGGCTAACAGGCCCCCAAGTGTGTTTAGTTGTGTGTCTTCTTGGGTCTCTTTCAGTCTGAACAGCTCTCTGTTTGTTTTTTGTCTTCCGTTTCCCTTGCCACGCCTGTTGAAGAAACAGGGTCTACCTGTCAAGGAATTGCCCACATTCTGGATTTTGTTAATTCTATTTTTGCGGGGTCACAGAATATGCTTCTCCATCCCTGTATTTCCTATACACTTGTCGCTAGAGTAGAGGCCTGCCCAGATTCAGGGTTGACTTTTAATTATGACAGGAATATTTTGGGGTGGGGTGGGGGCTAGGGATGCTGTGTATTTCTTGTTGCATCACATCTGGAACCACATCGTATCTGGTTTTCCCTCTTTTTGTGATATTAAGGTCAGTCAGGATTTAGGGTGTCAGCCTGACCCGTTCATACATCTCTCCATTGGCATTTTGCCTAATGCGTTAAGCAGCCCTTCATGATCCTACATCCATTGATCCATTGAGGGAACATTGATGTTTTAAATGTAAAATAACAATAAATGATTTTGAAATTCTGCCTTATGCTTCATTCTGGCACGAGCTGGCAGGATGAGGAGGCAGGATTTTAGGAAGTCTTTACTGAGAGCACATATTTACTGAAGGTAATATGTTTTTCTGTCCCCTGGGAAAGGACCACATGACTTGCTTTGGTAGGGAGTTTACTTGTGATCCCCAGGATGGTAGCATGGAACCCTAAGGTCCAGTGTGACGTGGTGAAGATGTGGGTCACGTGCCTCGTGACCCAGCATGTGGCACAGCCAGCGGGGCACCCAGGAGAGGGGCTCATTGTCAACTGGGAAGGCCTTCTGAGGAACAGGGATTTGTGTTGGGGATTTGGCTTGTTGAAGGTAAACACTGTTGGCTCTGACTTCCCCATAAGACTCTAAGAATGAAATGGAAGGGTGAATGGTAGCAAGATTGGGAAGGAAGAATCAGTAAGGCTCAGTGGCTCGGGTGGGGCAAGAAACTCCCAGCACCCCTGGACAGCAGCTTCTTGTCTGGGAGCAGCTTCTCAGCCTCTGCCCAGCCCCTGATCCCTTTGAGAGGGAGCCTGTGTGGAAGACACGGAGGGACGAGGATGTCTCTGGATTTTTATCTTGATGATTCATGGATATTTCCTGTAATGGCTCCAAGAATCAGCCTGCTAGCTTCCTGTCCATGTCATTCATGGGAAGTAAGCTAATCTTCATACACACAGAAAAGTCCCCCAATCAGAAATGTGTAGCTCAATGGATTTTCACAAAGTGAGCATATCCATGTAGCCAGCACTTACTTGAAGAAACAGGACAGTACCAGGAGTCACAGCCTCCATCCCCAAACCCCTCCCAGTCACTACATCACCTGCCATCCCCGCCCCCGAAACCACTGTCCTGACTCCTAACATCATAGATTTGTTTTGCCTGTTTTCTAAAGTTATATAAATGGAATCTATATAGTATGTACTCTCCTCTTTATATTTTTAATATATATTTGAATCCATTTATTCTAAAATTTATTTGGATCCCTCAATATTTTTAAATACTCATTTTTAAGGAAGAGAATAAAATGTGTTTACAATTAAGAAAACATAAACTTGGTGTTTTTTTGGTTTGTTTTTTTAGTAAGGACAGATTAGCTAAAAATAAGCAGCTGGGGATCCCTAGTGTACCTCTTAAGGCCTACCCTCTAACTTTGTAGATGCAGGCCCTGTCCTTACTAAGGTGCCCGGCGGAAGGGACACCTTGTGTTCAGGTTGCTGTAGGAACTTGGAGCAACCATGTTCTTCCCTGGTCTGTGTCTCTGTTCTCTTTGGTCCTCAAAGTAACTGAAATAAGAAAATAGTGATATGAACACATGGCTTAGAACTGATCTTTTGGAAAATAAACTTAACATTACAAAAGAATCTTGAGAGAGTTTAGTATAGTTTTGTCATAAATTCCTCATTAGTACTAATGTATAGTCTGACTTTTTTTCATCTGTCTTAATGCAAAAATTGAGCAAATAGAGAAAGTTTTCTTTAAAAGTGATCACATGAAAGATCATCTTTGATTTTCAGCTTGGTTATTGTCAAGAATGAGGTAGGAGCAGAGAGTGACGCACGCAGAACTCCTTAGAGGATGATGGATGGAATGTTAATGTATTTTACTGGAATTTCCGAAAGGAAAATTTGACCTGAACTTAAACAAGTTTTGTTTTTATGTAGGAGTAACTGGCTCAGGATTTCCCTTTGATTTTGGACGTATTCCCTACAAAGGAAAACGCCCTTTGAAAGACATGATTGGATCGTATAAAAATCGCCACAGTAGTGGTGACCCTTCAGCCGAGGGGCCATCGGGCAGTGGTAGCACCAGCAAGTTGGCCTCCGAGATGCAGCTGCAGGTCCAGAACCAGCAGGAAGAGCTGGAAAGGTTAAGGAAAGACTTATCCAGTCAGAAGGTAATTCTTCTTCCTCACATTTCTATCTCACCTCACATCAGCAGGCCAGGGACCAGAGGAGCAAAACCCGGCTTGCACGTTTCTCTGACTCCATTATTTCCCAGAAGGTGCTTTTCCCCTAAGAGTTGTATGTTGCCACGGCCACTGACCTAGGCACTGCTGTTCTGCTTGGTCATTTTTTCATAGACATTTGAAGTTCCGACGAGAGTGAAGACCCCTCAGAGTGGGTCGGGGAGGGTGTTGTTTGCACTTTGCCCACGCCTGCCCTGACGTCAAATCTCTCTGAGCATAGCTTCAGCCCAAGGCCCATGAACAGTTGTTAAATGAGTTTCCACATCCTGTTAAAACAGCAGCTTCCTTTTGAGCTGATCACACCTAATTATACTTAATTCCTCAGCAGGTCAGTGAATTTAGACCTCAGATTTTTTAATACGGATGAACGTTTACTGGGAGCCATTGCTAATTGCAGTCTGCCTGTCCACTATTTCCTGTTTCCTATTATTGTTCTCTACAGACAGGCTTTATGGAATAAATATTTTTCCTTCTCTATTTTTGAGATCCTTCAAGAGGAAGTTGGTTATTAAAATATTTCCAGTAAAGTTTCTGCATTTGCTCAAATACCAATGGTTGCTCCATGCAGAGTTGCCATGATTTCTGCTTTTTCTCCTGCCCCTGCTCCCCACTCCATCCTCCCCTGGCTCCCAGGAGCTCGTGCGGCTCCTGCAGCAGACGGTGCGGTCCTCCCAGTACGACAAGTACTTCACGAGCAGCCGCCTCTGTGAGGGGGTCCCGCAGGACACGCTGGGGCTTCTGCACCAGAAGGACGACCAGATTCTGGGCCTCACTAGCCAGCTGGAGAGGTTCAACCAGGAGAAAGAGAGTCTTCAGCAGGAAGTGAGGACGCTGAAGAACAAGGTGGGCGAGCTCAGTGAGCAGCTGGGGATGCTGATGGAGACCATCCAGGCCAAGGACGAGGTCATCATGAAGCTCTCCCGGCAGCTCAGCGAGTGCGAGGGCAGCGCATCCTCTCCCACCTCCATGCCCAGCTCTCCTGTGGCCCTCCCCACAGCCAGGGACCAGCTGGAACTGGACCGACTGAAAGTAAGAGCAGGGCGTGGGCCCCTGTTATTGGGACGAGAAATCCAAAACCCACTAACAGCCTGTCTGTTGATGTCACTCTAGAGCTGCTAGCCTCAGTGAGCTAATTTGGCATGACAGCAGAGCAGCTGTGCCTTTTTTTAAAAAAACAAGTGTCACAGGACTTCCAGTCAGATAATTACTAGGTTTCTAAGAAGCTTCCTTGGAAAATGAAAGTCTCAGCCCGTCAGTGTCGCCATAGCTCAGAACAGTTTCAGATCTTTCCCCTCCCTTGCTTTCAGGCAGCTGAAACTTCTCTTTCTGTTTATACACCCTTAGAACTTCATTATTCCATGTAACCTACAGAGGCTGTTTCTCGCCCCCTCTGTGTGTGGATGCACACACCATCATTTGCATAGCCCGCCTCAGGACATAATGGAGGCCAGGTGAGGGAACACTGTTCCCAACAGCTAGTGTGGGGTCAGGTGGGAAAGCAGACCCTGGCTCCCAAGCACGCCGGGGAAGAGGGCCTGCCCAGAGTCAGTGCCCCCCATGCCTAAGGCAGGAGGGTCCTGAAACTCAGAAGGGAGGGCAGAGCTCTCTTCCCAGTGTCCCAGTGGCCCTGGGGATGGGAGGCTGGTTCCTAAATGGAGGTGACTGTCCCCATCATACCTGGGGTGGTGGCCAGCTGATGAGGTAGGAAGAGCGTTACTGGGGGCATGAGCAGTCTGACTCTGTGCCCGCGGAGAAGCGTGCTGGTCCCGAGGGGAGAGCTGAATGGCCTTGGGCCACTGTCAGTCAGGCCACAGCGAGGGTCCCAAAAGTTTTGCTGCCACCAGTTCTCAATTTGGAGAAGTTTCAGGTGGAGAAGTGTCTCCTAGGACATGAGGCATTGGGTGTAGCCCAGACCCCAGCTGACCCCACATAGTTCTGCAGCTGTCGGTTCCACCTGGCCACAAAGTCTTCCTCACCTGGCTACCCACGTTTTGCAAATAATGTGGCACTGAGGATGTTTTGCCCCCCAAATGCAGTTTATCCTTGAAGGGCAGAGGTTTGCCACTTTTGAGGTTGTTACTGAGCCTGCTTCCTGACTAGTAGTACCTGTCATGCAGTGTCAGTAGATTGCATGCCTGATGGACATGCCTGAGCCTTAAAGATAATTCCAAAATGGAAATTAAAACACTGGAGTAATGGCAGCTTTGTCGGAATATGTATGTGGTCTCCCATGGTGACAACTTCTCAGTGACAGCACCCAGTAGATACATGAGGCCAGAAGGATTTATTGGTGAGAAGGACCAAAAGGGCAAAAACACCACCAAAACCCTCAATCTCATTACTTTATAATTATATCTACTACAAAAATAGCCGTGTTTAAAAAAAAAAAAGGTCCTGGTTAGTGTTGCCTGTAAAAGTTGGTTTTGTTTATATATGCAACCTAGAGTGTACTGACCCTAAGTATACATCCCATCAGTGATACACGTTTTAAGACCACTTATTTAAGGTCAACTGAATTTTATATTTTGCGAGCACGTCTGTCTTTATAGTGTTTGGAGAATGACACCAGGGCGTTCGGTTTCCAGGTCCCAGTGCTCGGCAGTGGGGGACGCGTGGGGAGCATGTTTTCCCGGGGAGCCGAGCCAGGGTGTGGAGGGGAGTGTGTGGCTTTGTTGTTGTGGCTCCACACAGCTCCTTTTGGAGACGACTGATGGAGCTGATCACAACTAGACTTCTCGACCTTTTCTTTTTGCGGGGTAGCGGGTGACATTTTTTTTTTCTCCAACATTTTTCAGCTTAATTTATAAAGTCTGTGGCTCCAGAATTCCACAAGAGTGAGGTTAAGTGGTGGCATAGCTTATGGAGAGGCAGAAAGGTTGTCAGGGGACTTCCCTGTGACCTGTTCCTCTGAGTGAGTCCTGCCCGGCTTGGTGACCTCATGTTTTCTGACATTGCTCTGCCTGGGCCAGATATTGCCAGGGCATCCCCTGTGCCATGCAGGAGACAGTCACATTCGTGCCTCCTCTGCGGTGGCACTGGGAGAATTGGAGTGAAGAATCTCATTGTCCTTCACTTTTAGATACCGCATGGTTTCTATATTGATTTCTTCGTTTGACCCCAAATTTAAAATGTCTAGGTGGGGAAAAAAAAATTGTGTGTGTGTTTTGGTGGGGGGAAGGTATCTTTTTTGTTGTTGTTACTGTTACTGTTCAGTGTCTTGCTTTATAGTCAGTGTATGTGCCTGTAAAGATTTCTGCTTTTTAGAAACATTTCTGTTTTGGTCTCCTATGTGGTCACTTTCTGTTCCTGTAGTATTTTGAGGCAGGAGCACATATTGGTCTTAGGATTTTACCACCCTAGTGATTTAAATATTTTCCCCACACTTCCTTCCAGGCCTTTTCCATGTTTACATAATTCTTCCATTTCCTGGAGTAGGTAGACTTTTGTTTCATTCAGCCTTAGAACCCAGGTACTTTCTGTATTGCTATCGTTAATGATTCCAGATTGTCCATCTTTTGATTCTGTCATCATTTACTTAATCAGCCTCTGTCTTCTTTCCTGTGGTTTGTTATTTCATGAATATCTTCATGCGTGCAGCTTTTCCTTCTTGGGACTCTTTCATTCATTCAGTCAGTCAGCCATGTGCTGGGCTTTGTACTCCACACAAAGTATACAGTCTCTGTCCTTCTGGAGCTCAGAGTTTAGTTTATAAAGCACAAAAACAAAAAAGCAGAATCACAACTGTAACAAACATCAATGAGGAAGGGGATGTGTCCCAGTATGGGGTGGCGGTTTAGACTAAGCCTGGGCTCTGGAGTCAGACCTGGCTGGGTTCAAACCCAGCTTTGCCACTCATGACCTCTGACCTTGGGCAGGCTGGTTCACCTCTCTGCCTCAGTGTTCATCTGTGAAATGGCGCTTACCTCATAGGGTCTTGTAAGGGTTAAAAGAGGTATTCCATGTAAAGTCCTCACAGGGCACCCGGCACCTCATAGAGTCTTAACTTGCTGTGATCATCATTCTAGAGAAAGAATCCTTTTTTTTTTTAAATTTTTGAATTTTATTATATTTATTTTTTTATACAGCAGGTTCTTATTAGTCATCTGTTTTATACACATCAGTGTATACATGTCAGTCCCAATCACCCAGTTCATCACACCCCCCTCCCCAACTGCTTTCCCCCCTTGGTGTCCATACATTTGTTCTCTACATCTGTGTCTCAACTTCTGCCCTGCAAACCGGTTCATCTGTACCATTCTTCTAGGCTCCACATACATGCGTTAATACATGATATTTCTTTTTCTCTTTCTGACTTACTTCACTCTGTATGACAGTCTCTAGATCCGTCCATGTCTCAACAAATGACTCAATCTCGTTCCTTTTTATGGCTGAGTAATATTCCATAGTATAAATATGTGCCAACTTCTTTATCCATTTGTCTGTTGATGGGCATTTAGGTTGCTTCCATGACCTGGCTATTGTAAATAGTGCTGCAATGAACATTGAGGTGCACGTGTCTTTTTGAATTATGGTTTTCTCAGAGTATATGCCCAGTAGTGGGATTGCTGGGTCATACGGTAATTCTATTTTTAGTTTTTTAAGGAACCTCCATACTGTTCTCCATAGTGGCTCTATCAATTTACATTCCCACCAACAGTGCAAGAGGGTTCCCTTTTTAGAGAAAGAATCCTTGAGATACATTATCAGGACTTCCTTAGACTGTAATGCAAAGTTTGACTCAAAGACACGGAGGGCACACTGTGGTGTCCTGCTCCCTCGACCCACCTTGTGCTGCTCAGTCTCTGGCCGTCACAGCCCAGTGTATTCTTTTGTTGCCCTCTAGCTCATGTTCCTTCAATCAGCCTGCCTTTTAGTAACATGTTTGTTCATTGTTTCCAAATATGAGAGCTTCAAGACGCCAGGAGAAAGGAGAACATCATGATTCTGATCAGAAAAGGAAGTCTGTGGACCTCCTTTGGGGTTTGACAGCGCCCGTCTTCAGTGCTTGTCATGACGTGCGGTCTTGCTGAGACTGAGAAGGTGTGATGCGTATCAGAGCTCAGGTGGGCGTCAGGGGCCAAGCACCTGGGCCAAGAGCGCAGCAGGCCTGGCTCCCAGCCCGACACTTAGTAGTTGTGCAGCCTCCCTGTGGCTCAGCTCTTCACCTAGGAGGTGGAGATGACGAGAGTGGCTGCTGAAGAGTTGTGAGGTTTAAATGGGATCGAGAACCACAGGGCACCTGTAACCCGTAGCAAGTGCTCCGTAGGTGTCAGCGATTAAAGGGACTGTTGGAACATTTTCAGTTCTTCTGTATTTTCAGGGGAGATTGTGTACCGCCATGGTGGCTTCTAGTTTGGAGATTGGGGCATGTCTCTGGACACATCTCTGGGGAGGGGCCATGGTCTCTGTCCTGGGACAGCACAGGTGTCAGTGCCTTTCTTGACCACCCCTGGCCTTCTCTTGGAGCTGTTGTGAACAGTTTCTCCTGTGATTGAGGGATCAGAAATTCCTTGAAAACTTCAAACAGAGTAGGGGAAGAAGACATTTGTAAAAGACTGAATTTGGTAGGCAGCATTTAGAAATCACTGCCCCAGTTGTCTCAAAGGTTCCCTTTCGCTTGCCTTGCTCAGAGTGTCAAGGGCTGAAGGTCACGTGTGGCACCCGCTTCTGCCAGGGCTGAACTTTTAGTTGGACTTGGCAGAACGTGTCACCAGCTTGTGATGTTCTCTTAAAAACGGAAAGTAAATGTGGCAAAAGTTAACAATTGGCAAATTTAGGTGAAGGGTATATTGTGTTTATTGTACTTTCCTTTAACGTTTTCATAAGTTTGAAATTTTTTAATGTAAAAAAGTTGAGGAACATGTTCTCTTAGGTGCCTTGTACATTGTAGGTGATAGGTATTCATTATTAAGTGTAATTCTTTAGGTAAGGGTATTGTGTATGTGTGTAGCCTCTTCCACATAAACTGGATACGTAAAAATGAGAATCTACAGAAAATTTGTTCAGTTTCTCTAGTTAAAAAACAAAATGAATGTAAGGCATTACCTTTTGTACCCAATGAATGTGGGTAGATAAAATATTTGCATAGATTTAGGACATAAGTCCTACTTACTTTTCCTAAGGACAGGTGAGGAAAATCTCCACCATTAAGTAAATTTATTTCCCCATCTCCTTCATTACAGCAGTAGTCCCTGCCTACCTTCTACTGCCAAGGGTAGCCGCAAAGTTTAATCAGAAAGTGTCTAGGAATCAGCTTTCATTTCCTTAGAACTTGTTCTAACTTAGCAGGGCTATTTGATTGGTGAGGCAGCAAAATATTAATTATATTGAACAGGGGTCCCCAACCCCTGGGCCACGGAGTGGTATCGGTCCATGGCCTGTTGGGAACCAGGCCGCACAGCAGGAGGTGAGCAGTGGGCGAGCGAGCGAAGCTTCATCTGTATTTATAGCTGCTCCCCATCGCTCGCATTACCGCCTGAGCTGCACCTCCTGTCGGCATTATGGTGAGTTGTGTAATTATTTCATTATATATTGCAATGTAATAATAATAGAAATAAAGTACACAATAAATGAAAAGTGCTTGAATTGTCCCAAAGCCATCCCCCCACCCCCCGGTCTGTGGAAAAATTGTCCTCCATGAAACTGGTCCCTGGTGCCAAAAAGGTTGGGGACCGCTGATATAGAATAATTAATCAACATTCAACCAGTGTGAATTGATGGACCTTTTTTTTTGCAACAGGATAATCTACAGGGGTACAAAACGCAAAATAAATTTCTGAATAAGGAAATCTTGGAACTCTCAGCTCTACGGAGAAATGCAGAAAGAAGAGAGAGGGATCTGATGGCAAAGGTGGGTCAGGACGGTTATATTCTATTATCTGGTGGGAGGTATGATTCAGAAACCATTTAAAAATGGACACGCTTTAAAATCAGTTCAACCCACATGCTTGGAGGGTGTGGTTATTGATACCAGATTATATTTAAAGTATATAAAGTGCGTAGCACTGTGTTTAGTTTCACTTCGTGATGAAGACGAATAGAAATGTCCTGAGAGGTGGCTTTTATTCACACATATAATGAAGTTTACAGAAAAAAAATTAAATACAATTCTGAGGTTCCCCCAAATTAAAGTTATTTGGATCTTGATTTATGCTACTGAGTTGTGTGACTCAGTTTCTTATCTATAAATGGGGATGGTGAGGGTGATGCCCCCTCTGTGAACCTGATAGGGTTGTTTTGAGAGTTAGATGTGACTGTGGCGGGAAAGGGCTTTGCAGGGTGTAGAGACATCACAGACTTCCCAGTTACAATCAAATGAAGCTCAGCGACACTGTGTCAGCAGCTGTTGTATGCCTCATATACCTTTTGAACAGTCCTCAGGACATCTTCCCAAACCTTGTTCCTGCATGTTTCCCAGGCGTGTATTGATTTGTTTGGTAAGGTAGCAGATGAGAGCTAGTTCTGGGTCACAGCGTCCTAGGAAAGTATTGATGTTGCATGGGATGGCTGCTTGGGGCTCGTGTCCAAGTGGCACTCAGCTTGACCTCAGTAATGGGTGTGTGGCCTGGTTTCTGCTGCTCACCTCAACCCTGTCCAGAACTGATATGTGTGTTGACGTGCAGAGGCCTTATTACCAGTACTTCTGTGTCATACCCCCTAGAAGGAAGACGGGGCCCATGTGGGCCATTTAAATAAGACAGGTGGCCTGTGGCATAAATTCATCTCTTTGTCTTTTTTTTTTTTTTTTTTGCGGTACACGGGCCTCTCACTGTTGTGGCCTCTCCCATTGCGGAGCACAGGCTCCGGACGCACAGGCTCAGCGGCCATGGCTCACGGGCGCAGCCACTCGGCGGCATGTGGGATCTTCCCGGACCGGGGCACGAACCCGTGTCCCCTGCATCGGCAGGCAGACTCTCAACCACTGCGCCACCAGGGAAGCCCCATCTCTTGTCTTTGATACAGTCTCTCTCTGGCTCACTTGCCAGTGGTTCTTGGCTTGTCATTCTTTGATTGCTTGAGGTACTTAAGGATTGCTCTTCCTGTGTCTCTGTCTGATTGGAGGTAACTACCACATTCTCTGTAGTATTCTAGCCTGGAAGCCAAGCTCTGCCAGATAGAAAGCAAATACTTGATACTGCTCCAAGAAATGAAGACACCAGTTTGCTCAGAAGAACAGGGGCCTTCTCGGGATGTCATAGCCCAGCTGCTGGAGGATGCTCTGCAGGTTGAGAGCCCGGAGCATCCGGAGCAAGCATTCGTTAAACCTCATCTCGTCAGGTAAAGGTGCTAGCGACTGTTGGGGATAGTGGGACCCATTTCTCAGGCCCCTCTTTCAACAGCAGTAGCCATTCATTGAGAACTTTACACAATTCTCCGTGTCTGGTTTGTTGCTCATGACAAGGACCGTCCAGTCATTAGAACAGATAATGTCATCAGTCTTGCTGTAATAATCAAGTAACAGAGCTGGGGTTCAGCCTAAGTTTTCATTCCAAGACCTTTCTGCCATGTACCATGCCAACATGGGTGGTAGCCAGTCCTGCTGCAAGAGGAGCCCGTCTTCCTAGGAGTAGAACCCTCTCCAGAGACATGGCTGCACCATGGGTAGTTTGAAAGCCAAGGGGGACCCTAAGTGGAAAATTGGGTCTTCTCTGTAAGGGAAGGACACTTGGGTAACCTGATTCAGTGGTTCAGAACTCATTGAGGGTCTGATACAAGCTGTTGACACCCTTGGCCCCAAAATGCAGTTGGACACACACACAGTATTGCATATACTTTTCAGAAAATCGTGGAGTGTGGAAGCGCGTGATGGATCTTGGATTAAGAACCTTCATATCCTAGTTTCTTAAAACTGAGATTCATGAAATACTGGCTCAAGGAGAAATCTGCAAATCCACTCAGTCCAGTCTCCTCCTGTCTCCGCCCCCTTGCCCCTCTGGCAGCCCTGTGCCTAGGCCCTGCTCGCTGCTGTGGCTCAGCTTCTCCAGCCCCACCCCTGCCCCAGGGGAAGCCTGGCTTCAGCTTGACCCACTCTTTCCCTTCTCTGCGCTTACAGCACTGGCCTGCCTTGTCCATGTTACTCAGTCGACAGGTAAAACTATGCTGTCAGATTGCAACCAACGCCATTGTTACAAAACTCTTACGGAGGCCTGTGTGCCGGGAGCCGTGCCAAGGGCCTTATGTGCAGGCTTGTATTTAACGCAGCTCAGCCAGGCAGATGTTTTTATCCTTGCTCAGAAAATGCTGAAGCTGAGGTTAGGGAGGTGATGTAACTTGCCCAGGTCACACAGATGGTGAGTGGCAAGGACGTGGCCCCAGACTGGGCAGCCCCATTCCCAGGCCAGGAGCGCTGTCTCCATGCTGTGCGCTTGTGCTGTGTCCGCAGTGGCGGGGGACTCCCGTGAGGGCGGCCTAGCAGTCTGTCCTGAGGGCACCACGTCTTCTTCCTGCTTGTGTTTTAGGCTCTTACTATTCATGTTGTATCTTTTCAAACTTCATGTATGACTAGAACAATAGCTGTGTATATTGATTTACTTTGAACTTTTCATTATGGAAAATTTCAAACATACAAAGTAGTAGACGGAATCATATGACAACCCCCATATGCAACCTGTTACCCAATAATTTAGCAATTATTAACATTTTGGTAATCCTGTTTCTTCGTACCATTCCCTTCCAAAGTTTTTTTTTTTTCCCCTGGAATATTTTAAAGCAAGTATCAGACATGTCATTTCAGCTTTAAACACTTCAATATGTACCTCTAATTGAAGACATGTTTTAATATGCTAATCCTACCATATTCATACCTTTTTGCAACTTATTTCTTTCAACATTGTTTTCTGAAATTATACAGGTTGATACGTGTAGCTCCTGAGAATTTTTTTTTACCTGCCTCACAGCTTCACATTTTTATTCCTTCTCTCATGGTGAACACTTAGAATGGTTCCATTTTTCCTTGTTACAAACCGTGGTGCAGTAAGCATCGTGGTACATGTATCCATGTGTCCGTGTGTCTGCGTGAGAGAGTTTCTCCAGGGTGTAGGCTAGAAGTGGAATTCCTGACCTATAGGGAATGCATATCTTCAGCTCTGCTAGATCTGATTTCCGAAGTTCTTGTACAGGTTTACACACTCAGCAGCAGTGTGTGAAAGGCCTTTGTATTGGTTTTCTATGACTGCCATAACAAATTATTGTTTTAAGCCAGTAAGTTTGTGATACATATTTATTATGCAACAGTTCCGTCGGTCAAGCAGCCCAGCATGGTTTCGCTGGATGAAAGTCAGGGTATTAGCAGTGCTGCGTTCCTTTCTGGAGGTTCTAGGAGACAGTTTGTGTCCTTTCTTATTCAAGATGTTGGCGGAATACAGTTCCTTCTGGTTGTAGGACTAGGTCTCTGTTTCCTTGCTGCCTGTCAGGTGTGGCCATTCCCAGCTTCTGGAGGCCACCTGCATTCCTTGGCTTGTGGCCGCCTTCTTCCATCTTCAAAGTCAGCAACCGTGGGTCCAGGCCCTCTCCCACTTCACATCCTTCCTGCCTCTTCTTCCTTTGTCGCATCTCTGGTCCACTCTTCTGCCTTCCTCTTCCACTTTAAGGGCTCCTGTGTTTACTGTGGTCCCACCCGGCTAACCCAGGATAATCTCCCTGTCTTAAGTTCTGTAACTGTAATTCCACATGCCGTAACATGACATATTCACAGTTTCCAGGGACATTTTGGGGGGCCATTATTCTACCTACCACAGCAGAATAATTCTTTTTCTTTTTAAGAATTAAAAAGAATTCTTAATTCTTTGTCATCCCTAATGTCTTACAAATGTTTTCTCCCTTGTCTTTTCACTTTTTAAAACGTTTTTCGAGCATAAGTGTTATGGATGTGTATATGTAGGCTATATAAACATACATGCACATGTATATTAATGTAGCCAAATTTATCAGCCTTGTATTGCTTGTATTTTCTTTTGTGCTTTTCACATTTAGCACCTCAGCCATCTAGAATTGATTATTTTCCTGTATAGTATCAAGGAAAGAGCTAACGTAATTTTTTCCCATATAGATAGCCAGTTATTCTCACCCTGTTTATTGAGAAGTTTATTATTTCCTGAGTTGAAATGCCTGGTCATATATCAAAATGCCATTTACACATGGGTAGATTTCTAGGTTCTCTTTTCTGTTTCATTGGCCTTTTTGCCACATTGCATCATTTTAATTTTTCCTTTTGTTTTTCTCAACAGTGAATATGACATTTATGGGTTTAGGACTGTCCCAGAGGATGACGAGGAAGAGAAGTTGGTTGCCAAAGTCCGAGCATTGGACCTGAAGACTCTCTACCTCACAGAAAACCAGGAGGTTTCCACTGGCGTCAAGTGGGAAAACTATTTTGCGAGCACAGTGAACAGGGAGATGATGTGCTCTCCAGAATTGAAGAACCTGATCCGTGCGGGCATTCCACATGAGCACCGTTCCAAGGTGTGGAAGTGGTGTGTGGACCTTCACACCAGGAAATTCAAGGACAGCATTAAGCCTGGTTACTTCCAGACCTTGCTTCAGAAGGCTCTGGAGAAACAGAACCCCGCCTCCAAGCAGATCGAGCTGGACCTGCTGCGGACTCTGCCCAACAACAAACATTACTCGTGCCCCACCTCGGAAGGCATACAGAAGCTGCGCAACGTCCTGCTCGCCTTCTCCTGGCGGAATCCAGACATTGGCTACTGCCAAGGTCTAAACAGGTGGGTGCCTGGCCCACGAGGTCTCCTCTCTGCTGTTAAGATAACTTGTAGCTCCAGGCGCTGCCTGACAGCCCCCTCCCCTCCTGGTGAGCCAAGAAAAACCAGTCTTTTAAGGGAAATAAATATCAATAGCTGCAGTAAGCTAGTTTTAATTATGCAGTATCCCCAATTCTAGAATAATTGAGAGAAACAGACATGCTTTTGGAAAGTATTGGGTTGGCCAAAAAGTTCGTTCGGGTTTTCTGAATGAACTTTTTGGCCAATCCAATATTGAGAACACCGAAGTCAAACTATTTGGAACAACAAAATGAGAAATCATTTTGATTCCTTGTTGTTCTCATCACACTCAGGTTTTGATCAGAAGTTTGCTATCATTCATTTATAATGCTTGATGTGAAAACAAGGCCACTGCTTGTTTATACAGGATCTTTGTCAATCAAGAGGTTGCCCGAAACAATTTTTCAGCGGGTTAAACCTAGCCCTTGAAGAGCCCAAACTTTTAATTTTTTGGATGAGAGCCTTCTGCAGGTCTGGCATACAGGCAGAGGACACTGAAAAGCCTCTCCCCTTCTCTAAATGATCCAGGCTCCTCATTCTGAGCTGAGCTGCACCGGGATGAGGCCACGGGAGGTACTGAGGTCTGTTCTCCATGGAGCTGCTCCCCATCACTGGACTTTGAGTGCTTGTGGCTGCTTTTTACCTCCCGTCTGTCTCTTACCTCGCTGGTGCACTTCTGCTGCTGTCATTAGAGTCCTTTTATATTCCTCTGTGTAATCAAAGTAGGTAACCAAGCTTGCTAGAAACATGGAGAAAGAATGAAGAAGCTCCGTGTGCCACCTTTAGCAGTTCTCCTTAAGTCAAGTGCACGCGTTGAGTTCTGAATGCTGAAGTTTATTCTGGCAGCTCATGGGCCTTTTTAATCCTCATCTGTGCTGGATACTGACCTCCAGATAAGGGCTATCTATTTGCATCTGAAATGAGAGTATTGCAGGAAGAAAAGCTTTCAAACTGGAATGTTAGTTGGTTAAGACCTGAAACCAATGGTTTCCAAGAAGTCATGGACAGGGTGCCCTCTCTGGGCCCTGAAAGTAAAAGGGACTGTGGCTGCTCCTCGATGGTCCCCATTTAAAAAAAAAAAAGCCTGTAAATAAGTTGTTGCCTAACAAAGCAGCCTTGTTTTGCTTAAATGCACAGTTCACATTGTATACTCAGTCTAAAAATTCCTGGAAGCTAAAAACCTCCGAAACTCAAGGGATCTTGGCGAGGACTCGAGCATGCCTGTTAGGGGTGCAGTAACACCCCATTTGTCTGACATTGTCATGGAATCAGCTGTTCCACACATAAGGAGACTTTCCAGAAAATTAAATCTTTCTCCGTACCATCACCATTAGGACCTCTAAATTTTAACCGTTTTACTGGACTTTTTTTCTCCACATTATTTTGTACATGAGAACAGAACTGTGAACCCAGAACTTCAGCAGAAGAATGCTAGCCTTTCCTCAGTGATTCAGGCCTGTCATCTGGAACATCAGTTAACTAAAAGTGATGTCGTCAAAGGCTCTGCTCTTTTCAGTCTCTCTACCGTTTCTCCTGGCGTCCGCAGGTGCTGTGCATGTCCTGGTTTTCTCTCCCTGTCCATCTCTACCTGTTGTAACCTTTCTGCTCTCCATCCCATTCATGCCTACTCAAGGCATCCCCTTCCCAGTTCTTTTTTTTTTTTAACCTTTTGAGATTTCATTATAATTTTATCCAAGGAAGAAAACAAAAACAGATTCTGAGAAGCGACTCTGGGGTTTTCCGTAAGTGATGCGCAGAAGCTTCATGTCGCGAGCAGAGCTTCTTGGATATGTAGAGGGGGACTTTTCTCTTGCCTCTTCCTTTTCAGCCTTCTGCCCTGAATGCCCGCTCAGAGCCAAACCTGGGGTTACTGGATGAGTAACCTCTCAGTGGTGACCATGTAACTAGCCAGACCCAAGTTTCCATTGTGAGTGACGTAACAGGTGATACATACGGTCCCCTTTCCCACCCCACGTGTGTGCCGTGGATGCAGTTCTTTGAGAAAGCCCCACCGCAGTGATTCATTTGTCTGAAGCCCCGTTTCAAGTAGACTGGTATCAAGAAGGTTGTTTTTAAACCATCATGTGTTCTTTTCCCCTTATATTCACCCCTGGATTTTTTGTGCATAAAAGGATTAGTTGGAACTTCTTGAACAAAAAACTCGAAGAATTAGCTGCATTAGCAAAAATCTTATCGTGAAAACATTTTAAAAAATGAGGCTGGCTGCTCATTGGGAAACAATTTCATCATCTTTAAACAAAACCAAATGAAGGAATGTGGATGTAGCTTTGCTTCTCAAACTAGGAAATGCCACCCTCGCCAAGGAACACTCGTTTAGTGTTCTTTCTTGGAGAACTAGAAGTTGCTGTGGCCGTGAGAGAGTGCAGCATACTGCAGAGGCCTCTGTGAAGACGGGCTGTGCTGCCCGGGTCTGGGCTAGGAGGCTGGCGCTCACCTTGTTCTCCGTTTGCTTGTAGATTGGTGGCAGTGGCCCTCCTATACTTGGAACAAGAAGACGCTTTCTGGTGTCTAGTCACCATAGTGGAAGTTTTCATGCCTCGAGACTATTACACAAAGACTCTTTTAGGATCCCAGGTACTTCTAAAAATATTGTGCTTCAAGTCAAAAACCTGTAGAATTAGAGCTGAAATGTGGCCTGAATTAAGCCTTGGTGGGGTAGGCTCCATGTGTGTGGACCCCTGAACAAGGTGCACACCGAGGCTGGGCCTGCCCTGGAGACTGGGCTGGGCTGCTTGTGAGCAAGTGCCAGGTCAGGCTCACTTAGTGCCCTGGAAGCCAGCAGAGTGATTGTTACATCCAGAGAGAAACAGACCAGGCCTGCAGACCTGCTCTGTGGTCACTGCTCAGCACTGTCTACCCCGGGCTCGGCCTGCCTGGCCAGCTAAGTCACGATCCAGGGGTGCCTGGGGAGCTTGGTGTGTTAGCTTGGGTTCTCCAAGAAGTGGAGACCAAGGCAGAAGCAGATGTGCCAGAGATTCTGAGGAAAAAGACCTGTGAAGGATCTAGGGGAGGGACTGGGAAGGCCCCGTGAACCCCCAGACCAGGGGAAGGAAGGAGGTTTGGGTAGGTGGGAAAAATCCCAGCCTACTGTGAGGTTCTGAGAAAGTTTCGGCCAGGCCCGTGTGGCGTCCTCAAGCCAACGTCACCTGTTCAAGGTGCACGCATCTCAGTGGGAACGGGCTGCATTAGTGCCCTCCCTGCTCACTCACTGGCTGGAAGCAGCGGGGGCGACATGGCTTCTGTAAACAAATGTGGTGATGGATCCAGAGGGGCAGCGCTGGGGCTGTCAGTACCGCCCACAGCAGGAGATGTAAACAAGCACAGTTCATGCCCACCACGCCTGGAGTCTGAAGCCAGGGGGCGGGTAGGATGATGTGGGCTGGGAGAGTCCAGGGGTTCTGTCTCCACTTGGGACAGTCCCGACCCTGGACCAGACCCTTGGCCGTTGCAGCCCAGGGCATCTCTTCCCTCTGCTGGGCTGGGGGTGCTGCCGTGACTGACTTCTGTAATGGCCTTTCCCTGCTTCCCCACTGGCAGCCCTCTTCCTGTGTCTGACATTTGGTCCAGTCCTGCCCAAGAGCCTTTTTTTCTCTTGACCGCAGCTGTGCCTGTGTCTGTGCTCGTTGCATCCTCTTCTCCAGGTTCGTGCCAGTGCTTGGCCTGCCTGCTCACAGCCACTCCGTGCCCTCACTGCTCTACTCCTGTCCTGACAGCTGGCCCGCAGGCTGTCTCCCAGCTCCTGTGTCGGCCAGCGGAGGAGGGCGCGGCAGCTGAAGGCAGTTTTCTCCCTCTCCGTCCTGGGTACTGCCTCTTCCGGTGACTGTCTCCTCCGTGGTGCCAGCTCCTGTCTGGCGGGTTCTTCATGCCAGCGGGGACCTCCCTGCTCCAGCCTGGGGGTGGCTTCCTGCCCTGGCCTCTGGACTGCCTCACTATCAACTGTTTGGTTTCTCAGCTTTTCCGTCACCAGTGTGACTGTTGCCCTGGGTAAATCCCTGTTATAAATGTTTAGCGTGGCTTCTGTTTGCCTAGTTGAGCCCTGAATTTTACTTTCTATTTGCATTTCTGCCTCTGGAGGGATCCTCATTACTGCCCTCTGTTACCACCTGTACTGCCCCCTCACCCGCTAGTTCCCCAGGCCAGGAACTTGAGTCAGCCTGCACCACTCCTTCCTCTCTCTCTGTGTCCCTGGAGTTGCTGTTTCTGATCACTGCCACCGCCTGGCGGCTCTTAGATTCGTTCTCTCATTCGCTCCTCACTGTTAGGTCACCATCCTCTCTCCTGCATCACTGCAGTTGCCTCATCTCCTCTCTTCCTGCCTTCACTCACCCAGCCCTTCTGTCCGCCTCACTCACAGATTCAGCCACATCCTCACCACCCCCCGCGCCCACCCCCCGCCTTCCGGGCAGAGCCCAGCCTCCTTCCACACCCTGACCTGCCCGTTTGCTGGGCTGCTGGGAGCGCAGCATGCCCTGTGATGGAGCCCTTGTCCTCTGGTGGTACGCCATTCTCTGTGTACTTTTGTACACAGTTCCACTACCTAGATGGCATTGCCCCGCTTACCTCCCTAGAAAGCTGCTGCTCAGCCTGAGCTCACGTGCCCCTTCCTCTGTGATACTTTCCCGCCTTCCCAAAGCTGACTTCAGAGCCTGCTCCCGTTCCCACTGCTCTGGCCCAGGCCTCGGTGACGGTGGTTATCATCCTGGGTCGTCCTGCGTGCTTGCTTGTCTTCTAGCTTAAGGGCTGCAGCCCTGTTTTTCATTTTAGTGTCTCTCGCACCCAGAAGTGAGTGTCTGAATTCACGTGAGCTCTTTGCCCAGGGAAAGGGAGCCCCAGCCCGTTGCTAGCAGCCACACAGCTGCACAAAGCCATGTGAGTGGAGGTATGGTTATCCCCATTTTACTTGGGAGAAAACTGAGGATCAAATCCACTAAGCATCTTGCCTGAGGTGCCACCACAGAGAGCCCAAGCTGGGGTTTGGCCTCAGACATCTGTGGCTCTGGGCCCAGGCTCTCCCCCTGCCCCGCCACTGCCTCTTGGAGTGCTGTGGGAGGACGGCAGGAGGGTGAGCTTTGCCCTTCCTACAGAGCGGGCTTTCCTTTGGGTTCCTGTCCTAGCTACATGGATGTCACCTGATCCCGGAGAAGCCCATCTGGTCTCCCTGTGATCGCTTCACTTTGCTAATTAAACTAGAGATTAGTTTTTGTTAAGATAGTGGGTAAACTAGTAGGAAATGAACAGCAGCGGGAAGAGGCAGCTGGCACAGTCAGGTGCGAATAAAGAGGTCAGTAAAGAAAGTTTTATATGTTCATGGACACCTGGAAGCTAGTAGCTTCAAAATTTCAGGTGGGGGCTTCCCTTTTGGCGCAGTGGTTGAGAGTCCACCTGCCAATGCAGGGGACACGGGTTTGTGCCCCGGTCCGGGAGGATCCCACGTGCCACGGAGCGGCTGGGCCCGTGAGCCACGGCCGCTGAGCCTGCGTGTCCGGAGCCTGTGCTCCACAACGGGAGAGGCCACGACAGTGAGAGGCCTGCGTACCGCAAAAAAAAAAAAAAAAAATTTCAGATGACTCAGTGTTTCTGAATGAGAAAAATGAAGCACTGATCTTTCTTAGTTCCACTGAGGTGTGGTTGAGCACATCAGTGCTCGGTGTGCTCAGTGTGCTTGGGCTCGGGGTTACATGGCCGGGTTGGAAGACAGGCCCTGTCCTGGAGCTGTGGAGCTTGGCCACATCACTTAACATCTCTGTGCCTCAGTTTCCCTGTCTGTAAGATGAGTGTCATATTCTCCTCTTATAGAGTGTCTGAGGTTGAAATCAGATGATGCATTAGAAGAGTTTAATATGATTAGAACACTGTAAAAACTCAATAAAATTATTATTAATAGTTTTATTACAGGCAGAAGGGGAAGACCTATTTTAAGTATGTGAATTTAAGATAAAATTTGCCTCACATTGTCACATCAACATAAATGTAAACTCTAAAGAGACATTTTCCCCGACTTTAAGGTTTTTTAAAAAAATTTTTGGTTGCATTGGGTCTTCGTTGCTGTGTGTGGGCGTTCTCTACTTGTGACGAGCGGGGGCTACTCTTGGTTGTGGTGCGAGGGCTTCGCGTTGCAGTGGCTTCTCTTGTTGTGGAGCACAGGCTCTAGGTGCACGGGCCTCAGTAGTTGTGGCGTGTGGGCTTCAGTAGTTGTGGCTTGCGGGCTCTACAGCGCAGGCTCAGTAGTTGTGGCGCACAGGCTTAGTTACTCCGTGGCATGTGGGATCTTCCCGAACCAGGGATCCACCCTGTGTCCCCTGCATTGGCAGGTGGATTCTTTTTTTTTTTGCGGTACGCAGGCCTCTCACTGTTGTGGCCTCTCCCGTTGCGGAGCACAGGCTCCGGACGCACAGGCTCAGCGGCCATGGCTCACGGACCTAGCTGCTCCGCGGCATGTGGGATCTTCCCGGACCGGGGCACGAACCCATGTCCCCTGCATTGGCAGGTGGACTCTCAACCACTGCGCCACCAGGGAAGTCCCTCCCCCTGACTTTAAAAGTAATAGATGCTGTCTGAAGTTAGGTAATACAGAAATATATATTAAGAAAATGAAAAATCACCTGTTATCCTACCAGCTTGAGAATCACAGTTAGCATTTTGATATATTTACTTTTTACTTTTTCCCAATACATTTAGGTATCCAAATTGAGAGACTGATTAACCTGGCTGGTTCACGTGACAGCATGAGCATTTTCTCATACAGTTATATAGTTTTTAACCATCGTATTTGGTGGCTGTAATATTCCATTGGGTGAATGGACTTGAGGTATTTAACCATTCTCCTATGACGGACATTGCATAAGGCCACTCTTAAAATGCGGATGGCTTTGTGTGTGCAGTCAGCCCCCAGCGCTGTACTTTGCGAATCGCTGTCAGCTGCCTCCTGCCAGAGCCCAGTGCCTGAGCCCCTTAACGCTGCGCTGCAGCCCAGATGCTCAGCAGCTTCTCCGTCAGTTCAGTGCACATTGTGCACCAGGACCTCGCTAGGCGCTGAGGACACAGAGATGAATACAGTCATTCCACGTCCTCTTGAGCTGAGAGGGGCTGAACAGAGGCCCGAGCAAGTGTCCCTGGCAGCCTGCCCCACGCCAGCCATCTGCCAAGCACCCGGCAGCCTCGAGAACAAGACACCATCTGCCACCTACCTGGGAGGAGAGGTGTGTGCCTCGTTCTTCTCCCATTTCAAGGCCAGCTGACTGGTCCCTTCCTCTCAGGCACTTTCAGCCCAGTCCCTCTGGGCAGAGTGCATCACATCGCCATCTCTTGGTCCAGTGGTCAGCTGTCTGTGTCCCTTGCCCGTTTATAACCCCTTAAAAGTAGCACCTTGTCCTGTTGTCTCTTGTCCCCAGCCCTGGCCAGTGCTAAGCATGAAGTGTGTGCAAATATGTAGTCGTTTAAATGTTGAGGGATGGAATAGCAGCAGCAGAAAAGAAGACCCATCACTAGTGAGTGATGCTGACCTTGCCCAGTGGGAGGAGCTGGGCCTGCAGGGAAGCTGACCGAAGAAGACGTCCAGGAGTGGCCTGTCAGAGTGGCTACCGCACGTGCGTGCGTGGGATGCTTTTACAACTTGCCTTTCAGCTGTTGGTCCACCCATCAGAATTTTACAGAGGTGGGAAGTGGATGTGGGTGAGAAGGTGAGAGGCTGATACTTTTTGCACACTATGGGATGGTTTTATAACTAAAAAAAATAAATTTATTATTTTTGGCTGCACTGGGTCTTCGTTGCTGCACGAGGGCTTTCTCTAGTTTCGGCGAGTGGGGGCTACTCTTCGTTGCAGTGCGCGGGCTTCTCATTGCAGTGGCTTCTCTTGTTGCAGAGCACAGGCTCTAGGTATGCGGGCTCAGTAGTTGTGGCTCACGGGCTCTAAAGCGCAGGCTCAGTAGTTGTGGTGCACGGGCTTAGTTGCTCCGCGGCATGTGGGATCTTCCTGGACCAAGGATCGAACCCGTGTCCCCTGCATTGGCAGGTGGATTCTTAATTACTGCGCCACCAGGGAAGTCCTATAACTTCTTATACTTTTGTTTTTTAAGTCTTCCAAGAAAACTTAATTATATTTCATTTCAGCAAATTTAGATCTTCAAAATTTTGTCTCTTCTAGTCAGAAAGCAAACTGGACAAAAATGTATGTTTCCAACCATGATTCCTGTATTTTATCCTCTGTGCACCCTAGGGTGACTTTACAATTTTTTGGAATCATTTCTGTAAAAAATAATGTTTTTTAGTTTTTTAAGTTATTTTTAAAATTTTAAATTTCAACCAATGATACCTACTTGAACCTATGTAACATTCTTTTTTTAAAAAAATTTTTTGATTATAATGGCTTCTGTATTTTTTTTAAAAAGCAGACCTTCCCAAAAAGATAAACAATTGAGATTTTCAGAGTTTTGGATTGTCCTAAAAAAAGGACATTTTAAAATGTCATTTTAACATTTATCTAGATTGTTTTTAGTTATTTTAGTATCCCAGTAATCGCAAGAATTATCACATCTTCTATCTTATCTTGACTGATACGCAGGTGAAAGTTTGGCAGGTTTTTCTGGGATCCATTCCTAGGAGTAAGCTTGCTGTAGGGTGAGGCTTCCTGTTTCCTGGGTGTTGCCGGATTGCTCTCCTAAATGGTTGTACCGGTTCACACTCCCCTCACAGTGTACCATTCAGGGAACGCTAAGGAGGTGATACACTTCCCGTGCAGCTGGCTCTTCCTCACTGCGCTCTCGTTCCTGGACGGCCTGGCTTTGGCCCATTGTGCATCTGTGGCTTGCTTTCCTCTGCTGGTCTCTTTCTCACGGTTTCACCACTCACCTAAGGTGACGTCACTCCACCCAGGCCCTGGAGCCTCAGTCTCGGGTCTCTGGTGGGCTGCAGTTATCCTGCTGCAGATGCCCCTCGGGCACCAGCGTGTCCCAGTCTCCCCGAGCCCAGCCCTCATTCCTGTGATCCGGCCTCAGGGAACCACGCTCTGCCCTCTCCATGCCCCTGTGGGAGGCCTGTGTATTCTGAGCACCCCTCTTCCTGACCTCTGACAGCAGAGGGGTCCGTAGGTTCATACAGACTTGACCTCTACACAGTTCTGATCCAGGCGCCCCTCTCCTCCCACCACCTATCCTTGGTTCAGATGTTCATCACCTCTGCCCCGGGTGTGGTGGGGCCTCCATGGGGCCTTGCTTCCCCTTCAGCTTGGCCCCCTGTTTCAGGTGGAGAGATGGATCTAAAGTACAAATCCAACCACATCACTCTCCTGCTTAAAGCCTCTTAACGCTTCTCCTTCATTGCCTGCTGCGTTTTTCAAACATGAGTAATCGGGATTGACACTAGCTTTTTTTGTTTTTTTCATCAAATTAAGTTGAATAGAGTAGAACTGTCCTACTTTGTGAGGTTAAGTATTGTTTGTGAGTTTGTTTCTCTTCTGTGCACACAGACCAGGTGATGGCTGATGTATATTTTCTTGTGGGTCACAGACAAAGGCTGGAAAAGCCCCTGGCCTGTAGGTGAGGTCTGCCCCTCAGGGACCTGGTGCTTCTGCCGGGCTGAGCTGCGTCCTTCTCACCCCTTCTGCCTAGAATCTTGTGCTCCCACTGCAGGGCGGTTCTCCTCCAGGCTTGGCTGGGACCCGTCCGGGGCTCTGTAATGCTCTGTAAACACATCTCTACCAAGCCCTGGTGGCCACAGCTATCGTAACAGTCCATACATCTGGCTTCCCCACTTGTCTTTTAGCTCCTAGAGGTCAGGGCTGAACCTGATTCAACTCTCTGCCCAGCCCTGGCCCCTGCCTGACACAGAGCATGGAGGGGTAACAGCCACCTATTTTGTATGTGTTTACCTAAGCCTCATGTAATCTTCACAGTAGCCCTGGGAGAGAGAGATCATTAGCTTTTCCAGATGAGGCACAGAGCTGTCTAGAACATAATCTGCCCAAGGCCACCCAGCTAGAAGGCGGTAGAGCCGAGAGCCAGACTCAGGTGCAGCTGACTCTGGAGTCCTTGCTCCCTCACTGCCCCACGCAGCCCAGCAAATATTTGGTGAATGGATGTGGTGATATCACACTTCCTCTTTGGCCCGGACTCGGCTATATGGCCCTTTGCAGCAGCACCCTCTATTTCCACGTGGATTAGCAAGACCGGCTACACCACCGGCTCTGCGGCAGCCCATTTTCATGGGGCATTTTGAGTACAGGAGTGGCTTTCAGGCCACAGAACCCACCCCCATACCCTGTGGAAAGGATGACAGTCAGGGGGCACTTGGTGAGCACCTGCAGTGTGCAAGGCAGCTGCTTCTCGGGCTCACCCCAGGGTGGGTGCAGAGCAGTCCGCTTTGGGGTGAGCCCGCCCCGCATTTGGAACAGCTGTGCTGCTGTGTGTTGTGATGGGCCTGCAGCCCCTCCGGGGCCCCGGATGGCCTGCTCAGTGCAGTGGCAGCCCCCGTACACTTCTCCCCTTTGCTCCCTCTCCAGGTGGACCAGCGGGTGTTCAGAGACCTCATGAGCGAGAAGCTGCCTCGACTGCATGCCCACTTTGAACAGTACAAAGTGGACTACACCCTCATCACGTTCAACTGGTTTCTGGTGGTGTTTGTGGACAGCGTCGTTAGTGACATCCTCTTTAAAATATGGGACTCCTTCCTTTACGAGGGACCAAAGGTGGGTCTGCTTGCTGCATGACTCCATGGGCGGCGGCAGTGGCAGCAGAGTGGCCGGCTTAGCTGGGACGCAGGAAGGGTGCCGAGGGGCAGAGTGATCCCAGCACCAGGTGCTGCTGGAGGTTGGTCTGGGGTCGCAGGAAACTGCAGTCATTTGCTCGTTTATCAGAAACATTGAGTCTCTGCCAAACCCTGTGCCAGGCATGGGGGCTTTGATGGTTTGCAGTCTGAGCCTCAACTTCTGTCAAACAGATGGCGGTATTATCCCCACTGTATGGATGAGGACGTAGAGGCCCAGAGCAAACAGAGGATCAGGGGCAGACTCGGGGGGCCAACTTCAGAGCCCTACTGCCCACAAGCCTCCCACCCAATCTGTTTTATGTTTTAGAAAGATCAGTTTGTGAGTAACACATGATAAACTCAAATCATATAACTAAGGGCGTGCAGTAGAAAAGAGATCCCCAGTCTCCTAGCCGTTCTTCTCAATGTACTGTATCTTTTTTTCAAGGCATTTTATGTATATCTAAAATATGTTTTTTAAATTTATTATTTATTGGCGATAGTTTCATATCAGGGCATATAGATCTGGCTCTTTTTTTTTTTTTTTTAAACTCTGCATAGTATCTCCTTCTACAGATGAACCAGAAATTTACATAACAGTCCCCTGATGATGGACACTCGCACTGTTTGCAGCCTTTTGCCACTTCACACTGTGCTGCCATGACTCTTTATAATTGTCTTTCTATAGGTGCCAGTGCATCTATAGGTTTAGTCCTAGAAGTGGAAGTGCGAGGTCCAGGGTAAATCCAGAATCCAAGGACCCTGTAGTTTTCATCGAGAATGCCAAATTGCCCTGCGGAAGGGCCTTACCAATTTCTACTCCCACCGGCAAAGTTTGAGTGTGTATATTACCTCACACTCTGTCCAGTACAGTACATTATCAACTTTTTAATCTAGTCTGTCATTATTGAAAAGAAGTCTCAACCAGGGCTTAAACAGTGTTCCCTATTGGGCCACAGGTAGGGATGTTAAGAGAAAGATAATCTATTTAAACTCTGTAAATACTGTTTTCTAAATAAGAAAAAGTTCAGGTTGGTGCAAGCCAGCCCGTGCCCTTACATGTGGGCGAAGCAATTTGTTCCAAAGCTGCTTGAACTTGCAGGACCACCAGGAGTCCATTCCCTCTGGCCTCAACACAGTGACCCAGAAACAAATCAGTAGAAAAAAAAAATTTATTTTCTTTCACCATATTCAGAAGTCAGAAATTCAGACCCTAGTTTCAGTAGGTGAGATAAAAACTGCCTCTGGAGGTGGAGCTTTCTAAGAGTTTCAGAGTCAGAGGACCCTGGTTTTGATTTAATTTAAAAATTATTTCTAGTTCTATATAGCTTATTGACTAGAAATTGTGAGCTAAATGTGGAAGGATTCCACAAAGATTCTACTCCTTAAGGAAATTTTTGGTTTGGGCTGAAGTGTTGCTGAAAACCACCAAAGAGTTGAAAACTTTTTTCTATTAAGAAAGGCACTGGTGGAAATGGCACCTCAGGTCAAGTGCCTGCCCCAGGGCAGGCCGTGCAGGGAGGCCTTCCATCCCTGGAGCCGGTGCCTGGAGCCACGGTGCTTCTCTACTCATAGATTTCCCTGTCCTTTCCACAGGTTATCTTCCGCTTTGCCCTGGCACTTTTTAAATACAAGGAAGAGGAGATCCTGAAATTGCAAGATTCAATGTCCATATTCAAGTATCTCCGTTACTTCACCCGCACTATCCTTGACGCTAGGTGAGTCCTTGGGGGAATCCCCAGACGTCCAGGAGGGCAGGGATCCTGACCTCTGCTTCCTCGAGAACGGACTGGCCCGGCCGTCTCAGACCCAGAGCCTTCCCAGGTGTGCAGTGGTGAGAGAGGGTGCTTCCTCCCAGGGAAAAGGGGGAAAGGAGCGGCCTCCAGAGACTAGGGAGGAGCTAAGATGAAAGATGCTTTTATCCTTTATTCAGCAAACATAAATCCCCGCAACCAAAGCACATTATTTGTCTAGTGAGCACTTGCTGAGTATGAACCACACGGCAAGCCCTCTGCCAGGCATTGAGGATGGTAGATGAGGAACACGCCCTGTCCTTGAAGAACCTGTGAGGAAGTGTTACGGCCTGGTTTGCTCAGAGCTGTGGTGGAGGAAGCCCGGGGATGGGGCAAGTGCCAGAGGAAGGCCGGGTGACCTGGGCCAGGCAGGGATGGTGGGGAGTGGGCAGCCCGGGCAGAGGGACTCAGGAGCCGTGTGCTCGTAGGGCTGTGGGCGCACGGCGTGTTTGGGGGAACTGCCGCAGTGGCTCGGCCAGGGTGGGGCTGGCGCGGCAGGGATCGAGGCTGGGCGGGAGCAGAGCTGGGCTGTCAAGGCCCTTGTAGACTCTGCCCAGGACCTTGTGCTTCATCCTGAGCGTTGGGAAGTTCCTGCAGGGTTAGACACCAAAAGGGCACGTCAGGTTGGAGCAGGACTGACAGCAGGAGCCCAGGGGGTCCCGGCGAGAGAGGTGGTAGCCTGCAGCGAGGTGCCCCCAGAGACAGAAAAGAGGGGGCAGATTGAAGGGGGTGGAGAAGGAATTTGAACTTCCAAGTCCCCTGGCTTTCTGGCCTGGGCAGCTGAGCGTTCGGGAATCTCTTCACCCCCTTGCTCCCCAGCCACACACTTTTTGCCTGTTCTGAGCCACCCTCGTTGTCCGTGTGTCCCCTGAACTACAGTTGGCAGCGGCTCTGGCCCCGATGACCAAGGCTGGGTTCTCCAGGGGAGTTCTGTGGGCCTGCTGCTGATTGGGCAAGTGAGGGTGCACGTCCCTGCGAACCACGGAGGCAGCGCTAACGTTCGCTGTGCCGAGGTGCTGGGAGCTGCCCGTACTGCACGGGAGTGGATCCCTGCAGCAGACTTGTGGCCTCTTGAAAACCACAGGAGTCCTTTGACTGAGAAACATTTGGAGCTTATTAATGTTTTTCAAACTCTGTTGACTGCCACCCATAATACGAACATTTTATCTCACAACCTAGGACACACATACTGGAGTGTATGTAACTGAAACAAAAGAATTTGTTGAAATATTTCCAGTGCTTGCCAAAGATCTGTGCTGTACCCTCTGATATATTTTCTAAATACACTGTTTATTGCATATTTAAAATGCTCGTCATGACTCACTCAAATGATTCCTTGATCCACTGATGGGTGACAACCTACTTGACAAACACCAGTTCCCCCCATGATATGCTCACCTGACGGGGAGGGAAGGCTTCTCTCCTTGGCTGAGGTAGGGAGAGGTGGTTGGGCAGCGTCCAGGCCTCTGGTCAGCCAGGAGGGGCTGAGGGCTCCGGGGCTGCAGGAGTCTCGTGGCAGGAGAGCATGTGGGGCCGGAGAGGGGGGAAGGAGGACCGTTCCCCTGTGGTTCTCTTGAGTGAGGCCAAGGGAACAGGGAGGTGGACGCTGGGAGAAGGTGCCGGCTGAGGCCACACCTGGCTTCCTTGGATATCACCACTATTGTTAGGATCTTTTACTTGGGAAGTAGATTTTTAAGATGTTTTCAAGCTTATTGCTATATCAACAATAATAGGATATCCAAGAATAATGTTTGCCTGTGAAAGATTGATGCTGAGTCCTGGGGTGAACCTTGAGAGCGTTTGTTAATCTCACATCGGGTCAAGATGACAGGAGTGGCGTTCAGTGAACTTCACTCCAGCAGCTAACGCGTGTGGAGGGCATCCTGCTCAGCCCCTAACAGTTTTGTGTGGGTTGTCAGTGCTGCCGGGTGGCAGAGACGCAAGGGGTGGTGGGCCCGGCTGGGATACGGTCAGCCCTGCGCACTCCTGCAGCGCCACCTGGTGAGTGGCTTTCATGCAGTTTCCTGTCAGTTTGCCGCAGGAAGTCTGCGTCCACTGGACCCAGAGTTCCCTGTGCGGCGGGATCACCTGTGGGTGTTGTTAGGACTGCAGATGCCCTGGCCCCACCTCTGGACTGGGGCCCCGGTATTTTAATAAGCTCCCCAGACTAGCAGTTCCAAGGAGCGTCGACCTGCAGCGCCCTGATTGGTTCTGCGAGGAGGAGGCAGGCGACTGAGTGAGATGTGGTCAGGGGTGCGGTGCAAGATTAGACCCGTCTCTGAATCAGGACCTTCCGGGGCCTCGCACGCGCCAGGCATTGTCTTCTGAACGTAGCTGACATGGGGCACTTTCTCGTCTCTCGACCGCACCTGCCAGGCCCGAGGCAGAGCGGTGTGCAGTCCCCCATGCTGCCCCAGCCTGCGCCGACGGTGGCTGCCTGACGGAGGCAGCGGACAGTATCAATCCAATGCCGTGCTTTCTGTAGCAGGGAAGGGCCTGGACACTTGGATTTCAGGTGTATGGAGCCTGTGACTAACAGCTGTTGGAGAAAAGGGGCTGGTCATGCAGGCCTGGTTCCCAGTCCCCAGCCAGCATTTTGTTTCACAGAGACCCACACTGAGTAGGCCTTTCCTGCTCACGAGTTCTAGAACATGCTCTGGGGAGCTCGGCTCTTAAAGCCAGCCTTTCTGACCCTTTACCTCCTTGCAGGAGCATCCTCTGGCTTGGAGTGAAGCATGTCTAAGGTGTGAGTGTTTAAAAATATAAGAGGGAGGGACTTCCTTGGTGGTCCGGTGGCTAAGACTCCGTGTTCCCAGGGCAGGGGGCCCGGGTTTGATCCCCGGTCAGGGAACTAGATCCCGCATGCCACGCTAAGACCCGGTGCAGCCAAATAAACAAAATAAATAAATAAAATTTGAAAATCTATGTAAGAGGGAGGGATGCTAAGGGCATGTACGCGTCACAGTAAAGCACCCCACGTGGTGGGGCAGCGGCAGGAGCGAACGGTTTGTTTTCTGACAGGCAGGGAGGAAGTCCTGTGACACTGCTGTTTCATCACAGCCTCTCCCGGGTCTGCAAGAGCACCAGGCCTTAGATCCCTGCTGCTGGGGCCGGCAGAAGGGAGGCGGGGGCTTAGTGTGCGAGGAACCGGCTTCTGTGACAACACCAGACGGCTGTGGCTGCCGTGATTAGCGCTGGAAGCCCTTAGCCAGGCCTTGGGCACTTTCTAGTCCTGTTTTTATTAAACCGCTGGCCAGTGGTTAGGGGCAAGGTACCGTGATTTTAAAGTATTCACTGTAGATGGGTGCCTTGACCTGGGGATAGTACGAAACCCACAAACTGCACGTCCCTCTGTAGACTGCGTCTTGACACGACACCTGTCACACCACTGAGTCTGACAGTTATCCCCAGGTTTGCTCGGGCATCCGTGCATCCATTCACGCCGCGTCAGTCTGTCCAGTGACAGAGCCTTTCTGAGCGCCCCTGCGCCAGGCCTCATGCTGGTTCCAAGGACTCAGAGGCACGTGGCCCCCACCATCGCTGAGCAAGTGCCAGACCCCGTCCTTGTGCTCACGGGTGGCAACTTGAGTAACCCCATGCCCAGGAGGCAGCCCTGCTGTTATCTGAACGTACAGATGAGGAATTGGGGGCTGGAAAGGGGGGTCACTTTCCCTGTTCTGCGTCCCATGGGGAGCGTGTCACGGTGGAGCTGGCGTCTGGATCCAGGCCGGCGTTCGGGGGCTGCCCCTGCAGCCTCTGCGTGAGCGCTGGCCTCCGAGTGACATATCTACATCAGGCCCTCAACGTGGTGTCCGGGGTCCGCCTCCCCACACCCCCAGGCCTCCAGGCTGGGCTGAAATGAGTGCTGTGTGTGAGCTCTCGCCTGAGCCCCCCTGATGCTCTGTCTCTGTGCTGTGTCCTGCCAGGAAGCTGATCGGTATCTCCTTTGGGGACCTGAACCCATTCCCCCTGCGCCAGATCCGGAACCGGCGCACCTACCACTTGGAGAAGGTCCGGCTGGAGCTGACGGAGCTGGAGGCCATCCGGGAGGACTTCCTGCGTGACCGGGACACCAGCCCTGACAAGGGCGAGCTGGTCAGCGACGAGGAGGAGGACACCTGAGTGCCACCCACTCCCAGCCCGCGACGCCGCTCTTCCTGCCTTCACAACCAAAGTGTGCCAAAAGGGTGAACTGCAGAGACGTTTCTGCTCGTTTCAAAGCCAGAATGTAACATCCGTGGTCTCTGGAAGTCTGCTGGGCAGATGTCCAAAGCCACACTGCACTTTCTCATTTCCATTCGGGGTGGGGGTCTAATCTGTTTACAGCCGTCTTCATGCCATGGCACGTGGCTACTCGTATCCCGTCATGCTTTCCGCCTGATCAGTGCCTCGCTAGGCTTATAGCTGGCAATTTTCAAGAGCCTATTTACAGCATCTGTCAGCTTTGTTGGTGACTCTGTGCTTAGAGAACCTTACGTGGGCCATCTCCCCTTGTGGTACCTCCTGTACGTCGTGGGCCGTCGTGGGCCGTGTTTTAAACAGTTGCTGTGGAGGGTGCCCACTGCACTTCACACACTCCTGGGCCAGAGTCTGACAGCTTTGGGTGGCATAAGGTTGGTGTGAATAAAGGAACTTCCTTAGGAAAGCAAGCACATCCTTTTCAGAAACGGCCTATAGAAAGCCCACAGACCTTCTGCTGGTGGCTTCAGGGTGCTGGCCGTGCCCCATTTCTGGGATAGCTTTTGCCCTTCCACGCACAGCCTTTCAAACAGTAACTCCCAACCTGCTGGCTCTCCAGACACCACACGCTCACTGTCCGCATGGCTCCACGAGGCTCTGTGCGAACCTCTTCTTTCCACCTGAGAGTTGACCCTTGGTTCGTTCTACCCGTGTGGATGGGATTCCAAGGAAACTGTGGATCGTCATCCTACAAAGCAGGCCCACCCTGGGTTGAGGGGACGGAGGGAGCTTTTCCGGGGGTGCTTTGCAGGGCAACGGTGCAGCTGCAGAGTGAATGCTGTTGGGCAGCTGGGAACTGTGGCTTCCTCGGGAACAGCCAGGGTGTCTGGCTGGGACGGCAGGAGGCCGGCTGCCAGGGCCTGGGCTGGGAAACCTTCACTTGAGGTCAAAGCTTTGGCGAGCCCTCCCAGATGCGTCCCCTCCCCACTGCCACTCGGGGGCATCCTTGTTCTCAGCAGCTGGCCTCCCCTGTGGGGTCACCATTGCTCCCAGTATGTGAGGCTGCCTAGGTAATTCTGGGACTTAGAGCACTACCTTTTTGAAGGCCTGGAAAGAGGCTTTGCGCAAGGAAGGTTATTTTTGCTTAATCACTCTGTGGACCATCCCTGACGTGTAGATATGAGACAATGTTTCCTGGACAGTATTACTCAAATAGGAAAGAAAATTTTACACGGATTTTTTTACACTACCTGGAAAAAATTGGAAATAATCCTTAGTTGATACAAAACACAGACTATTGAAGCAGTGTAGTTTGAAGCAGCACTTTTTTCATAAGCATTTTTTTTTTTCCTGTCAACCTTCTAGCAGTATCATAGCTAGGGTGGCATTTCAGCGTACTAGACTTAAGCTCAACTTTTCTTTGGTCAAGCTGGTTAATTTGATCTCTTACTGTGTACAGGGAGCTGGCCTCTGTATGTAGCCAAAAGCCTTCGTCTGTTTTCAGGTGTCAGGAACATACTTCATCATCGTTTTGGTCTTTGGGAGCAGCTGTTTGAGGCCTGCCGTTTTCAGGAAGTTGCCTTGTGAGTTGGGCTGCGGCCTCGCCACTCTGCACAGACCCCCGCAGGACCACTGGGGCTGCTGGAGACCGCCTCCCGGCCCCCACCTCCCACACCTGCTGTCAGCCTAGCGGCCAGCAGCCCAGGAGGTGCAGTAGGAATGGGGTTGGGGCCCCACAGGTCAGCTCCAGCTTCCTTGAGACTTCAGTTTCCAAGCTGATTTCCCCCTGGAACTGCTGTGTCCTGTGGGCTAAAATGCTGCCTTTAGGAATATGCTTGTTTTGTCTGTTCTGCCTTGAAAAGACTCATCTTAAAAGCACCTGAATTGGGCCCAGGGACCAGCTGTGTGCGGCCGGTGTCAGCCGTGCCCTGAGCGGTGGTGGCGTGTTAGTATTTCCAGGCTGTTAGTATCGGTGGTCAGGCAGTGGGCGTGGGAGAGCAGAGAGAGAGATCGTGGAGGAAGTGGACCAGGAACCCTTGCTAGGAGGTTCTCCTCTCTGGAATAAAGCGCTAGGTGTCTAGAGGGAGGGAGAGGGAATGCTTGGCCCGATTCCAGACTGGGGACGGGATGGAGCTGATTCCTTCCTCCAGAATTGTAGGGTTTGGTCCCACTATTTTGAGCCAATGCTTCCCCTCTCCTTGTGCTGTTGAGGAAAGAGCTGCTCTGTACCCTCCAGTGCCTCCCCTGCTGGTCCCATGGGGAGGGCCCTTCTGACAGGTGCTAGCCTAGGGTGGGGCAGCCTCCAGCCTGCTTCCCAGGCACACACACCATGGCCAAGGGGAGCCGTGCTCATCACACCAGGTGGGAACTGCCAGCTTTCATGTTGGTGAGTTGTTTTGTGTGGGTTGAACATTTGTTAATACTTTTGTATATTTTCACTACAGTTTATATTTTTATAGGCTATTTTTATCACGGTTTTCTAGATTATGTACATCTATTTTATATAACAAGTTCTTCTGCGTGCACGACTCCTTTGTGCGTATTTATGTAAACCTGAGCATCCGGAATCGCTCTGCACCTCTGTGCCATCTCTGACCTCTAGCCTTGACCATCACTGACTTCTCCTTATGTATGCATGGGCCCACTTCTTACCCCAGGTAGCCTCGGGGCTACTTGCAGTCATGCCGACAGCTATCCGACAGCAGCCAAGACTGCTGAGTGCTGGGAACAATTCTGGTTTCTACATTATATTGATATAGGAAGTACTCTAGGCAAATAGCCAGTCCTTTTTTTTTTTTTTAAACTAAATGTATTACTGCACAAATCCCTCCTCCTCACTCTGCACGGTGTTGCCTTTCTGCCTGTGTTCTGGGCAGCTGGGCATGCCTGGGGCCATCCTCGCAGGCAGGAGGCTGGATGCCAGCAGTGGAGGACGCGGGGCATTGCCAAGTGACTCTTTCCTTTTATGTCACAGCAGCTTCTGTGCTTATCTTCAAGTTAAATTTTGGAATTGTCATACTAAAAGGCAAAATAAACAACTAATTTGTATAACCTTCTGGTTTGAAATGCAGTTACAGTCACTTGTGATGGGACTCAGCCCCAAGGGCTCGAAGGTGCCTCAGGGCTTATGGGGGGGCGCAGGGTGGGGGGCTCTTCACCTTCCAGCTGGGTGTTTCTGCATCCCTGTCTTTGGTTTGCTCTGGGCAGGTGGGACAGAATGCCTGGGAGGCCCTTGAAGCCATGGCCAAGGTGCAGGTGAGGGCTGGAGGCACTGGGTTTGGCCGAGAGCCAGGAGCTGGAGTTCCCTGTGTCCGGAGCAACCCCCAGCCACAGGGTGGCAAGCACCCCTCCTTCCACCAGCTGTGACGTGCCCTGCCTGAGTCATGGGTTGTTTGCCTCCTGCCTAGGCTGACAGCTCAGTCCCAGCTGCCACCTGGGACACCACTCCCCGCACCCCCCATCATCGGAAAAACACGAGAATGATTAAGACCAAATGTCTTTCTACAGTGTGATGGTGGCGGGGGAGGGGGGGGAGCTCCAGTGAGGATTCCCAGACAGAGCAGGCTGTTGAGTCTGTATCCTCCTGGGACATGGATTCAGTGAGGCTGGGGGGGGTTCCTGAGGTCACAGCACACAGCAGTGGCACAGCTGTGACTGGGACCTGAGTGCTAGCCCCCGCTCAGTGTGTGGGTCAGGGGCCCACAAGTAGAGGCCCTGCCCCCTGTCCCTTGTAAGGGGTTGCTCTTGTGACAGTGCAAATCCCTAGGAAGACATTACTCACACCATGGGTCTCCAGGGTATCCTCTGGCCAGCCGGACTGCTGCAGACAGACAGGAAGCAAGCCTGACACCCCTCTACTCTCAGACAGTGCGGTGACGCTTGAACTCACGCAAGCCCCAGACTGCTCTCTGTGCAAAGCTACCGTGGGGCCTGCTTGGGCCATCTTCCTACCTGGTCAGAGGGGTCAGCTGCTAGAGGTGGCCCAGAGCTCGGAGCAGGAGATGACAGGAGCTTGAGGCCTGTGTAGTCAGGGCATATGCCCTGTGCCAGTCACCTCCCTCTCAGAGCCTTGGGCTTCTCATCTGAAAATGGGGTACTCACTCCAGCCCCATGGAGTGTGTTGATGATTAAATAGGGTGTGATGTGCGATCAGAGAATGGGAAATGGGAGAGCTGGGCACTCCAGCACCCTTCTGACCCTTGGAGGGGCCAGCCCTGGGACAGACACGTGCTGATTGCTTCAGCCTCTGGTACTGTTTCTTGGTCTCAGTCCCCAAGGAGTGATTTTCATTCCCCCTCCGCCCCCAACACACACACCCAAGCTGTGAGTAGCCACCACACGCAGAGCTCCAGAACCACCATTCACATCACAGTCTCTGAACGGCGGACACCGTAGACTAGAATGAGTGGTGGTCCCCCATTTGGAGAAAAGGGATAAACCCCTTCCAGGAGTAGGACTTGTGAGCAGATTGTAAAACGGTCCAGTCCAAGGCTCATGGTGAGAGGTAAGGGCTGGCGCCTGCACAGGTCACTTCCTGGAGACAGTGTCTAGCCTTCTCCGGCCTCCTCACGCCTCACCAGGGCCCGGGACACCTTCAGAGCACCTCATGCGCATCTGCTCCCTGGTGTGTTCACCACAGTCTGACTCCATGGAACTAAGTGTGGCAAGCAGGGAAGGGCTGGCGTGGCAGGTGCTGGGGAGCCGGACCACATGTCAACATAGCAAGAGCCCAGCGCCTGGGATTGTCAGTGAGGAAGAAGCCACCGTACGTCCTGGCCTCAACTGGTCCAGCCCCACCGCTGAGTACAGAGAAGATGAAAGAAAGGGACAAGTGGGGGCCGAGAAGGGTGTGTCTGGCCAGACAGCCCCTCCCTCCATCCCTTTGGTGCAGATAAAGAGTTAAGAGTTAACAGATGAAGCAGAGGGGGCCGGGGATGTGTCCATGGGGTTCACTCCAGGGGGCAGTCCCTGCTGGTGACCAGATGGGCCTTGCTCCTCTAAGGGCGTGTGGCTCAATCCCTGTGAAACACGAGTCTCTGGTGAAGACCGCAGAGTGGGGACATGGGGGAAAGGGCTGGGGGGCCTGGGCAGGGGGCATGAAGTGGAGGTGTGGAAGGATTGTGAGTAGGGACCAGCACCCCCGGGCCTCTGCCAGGCTGCGCCTGGTGCCCAGAAAACGCTCCTGCCGCCTGTTACCCGGCCGTCTGAAGCCCTGCACATGCCGCCTCTAGGAAGCCCTCCTCCGCTCTGCTCCCTCAGGCCTTCCTGCCCACATGGGCTCTGCTCCCTTCTCCCCTGTGGGCCTCCCAGAGGAGCAGATGGAAAGATGCTGTCGGCCGCAGCAGAGGTGTAGTTTCTGACTTGAAATTCCCCTAATCCAAGAGGAAGCCAAGCTGTACTTCGAAACGGCAGATGCCTGTTTATGTGTAACAATAACAATAATAATAAATGTTAGGCAAACTGTTAGAATAAAAAAATACCTTTTCTGAGGGGGAAGGGTCCCCAGCCTGCCACTGTCGGGGGGCCGGGTTAGCACCATTAGGGCGCGAGGGGCGGGGCTCCACCGCAGCCCGTGCTGGGCACTGAGGTCCTGCTGGGCGCTGAGGTCCGTGCATCGGTCTGGCTGTGCATCCTGGCCGCGGGGGGCCGGGGTGTGGGTCAGCGGCGGGCGACCCGCTGACGGCCGCGGGAGGGGGCACCACGGCCGGGTGGGGGACAGGAGCGGCAGCACTGGGTGCGGACGGTGGGCAGCTGGCAGCGGCCCAGCAGGCGCAGCGTCTCGCAGAAACTGAAGGACAGGCGATCGCGCTCGCAGCCTAGGGCTGGAGGGGGGGCGGTCAGGACCAGCAGGCGGGCACCGGAACCGCCCCCCTCCTCCCACCTGCACCCAGGGTGGAGGGGCTTCCCTGAGATTTTAGCTGGGCCTTAAGGAGACCTGCAGCCACCCCCAGAGCATCGGCCTCCTGTTTCTGGAGGGGCTCCCCTAGGCCTGAGTTACAGATCTCCTGCTGTTGTCCTGTCCCACCTGCCCTTGGCCTAGGCCCCCGCCTCCAGGACTGGAGAACTGGCCCTGCTGGGCTCAGGTTTCCAGAGGAAAGGCCCCGAGACCCCAGTCCTGACTGCCTCAGGTGCTCACGAGAAGCCAGAGAGCCTGCCACCCCTCTCGGTCCCTGACCCTGCGAGACCTGACAAGACCTGGCACACAACGGAAGTCCCAGGTGCCTCCTGCCAGCCTACAGTGGCCTCTGCCCCACACCCCCTGCCCAAATGCACCTGTCCTGCCAGACCTCCCTGGCCCTGCAGCCATGGGCTGTACTCAGCTTCAGCTTCCGGGTCACACACAGAACAGTCCCATCAGCCGGGCCGGGCACCGAGGCCCTGACAGAGCAGGTGTGGCCTGGGCCATCAGCCCGTCAGCAGAGCCCAGGCCTCTTGAGGAGGGCCAAAGGGAGGCTGCCTGCCCGGGGCTGAGGCCTGGAGGGCCCTCCTGCCCTGTGCTTATCAGAGCTATTTTGGGAAGTGGCTTGCTTCCAGCCTCCCGGCCTTGCTCCCGCTGCCTGTGACAGCCCCCAGCTGCCGCCTGGCCCTCTCACTTCAGCAGACATCCCAGGGGAGGAGAAGCAGGAAGGCAACTGGCAGCCCTGTCCCTGGGATGTCCCTGGGGCCCGGCAGAAGGCATGAGGCAACGGGCAGCCTCCTCCACCCTGGCTCTCAGCAGCAGCTCTAACCTGCACATCTGCAGACCTGCATCCTGTTCCCACTGTGTGACCTCAGGCAAGTTACTTAACTTCTCAAGGGGCCCCAGTTCCCTCCGCTGCCAGCAACCCCACCTCCACAGGCAAACGGATGTGGCCGTGCTATGTCAGCTGCCTCACCGTGATGACCAAGTTTCCAGGCTTTCCAAACGTCCTGCCACACAGCCCCACAGATCATCAAAACATCCTGGGGACTCCAGGGTCTCGGCATGCAAGTCACTTCCTTGGCTGGCCTCTACCCTTAAACTCGCTTGGGTGCCAGCAGCTACCTTGGGGCTGTGTGCAGGAGGCACGGAGGTGCTTGCTGGATGAATGCTGAGGGCTGGGCGCTTGGGGTGGGTGGAATTTCTGCTGGGCCTTGAGGTAATGGGATTTGGGGCAGGAAGCCTATCCCTCCCAGTGGTGTGGCCAGCAAGGGATGGCAGTGGCTAGTCCGGGCTTGCCCAAGGGCTACCAAGGAGCCAGTCACTGGTACAGGATGCAGACTGCGGCAGGTCCCTGGGGGCCCTGGATGCCAGAGGGCCAAGGACTCTGTCCTAGGGTGGCTCTGGCCTAGGGGCAGGAGTCAGACAGCTGATAGGCATAGGAGCTGCTGCATTCTCTTGACTGACAAGGTAGCCTAGGCGTTCTTCCTGACCTCATGACGGGGGATGATAGTGTCCACGAGGGAGAGGAAGAAGCCAACCTTCCCTGAGCACTTCCTGGGCTCTTCACCCCAAGACCTCATTTATGAGGATGGGGGTTGTCTGCCCCTTTATGCGTAAGACAGGGAAGTGGAGCCCAAGACCATAGAGCTGGTGATGGGAGGCCAGGTGTGACTCCAGGGCCAGTTTCCTGTGCTCAGCACAGCTGGGGGTGGCTAGGGGTGGCTGGAGGTGGCTGGGCTGCAGGAAGGAAGTGTGTGTGTGCGTGTGTGTGTGCGTGCACGCGTGTGTGCGCGTGCGTGTGTGCGTGTGCATGTGTGCATGTGTGTGTGTCTATGTCCAGAGCCACCTCTGCCACAAGCTCTTCCTCTAGGACCCAGCTGGCCAGGAAGCCACCAGCTGCTGGGAGCTAGCAGGACCCTAGGCGGGAAGCCCCTTCATGCGGTTACACTGCTCACTCTGGGCAGCCCTCCTCTGGCCAGGAGATGGACGGGCCAGAGCTGGGGATGGGGGCTCACCCAGGCCTGAGCTCCACACAGTTTCAGGAACATCCCTGGCCTCACTCTGGGAACGGGGGGTAACTGAGACCCCTGAGCTAAAGAAAGCTGCCTGCGGGGCTGGACTCCCCTTGGCTCTGACCCCAACACAGCCCCAGCCTCTGCGTGGCTCCCTGTCAGTCAGCCAGTGCTGTAGGGGGACGGTTCCATGACTCTCCATCTCCCCACCGTCCACCCTGCCCACCCCCCGCCCAGCAGACAGCCGGGTGGGGCACTCACGCGGAGGCTCAGTGAGCTCACAGTCCTGGGTGCCGCATGGCCGCGAGCTCTCGGGCCAGGCCTCGTGGCCACACTGGTCGCTGTCTTCCTCAGGCAGCCCAGTCTGGGTGTTGACGCACTTGACCAGGCGCCGCTGGACGCCACCACCGCAGGGGGCTGAGCACTGTGGGGAGCGCGGGAGGGGTGAGCATCCTCTTACCAGCCCTGCAGGGGGGCATCCCAGGCGCGTCCCCAGGGCAGCTGCTGCCTTCTCCAGGAAGCCTAGCTCACGGTTCCCAGCCCCATCTCTCCAGCCTCCTCAGAGGGTCGGTCCTGTCCCCAGAGGCCACTAGGTGTTCGCTTGCAGGAACTGCATCTGCAGAGCGGAGGGGGAAGCTGCCAGCCCCTCACACGGGACGGGACACGCCTGAGAGGCCCGGGCAGTGGCTCCGGGGCTGGAGGACCTGCTGCAGCCCATGGGCAGTGCAAGGAAGGGAGAGAAAGTTTCTCAAACAGGGCCCACCATCCCAAGTCAGGCTTTGTTCTTATCAGTTGGGGTCTGATGTTTTTAAAAAGCCGTAAAAATAAATTTAATCTGTGCCAACATCGTGCCAGGCCCTGTGCTAAATGCCTCACTGTGTGAGAGGAGCATCTAATGCTCACAACCCCACTCTACAGATGAGAAGACAGAGGCCTGGCGAGGTAAAGCAACCTGCCCAGGGTCCCTCAGCAGCCAGTGGGACAAGGACTGAGATTCCCAAACAGGCCTGGCAGGAAGTGTCCTGCCCAGCTGAGGCCTCACTGGCCACTCCCGTACCCCCTCCACCAGTCTGGTCTTTGCTTAGTCTCCTGAACATCCTGTGTCTGTCACTCCTGCCCCAGGACTTTGCATCTGCTGCTCCCGTATGCCTCTCCTTCACATCACAAACCCCTCCAGTCTCGCTCTGAAGTCCCCTCCCCAGAAGGCCTTCCCTGACATCACAGCGCACATCCCTTTTTTTTTAAGTCTGTCTCCCTGGCGGGCTGTAGGCTTCAGCAGGGTGGGGACCTCATCGGGCCACCACTGTATCTGCAGGGACCACAGAGAGCCTGGCATACAGGACACACTCAACAACTCCCTGCGTGAACAAAGGTCTGATGGATGCCTGCTGACATGAGTGCCCCCTCTGCACGTCCTCCCCGCACGAAACCCGCGCCGGCTCACCTGGCCCCAGGGCCCCACCACCCACTGCGTACAGGGGTGGGTGTTGCAAGGCCGTGTGCTGTTGGGTCTCAGCGCCTCCTCACAGAGGCCCGGCTCTGGGCACGTCACCAGACGCTGCTGCTCACCACCGCCGCAGGCCTCGGAGCACTAGGAGGGCCGGGGAAGGGGTCTGGGCACTGCTAGGCTCTGAGGACACCCCCGCTCCCATCCCAGACCCCCAGGCCTCACCTCCCTCCAGGAAGAGATGTACCAGCTGAGGCAGGGCTGGGCCCCGCAGGGCCGGCGGGCAGGTGGCTTGGCAGGCCCCGGCTGGCAGTGGAAGGGCCGCAGCGGCTGGAGGTCCCGTGTGTCCACACATTGCACGTCCCGCACGGAGGAACCCCCGCCACAGCTGCGGGAGCACTGGAGGCCGAGGGTCCCGCGTGTGGATACACCACCACCACGTGCACGCACACGAGGATGCGGTGAGGGCTGTGGCAGGGCGAGCGTTGGGCACTCTCACCCCCACCCGCGGCAAGTCCCTTAAGGGCCCCAGGGAGAAGCCATGGCTGACCAGCCTTGGGCGGCGGGTGGCGTGGCCAGGGGCTGCCCCGGCATGGGACAGATGGAGAAAGAGTAGAACAAAGGAGAAAGTGAAATCCCGAGGGTGACAGAAAGGAGAGAAAAGGATACAACCAGTGAGAGAAGGGGAGTGGGGCAGGTTGAACCACACACAGATGGAATGATCCCAGAGGCTAGAAATCAGAGTACGAAGATGTGCAGCACAGAGCACCCCCACCCCCGGTGGCTATGGCTGACCCCAAACACAGGCCACGGGCCCCAGAGCTCCACCCTGTGCCCCGACGCTGCCCGCCTTCTCCCTCACGCACCTTACTCCAGCTGCCCGTGTGCCAGGCAGCGCAGGGCCGCAGGTGGCAGCGGCGGGCGGGCTGGGGCCGGGCTGCGGGAGTGCAGTCCTCCTCTCGGCCGGAGCTGCAGCGCACGGGCCTCCAGACAGCACCCAGACCGCAGGTGGTAGAGCACTGGGGGCAGGGACGCAGTGCCCATGAGGGCCGGGCAGATCCCTGCACCCTCCAGCCCCCCAGCCAGGTGAGAGGGACCCGCCAGTGCCTCAGTTAACTCGTCTGCAAAATGGGCTCCTCCACCCACCTCCCAAGGAGACCATGAAGATGAAAAGTCAAATCCCCTGGCAACCAACTGTCCCTGCTACAGGAGACATGTGTGAGGTGGCCCGGCTGTGCTGACGAGGCTCACTGCTTCCCAGAATCACTTGGGAAGGAAGTCTGGGTTCCTCACTGGGCCTCAACCTGTCCCTCCCACACCAAAACTGGGGATCTGAACAGAAGCAGCTCACTTCCCCTATGGTAACAACCTGGGGACGTTGGGGTGGGGTAGGGGACACAGGACAGCTTCTTGCCATGCAGTTCAGACCCTCACAGGCCCGACAAAGCTGGTGGAGCCCTGAGGGGAGAACCAGGTGGCCAGGAACTGCACAGCACCTGGGGGACCCAGGCTGAGCCCCGCCGGGCCTGGGGACCATGGGAGGAGGCTTCCCCACTGACACAGCTGCCTGGGGCGAGCTCCCTGTCCCTGGAAGCATGCAAGCCAGAGTATGAGAGGGCCGTTCCCCCTGGCTGCCCCTCATCTGTGCCTGCCCTGCCCTCCCAGCGGCCCCCTGTGCTACTCAGGAATGAGCCTCTGGGGACCCTAGGGATACAGGCCCCCTTGCCCCACCCTACTGTTCAGAAGAGAAACTGAGGCCCAATGGGGCAGAGCAGCCCCAGGGGCACATGGAGGGCAGTATGACTGAGCTGGGGCAAAGTTCCTCCCACCTCACAGAGCCTCCACTCACCACGGGCTGTCAGTTCCCTAATCCCCACCCACCCAGGAGGCTGGACAGACAAGACTTATATCCTGCTCTGCTCATTTTCAGAGGAAGAGACCAAGTTAGTGAGGTCCTGCTCAACCCCCCGGCCACCCCGACCCCTGCACCACTTGCCTCACTCCAGTTCCCCACTTGCCAGCTGGCATTCCTGATGGGCAGCAGGTCTACGGGGGGCCCCTCCTCTGCTGGGCTGGGGTCCAGAGGCCCAGGGGCTCGGCTGCCATTGGCCGGACTGTCCTGAGCTGGTGTGGACAGCAGCACAGGGCTTAGGGGCGTCTCAGGGCTGGGGGACTCAGGCTGGCCCAAGGGCCCCAGGCTCAGGGCAGTCACCCAAGGCGCGTGCCCTAGGCCGGTCGGAGCCTTCAGAAGGAAGGTTCCTGGCATCGCCAGGGTCTGCAGGTCCTGTAGAGCCAGGCCTGGGGTGGGAAGGGTGGGAGTCCCGGGCTCCAGGGCACTGTCTGTACCCTGAGTGTCTGGCAGATTGGCGGTGGGAGGAGCGCCCCCAACGGTGGGCCACAGCTCACTGTCCACAGGCCCCGGGCCACCCTCCAGTGCTGGTTCCCAGGCCAAGGTGCCACTCGTCCACAGCTCTACTGTGTCGGGACTAGGAGAGGAGTGGGAGGTGCTGATGGGGGACGAGGCGGGCAGCGTGGGGCTGGGTCTTTGGGGCGCTCTGCGGCCCAAGGCTTCCTCGCTGTCCTCAGAAACCTCATTGGTCCTCTCCCACCAGGGAGGCAGCGGCTGGCTGTGGCTGTCCCCCCCTCCCAGGAGCCCGTTCTGGCTCCCAGGGGCGGCAGGCGTCTCCACGCTGACCGAAGTCGGGGGCCAAGGCAAGCTGGTGAGCCCAAGGTCTGGGGCTCCCACGGGGGCATCTTCCTCAAATAAGAAATTGACCAAGGAGTTCCCAGGGCTCTGCTCCGAGGGTGGGGGTGGGGAACGGCCAGCCTGGCCGGGCCAAGGAGCAGGGGACCAATCTCCCAGTGCCCCCTCATCCTCAGGCCCAGAAGGCTCTGTGGTGGGCATGGGGGTGCCCACAGGAGGCTCGGCAGCACCGCTCAGGGGTGGGGGCATCCGATCCCCTGTGCCTGCCAGGTCTGCGTCAGGCTCCTCGAAGGGCCCGTAGGACAGGTTCTCGTGGAAGTTAATGAAATTGTAGTCGTAGTAGAAGTCGTCAACGAACACGGGCCCCGGCGGGCCCAGCTCAGGGTCCTCCTCCCCGATGGCGTTGCCCATGCCAGTCGGCTTGGCTGACGAGGGGGGCGGAGGGCGTGGGGCTGGGCGGTGAGGGATGAAGTCGACCTCGTTGAAGAGCTCGCGGCTGGAGGAGCCGCTGCCTGAGCCTTCGGGGCCCAGCACGTCCAGGGCCCTCGGGCAGGGCGGCAGAAGGCAGGTGGCCTCGCTTGCTGGCCGCTGGTCCTCAGCGCAGGGGACACCAGTGTCGTTGGTGCAGAGGATGCTTCGGTGCCGACTGCCTGGGCCGCAGGACACAGAGCACTAAAGGGAAGGCCAGGGTGAGGGGCTCAGGGCCAGGGGAAGCTGGGGCCTGGCAAGGTACCCTGCTCACTGCTCAGTGTCAGTGTACAGGGCCCCAGGCAGCCCTCTCTCGCCCTGACCAGCTCGAGACCATGACTTGTGGCCATGGCTGGCCAGGGCATCCCAGCCCCTGAGGCTTTGGGGATGGGGCCGGACCTGGAATGCCCCAGGCCCCTCCCACCACGGTGCCCGGCAGTAAGGGCTCCCCAAAGGCTGTCTCTGCCTCCCTGTAGCCCAAGACCGATGGCAGAGCTGGGGGCGGGCCCCCTCCCATCGTGCTGCTCACCTCAGACCAGTTCCCCACAGCCCAGGTGGCCGGACAGGGCACATCGCGGTTGCAAGGGGTTTCGGCAGGGGGCCGGGGCAGGTGTTCACAGGCAGGTGGCCCCAGGGCGCTCTGCTCATCCAGCCCCACGCTGTGGATACAGAGCACGGCCCGGCGGGAGAGGCCCCTAGGCCCGCAGGAGCTGGAGCACAGCTGCCACTCACCTGCCCACCACCTGTGGGGGGCACAAGGGCAGCGTCAGCGTGCAGTCACCTGCACTCCCAGGCACTCAGGGCTCAGGGAGGGTCGGGCCTAAGCCCAGGGGACGAGTTCCCAGAGCTCCAAGCCTGGGATGGCCCCCTGGCCCCCAAAGCCCAGTGACCGGGCACAGTACCCTTTGCTCCTGCCACCTTCACCCCTGGGGGACCTGGGCAAGACCCAAGGCCCGTGTTCATATCCAGGGACCCAAGCACGAGCGATCAGGCATGTCCCTGGCTGATGCTGGCTATTGAAGGGGAACCCAGGCCCAGGCTGAGGTCGCGGGCAACCAGGGGCTGGGGCTTCAGCCTTGGGAAGTAAGGCTAAGAGCCCAGCTCCCTCTGCTCCTCCCAGGGGCGCCCTGATGAGGGACACTGGGAGTCAGGCGCCTGGTGGGCTCACCGGGCGGGGCAGGGCTCCTCGCTGCACTTCCTCTGACGGTCATCGGGCCGGCCCAGGGGCTCACAGTGCCTCTCGTCCACGGGCCCCGCCTGCCGCTCCATGCAGCGCACGCTCTGCCTCTGCATCCCTGGGAGGCCATGGGGGCTCAGCCTGGGCCTGGCACTCAGGGCGCCCCCTGCCTGAGCCACGCTGCACCCAGAGACACAGCTCTACCCCACTCTGCTCAGATCCCTTCCAGAACAGGGCCTCACTGCCTCTGTCAGGTTGAAGGCAGGCCCCCACTGCCCCCACCTCACTGTCCTCCTGGCCGTCACCCCCACCCCTAGGGAGGCAGCAGAGTGTGCAGGTTCAGTGGGCGGGGGCTCTAGCCCCACAGCTTCCTAGCTGGGAGGCCTGGGCAGCTCACTTGGCCCCTCTGAACCTCACTGTCTTCATCTGTTAGTGGGAGTAACGGTAACACCTGCCTTGAAGGCCAGGTGTGAGGATAACGTGCTTACGGACGTGCAGGCTCAGCCCGTGCCTGGTGCGTGGTAAGAGTGCAACCAGTGCCAAATCCAACCACGGCCTAGCACCACGTCCAGTGTCTACACTCCTCCCAACAGGATCAGTGCCCAGAAATTCTGGAGGAGAAATCCGTCAGACCTCCCAGTCAGGCATTCCTCTCCAGCTCACAGCACTCCCCACCCCCTGCCCCGGCACTCGCTTTGTCGCGGTTCCTGTCCTTCACTCCCCCTGCCATTGCCGCTCTCTGCACCCTTGCAGAGCCCTGCTCTTCCCTTTCCACACGCACCCCACACCGCCCGCTGAGGCCCAGCGGCAGGACCAACTCCAACGGGCTCTGCCTTCACCCTGCTCCCCCTATGGCACAGAAGGGGGACTCAGACCTGCCCTGAGCCTCCAGTCTCCCCTCCACCCGCCTCCTTCCTTCCTAATAGAACGCAGGGTTTGTTCAAGGTAACAATGGGACCTGCTGAAAACACTCCCCACTGTAGTTCCCGTGCAGCTAGGGGGTCTGGGACACAGTCGTGCCCGGGAGAAAAAGACACAAGTCCTTCCCGAGAGTCAGCCCTTTGCCCCTTCTTCTTCTTGCCAGCAAGAAGCCTGGGCAAAGGGTGCTATCTTGTGACACACACGAGGGGAAGGTGGGGCTGAGAGTGGTCCCTAAAAACATGGCAGGCCATCCAGCCAGCGTGGACTACGCACCCTCCCTGGGGTTCTTACTGCCGAAGCCAAGCAACCCCTTACTGCTCCAGCTACCACGCATCAGGATCCTGCCACTTGCCACTCAACACATTCCTATTCTGGCCACGTGGGAAGCCACCGATTTGCTGAAAGACAATTTCCCAGTGTCTGGTTCATCAAATGTATTTGTTTTCACATTTGTAAATTTAACTCATACGGGGTAGGATGCCTTTAATAGCTTTTGAAGATTCCTGCCCAGCTTTAGTAGGTCAGTGTTCATTTGTCATCATAATAGCATTTCAAGGAATGTTCAAATGTCTCTGTCCCAGATTCCTGATACTGAGACCCCTGGACACCGAGGGGGAGGGGGAGGGGAAGGGAGACTGAAGAAACCACGGGGGGTGGTGAGAGTTAGTCAAATTGTTACACATTTTATAAAGAGTTTAAAGGAATAAGTAAATGTGGTGAATAGGCCATTGGGCTACGAGGCTCAGAGTTTGGTTGGGGAGATCCTTGTCACGTCCCAGCTCCCTCCTCCCTGCCCCTGTCCTACTCCATCCTCCTCCCCCTCCTTCTTTCTCTCCCCTGCCCCTCCTCCTTCTCTCCCTCCCCCCTCCCCCTTCTCACTGGGGAAGCCCTCCTGGGCCAGCAGCCCAGGAGTGTCAGGCTCTGGGCCTCCCAGGAAGGGTGGGAGGGCACCGAGGAGGAGGGGAGCCCGGGGAAGCCTGTCTGTGGCAGGAGCTAGAGGAGAGGAAGGAGCTTGTCCTGACGGAGATGCAGGTAAGGCTCTGGGAGGATGAAGGGGTCAGATCCCAGGTATGGGCAGAACCACGGGCACAGGACCTGCCAGAGCTGAGCAGTGAGAAGAGGGAGAGGCAGCTGGTGCCTCTCTGGGGGAGACACGCTGAGCGCTCACCAAGCACCACGTGCCGTGCCTGCCTCACCTTGTTTCCTCTCCCAGTGGACCTATGAGATGGGGCCATTGCTAGCCCCATTACATAGATGGGGGAACTGAGGCCCAGAAGCAGCACTCCCAGTTCACAGCAGCCCAGCAACTAAGCAATGAGCCAGAGGCTAAAGCCAGGCATCAGTGCCCAGAGACACAGGCCCTGCTGGGCAGGAGCTGCGCCCACTGCTCTCCTCACCTGTGCCGCAGGTGACTGTGCACTTGGTCCAGGGCCCATAGTGCCAGGAGAACTCGGGCGGCTGGATCTGGCTACGGCCATCCGCCTCCCTGTGGATGAGGTACTCGTAGCGCACCCCAGGGTTGCTCTCCTGGAACAGGAGCTGGGGCAGGCGGGGGGGCGGGGCCTCCGTGAGCATGAGGTGTCCTCTCCCTCTGCCAAGCCCTGCCACCCATCCTAAAGGAGCCAACCTCAGCCACCTCTGGGACCTGGGGCTACACCATGGAGCCATTCTAGAGCTGGGGAAGCCGAGGCAGAGGCCCCAGCAGTAGGGCCAGGCCCGGAGCCGGGCTCGCTCCTGTCATGCGGCTGGGAGCCATGGACCCCACCTCTGCTCCTCCCCAGCCTGGGCCCCAGGAGGCGGTCACCTGGATCCAGATAGGCTCGTCGGTGGGACCCGGGGACGTGAGGTTCTCCCAGTTGCCTGTGCGCGCATATGTGAAGGTGGTCCCCGCCACCTGGTAGTCCCCGTTCCACTGGATGGTCCACCCACCGTTGAGGAAGTACTTATCCGGGTCCTCGCTGCGTAGGGCCAGGAAGTTGGCGGCCTCGGCCACCTCCTCGATGCGGATCTCGCGAGCACCGGCTGGGATCAGCCCCACGTCCACATACCCTGTTGGCCAGGGACATTGTGCACAGGTGGTGAAAAGAGGTAAGAGGGTTAGCTGTTGCCCGCCCTCACCTCTCTTTCCACTTGCCCCTGCCTGGCGATGCCAAAGATTCCATTGTTGATTCTGGGTTCCCCACTTAGATCTGTCCCAGATCACCAAAGCCTCAGAAGGGCTCAAATCCTACCCCCTGACCCATGCCCCACCACCCTTCTCTGGGAAACCTTAGCTGGTCTCCCTGTCACAAGGCTGGGCCTATCCCCTATACCTGGGGCCAGCATGACCTTTCTAAAAACCCCAATTGACTGGGCCTTTCCCCTGGGATATCCTCCTCATACCTACACAGCCTGTTTTTGTTCTTTCACTAAGTAGTACCCATCATGTGCCTGGCGTTACCCTGAGGACTCTGCAGGTGTAACAACCCTATGACGTAGGCACTACTGTTATCCCCATTTTACACACGAGGGCACTGAGGCACAGAAAGGTTACATAACTTGCACCAGGGCTCTGCTGGGAGGTGAATCAAGCTCTGAGGTCTGAGCTTTAACCACCACACTGGACTGCATCTCTGGGGCTGAAATCTAAGCTTCTTGGTCTAGCATTCAAAGCCTTATGGCATCCCCGCCTTTCTTATAGATAGGTCCCCAGACAGAGCATGCTCCTTCTTGCCTCCAGGCTTTGCTGGGCACAAGCTCTTTCCTCCATGTGTAATGCTTTTCCCCATCTCGTCTGAGTCTTTTATGATTCAGCTCAAATTCCACTTCCTACAGGAAGTCCTCCCTGATCTCTCCATGTCAGGACCTCCTTCCTCAGGGCTCTCACAGCCCTCTGGGCCTCCCTCCACTGCATCTGTCACACCAAAAGGTGAGACTGTAAGCTCTTCACCTCTGTGTCTCCCTCACCTAGCACACAGTTGGCACTTAAGCAATGGATGCAAAACAGGCCCTGAGGCGAGTGAGTGGAGCTGGGGGGTCTCTAAAGCTTCATAAGGCCACTCATAAGCCTGATAAGCCCAGGCTGGGGTCCCTGGGGCAGGAGGACTCCCTGTGAAGGCAGGTCTCTGCACTTGGGCCTGGGTGCCCTGACTCCTGCCAGGATCCTAGACCCAGCAAGGCAGCTTCCCTGCTTCCCATCTCTGGCCATGGGGGCCGTGGGCAGGGCTCAAGGGAGACAAGGAAGGGTCACCAGGTCAAGAGTGCCCTGCCCCCCACCAGGGGTCCCACCCATACCCAGGCCCTCAGCCTCCTCGAAGGTCCCGCTCACGGTGTGACAGGTGGAGCCGTTGCCGTGGCACACGCCGCAGCGGTCCTCGACGGCACCCGAGTCAATCTCGAAGTCGCAGCCCACATTCTGCAACACATGGGGAGGGGAGCCCCCTGGTGCTGGGCCCCTGGCGGCGGGCCCTCTCTGGCACCAGCCTCGGGGGCCTGCCAGGGTGGGGAGGAGAGAGCTCGGAGCAGGGAGCGGGGCCCCACCACAGCTGTGCCCTCTGACCCCACGTAAACCCCTCAACCTCTCTGGGCCTCAGCTTCCTCAGATGTGAAACAGGGAGAACCACCTGCACCGGGAAGGTGTGCTGTGAGATCGCATGAGACAAGAGACGGGAGAAGCTTTGTAAAAGGCCACAGCAGGCAGGGGGAGCTGGCACACCCGCGCTCCTGACCAGCGTGGACAGGAATTTCCCCGAAGCAGAAATCAGTGTTCCCTGCTGGTCCTCCCCAGAGCACAGGCCTCCACGCCCAGGGGCTTCCTTTCCCAGGAGCAGAGGAAAGAAAGTGCTGAGGACACGGGCAGGGGGAGTGGCACTGATACTGCTGGAAATAAGTCTAAGTATCGTCAGCAAACACTGACGCTTTCTCTGCCAGGCCCTGAGGCCTGCACGGCCCTGCAATTGCCCTGTTAAATGACTGCATTTAACCCTGTGACGTGGCTACATGGACGGAGAGTCCCCTTTCTACTATCGCAGAGGAAACCACTGCTGGGGGTCATCCAGCCAGCAGGGGGTCGAGCTACCACCTGAGCTCTGGTTTCCGGGCCGGGGCTGGGCCGGTACGAAAGCCAGCATTCAGAAGCCATGGCGGGCAGGCCATGGTGCAGAGGCAGAGCCTGGGGGTGAGGCCCAATGATACGGGGGCTCCAGTCCCAGGAGGAGCAGGGAGGCTTTGCTGAGAGGCGATGGCAGACCATCAAAGGGCTTCACTGGCAGAGCGGGGAAGCGCAATGGTACAGCCTGGGGAGGGGGGCCAGAGGGAAGCAGGAGGAAGCCAGAGGAGACCTGCCAGGGGGTTGGGGAGGGCAGTGCTGGAGACTCTCTTCCTAGCTGGGCGCACCTTGCAGATGCCGTTGATGCAGAGGTCACGGCTGGCCTGGCCCTGGTAGCAGGGGGTGCCATCGACCACAGCGTCCCGCAGCTTCTCAGCAAAGTACTCATTCGAGGGCCGGCAGTGCAGCTCGCAGGGGTTCACTGGGGGCCCAAGCAGAGGAGCCGTGAGGGGCAACCAGGGCAGGGCAGGAGCCACGGAGGCCACCGGGAAGACTGCCTCCACGATACCCATCAGTGGCGGGCTGGGGGTGCAAGGCTGTCCACGGGAGCCAGGAGGGAGCAGCAGCCCCGGCAGACAGTGCCTGTATCACTGGGCAACCTTGGCCCTTGGATCTCTGCCCTTCCAGGCCTCAGTGTCCCTGTGGGCAATAGGACTCACCGTCATTGACCACGGGCACCCACGTGTGCAGCTGGCCCTTGTAGAGCATAGCGTCAAAGTGACTGCACTGGACTTGGCGGAAAGAAGGGCGGCCGGCGGGGCAGGCCTGCAGGTTGCACAGGCGAAAGCGCTTCCGTTCACCCACGCAGTATTTGCCCTTGTATTTGGGCCTGTGGGGAGAGTGGGGTGGGGGCCAGTGAGTGCCGACTGCACACCCGGATCCAGAAGTGGGCCCTCGGAGCGAGCGGCTCCTCCTGCACCCCTAACACCCAGAGATTCCCGCCGTCCACCTCCGTTCACGCTGCTCTCCCTGTGGGTCGCCCACACTCTGGTCCAGACACAGGTTCCCTGTTTGAAAGCATCTCAGGGGAGGTGGCAGCAGGAAGCCTGGGCTCTGCCCCTAACCTGCTGTGTGACCTTGGCCAAGTCTCTGGACCCCTCTGGGCCTCAGTATCCTCATCTATAAAATGGGACTGGGGCTGCCTCTGCAGAGCGTTGTTCAGAGGCTGGGCCAAGCTGCAGACATGACTGGCTGAAGGGGCCTCTCCAAGTCTCCAGCCCGTGGGACCCAGAGTCCTGACAGCCCATGTGTCAGCAGATGTGTTCCTGGTGGCAGTACCCCAGCCCAGGTCAAAAGGAAGCCCCCTTGGCCCTGGCCCAGCTGAGGGGTATGCCCCCAGCATAGAGCCTGAACCCTAACCCCACCCCGTCTGCCCCCAACCCAGCTCAGGCCTAGAGGCCTGGAGGCAGGGTGGGGTATAAGCACGGGGCCCTAGAAGGACCTGGCTCTGAATCCCATGCCCACCCTGGGGCAGCCTAGTGAAGTGGGCTCATCCAAAGGTGCCGGGCATCCCCTCAGTCTACAGTACAGCTGGCCTCTCTGCATCTCCCTGAATCTTCACCTCACCACTCTTAAATGGGGAAACTGAGGCCCAGAGAGATGAAGTCACTCACCCCAGGTCACACAGCACCCCTCCCAGGCTGACCAATTCTCCCAGCTGTCCCCAGTCTCATCTTGGACCCACTTGTACCTCAAATGCCACTAAGTGGCTCTATTTACTGAGCGCTTACTACGAACTAGCTGCAGGGCTTTACCTGCATTAATCCTCTACCAGATGGGCACTGCTGCTGCCCCATCATATACTTTCTCTGGAAACTGAGGCCCAGAGAAGGGGTGGAGAGGGAATTTGAACCCTGATCCATCTAAGGTTCAGGGTCTAAGCTCTTAGCCACTGTCCTCCCTGCTTCCCTCCCACCAGCTGCTGCTTTGTTGTGTGGCCTCTGATGAGTCCCTCCAGTGTCTGGGCCTTGGTGTTTCCCTCTCTGCAATGGGGTCAGCAGTGGCGACTCAGTCAGCCTCCGGGGCACTCCTAGAAGTGACCCGAGGTGGCTCTGGACACTCCAGGCTTGGCCTCCATGGGGATACTTCTGCGAGTGGGAGGCTGGGACAGAGCCAGTGTCCCTGCAATCGCCGACTCTGCTCCGGGCGCCCCATCCCACCTGCCCCGGGAGCCCCGGCCCCGCACTCACGCAGGCTGCGTGCACTGCCGCTCGGCACTCTGCACGCCCACGCCACAGCTCCGGGAGCAGACGGACCAGGCGCTCCAGCCAGACCAGCCACCGTCCACGGCCTCGGGCCGGAAGCCCATGGGAACGCACTCCCCATTCAGACACCACTACCGAGACAGACAGAGGTAGAGCAAGCCCACTCCAAGCTCCTCACCCTAGTGAGAACAAGGTGGGTGGGAGGCCTGGAAAGGCCCAGAGGGGAAGGACCTAAGGGCTGGGGGAGGCCCCCTTCCAGTCGCCCAACACCTGGGCCCCATGGCGGAGCCGAGCAAGGAATAAAATAAGAGTCCACATGCTGACTCTTCCGAGCTGAAGGCACTTTGGAGAATTGCCCAGTCAAGCTCTGCCCCAAAGCCTCCATTCTGCAGATGGGGACTTGGGCCAGAGAGGGCTGGGGTTCTGCTAAGGGCATGAGCGACCCCAGAGCACGGACACAGCAGGGAGTCTCACCTCTCACCCCCTCCGCAGCTGGACTGGCGAACCCCTACCTTGCTCTCCCCGCACCTGGTACCATCCACAGCTGCATCGAGCTTGGAGTGACAGGTGGTCCCCACGGAGCACCAGAGCGTGTGGCAGACATTCTGCAAGGAGGAGGGCAAGGGCCATACCCTCACCTCCTCCTCGGCGCCACCACCTGCCCTGCCCCCTCACCACCCCCACGAGACCCCTGGGAACCCCTCCTTGGGGCTGGCACATGGTGTAGGGGGTCCTGGGCTGGGGCCCCAGGCTCGGGTTTGTGGCTCAGGCAGTCCCCAGCTCACCCACACCTCTCCCAGCCTCAGCCTACCCGTCTGGAAACACCCTGGTTAGAAGCCGCAGGGTCTCTGACATGCCCATGGCCATCACTTTGGGCGATCTTCCCCAGGACCCCGCAGGAGAGGTTTTATTTTACCTCTTATGATCCAGCTCCAGCAGGTGAGGGCCTTGCCCAAAGTCCCATGGTTGGTAAATGGTCCACCCAGAATGCAGACCCAGGTCTACGGCCGCCCAACCCTCGGCCTCTCCCACAGGCCACTTTATGTCTCGTGGGCATCACGTGCGGGCCGAGCCCAGGCTGGGTGGGGTCTGCGGGCTGCTGAGGGCTGCCCTCCTCCCCCGTGTCCACACAGGCCCCACACTCACATCCATGTCATCGCAGAAGGCAGAGTAGGCCCCATACTGGAGGCGACACTGGTGGCCCACGTCATAGAGGACGCCAGGTGGTATCGAAGGGAAGTCGATGACATCCTTGGTGGGAGAGTCATCCAGGCAGAGGCCCCACCCACGGCTGCAGAGATGAGACAGGAGTATGAAGTGAGGAGCCACCTGTCCTCTGGGGCAGAGGGCGCAGCCTGAGAGACCCATCAGGGAGGCCGCACCAGACCAGTTGTGGAGGGAAGGTGGGAAGGGGCTTAAAGCCCTAAACTTACAGGAAAACTCCAGCCTCCTTGCTCACCTATCCTATTCTTTGACCTAAGCTAGCAGGAAAGACCCTCCCAGCCTCTCCCATCCATCTCCAGGGCACTCCAGCTGGCTAATCCCCGCTCCCCAGTGCCAGGCCTCTCCACAAACTATTCCTTCCACCCACGACACTCTCCCCACTCCTCCACTGGTGAAGCCTCTTTCCCCAAGATCCAGCCGAAAGGCCCTGCCCTCTGCAGCCTCCTGGACCACTAAGCCTGCTCGGAGCTCCTGCAGCCTCCACCCCTCTGTCCACGATCTGGAGAGCATCACATCACAGCTGATACAACAGCAGGCCTCTGAGAGCCCCGCCCTGGGCTGAGACCTAGGGTCATCTGTGGGAGGACCAAGGCCTGAAGGCTGCCCCCCGTCCGGCCGCCAACCTGGGAGAGAGCCCAGTGTCTGCCAGCTTGTGTCACTCCCCTATTTACTCCTGTCCATCTCCTGCCAGGACTCCCTGGCAGTGGCAGGAGGGAGGCAGGACCTATGGGACTTGGGGTCCCAGGCTAAGCAGGGTAGGGGGAGGCAGAAACCCCCCAGTTTTCCAGTCTGGGAGGCTTGAGGGTGGCTGGTGCCAGGTCAGGGAGCCAGGATGAGCAAAGGATCCTGGTTAGGACTGAGGGAGGCACAGGAAAGAAAGGCAGAGGTGATGGATGCTGGGGTCTGGCCAGGAGGGAAGGAGGAGACACTACGGGCCACAGAGAGGACGAGAAATAGGCCAATTTGTAGGCCCGCGTGAGGGAAGGCTGGGGGCAGTCAGCCACTGGGATCTGGGAGTCCAAATTTCAGAGGCAGAGGTCTGGGAGCTGCGAGCCCAGGCCAGGGTGGGTGGTCCATGTGGTCTCCCAAGTCCCCTGGCTAGTGGCAGGGCCCGGGCTCCACCAGAGCTTCAGGGAACAAAGCCTCAGTGACCAGACGCCTGCTGAGGACCCTGGGGGCCCCTCCCCACCCAGAATCACCTGGCCCACCTGTGTTAGCTAGAAATGGACCCTGTAAAATGGGCGTCGGGCGAATGAGCAGGTGTGGGACCCAGCTGTCTGTCCCGGATCGCCGCAGGCCAGGCCAGCCCCGGGTGCTGAGCGGGCGCTCTCCCATCTGCCGCTCACAACCCCTCAAGCAGAAAACTCTACCACCATCTCCTTCCACTTTCAGGGCCCAGGGCAGTGCGTCCCTTGCCCTGAGTCACGTGGGAGGGCAGTGATGGTCAGGATGTGATGCCAGGCCAGGCTGCCAACGCCCACGTGTCCACTTGCTAGGCTGCCCTTGGTGCAGAGCTCCTCCCATCCGATCGTGAGCCCGCCTCAAACACTTCACTCCAAACAGAAGCTCTAAATCATGGCAGCTGAGGTCTGGCAGGGAGAAAGGAGTCTTCTGATTGCTGGCTTCAGCCTGCGGGCTCCCTGCGCCTGCACCCGGGGGCAGAGCATCGGCTGAGACGGGGAGGAAGGGGGTGAAGGGTCAACCTGGCCCCGGGGCTCCTCCTTTTTGCCTGGCAGGACACAACTCAAGATGTAGCTGGGGGCTTCACCCACTCCTCTGACTCAGACCCAGCCAGGGAGCTCCTCTGACTGGGGTCCAACGTGACTCAGCCCCACACCAACAGGTCCCAGGCCACATCCAGCCCTTCAGTTTTCCGGCCGGGACCCGGTGCTGACATGCCATGAATCAAGCTTCTGTGGCCTCTGCTGGGCAGCCAGGGCGACCACAACCTCTCAGGGCCATCCTATATGTGTGTGCGAGGTTGGGGGGCCTGAAGGGTCCTCGTAGGGCCCACCACCAGAATCAGAGCCACATTCAGGCCCAGATGCTGACTGGAAACCCCAATCCTGCCCTGCTACAGATGCTGTGTGGCCTTGGGCCATCCCTTACCCTCTCTGGGCCTTCACATCCTCATCTACAAAAGGCTGAGGCAGCCTATGGGATCCCAAGCAACAGAGGTATAAATAGCAGCATCTACTTGGGAAAAGTCACACGGGCGGCCGGCAGCCGGCCCTTCTTCCTTCCTCTGGTCGGCTCACTGCCAGGCTCCCCGTGCTGCTGACATACGTCAGCCCTTCCCCTCGGGGCCCCTCCTCGCTCTAATTATAGTGGGCTGGGCAACCCCACATGGGGTCAGAGCAGACAGCGGGTGGCTCCAGTCGGAAGTGTCACTCCCACCTCAAGGGCTGCAAAGAGCTGCCCATCATCTGGGAGAGGCCTGTGCACCCCCTCCCCTCGCCACCCCTGGGGGCCTAGTCATGGAGTCGCCAGATGGTGGGGGCAAGGGCCCGACACACGATAAGGCCCGCCTCTCTCCTTCCAGAAATCCTGGCTGCGAAGGCATGAGAGAACAGGGCCTTCCCTCCCTGGCCCCAGGTCCAAGTAGTAGCTCAAGAAACGAGAGGTCCCTTATGAAACAGCAGGGTCCCTGAAAGCAGCTCTCAGTCTAGAAAGGCTCTTCAAGTTCTTCAGGCTGACGTCTTGGACTGGCCAATGACCACAGGCCCCAGAAGCTTTCCTCCAGCCCCACCACCACCTCTTGAAGATTCTCCATCCCACCCCACGCTCCCGCACTGCCAGCCCTGGGCCACGCTGTGCACCCCACCTAGAGCACCCTTCTTCCTCAGGGTGCTGCAGCAGTCCTTAGAGGGCAGCTCCGCGGCTCCTTCTCAGAGGTGACGTCCCTGCCCCTCTTCTCCAGGTTCCTACAGACCCCACAGGCCTGTCTGCCACAGTGCTAATTACCCGGAATTGTCACATGTCTGTGCCCCCCAGATGGTGAGGGTCTTGAGGACAGGGACACAACCTCCTCTACCACTGTCCCCCTGAGCACAGTTTGAGACCAAGTGGGATTCGCCAATGTCTGGGTCTGTGTGGCCTAATAAACATCTACTTGCAGGGAGCCGAGGAGTGTCACATCCAGTGGGGAAGGGGGGGCGGTCTGAGTGCCTCTGAGACACCCTCGAGCCCTGGAAACACTGCCTGACTCCACCTGGCGCCTTCCTTCTGTGAATCTTGCTCATTCTGGCCTCCATCCTGTCTAGGTGGGACCTGTCCTGTCTTCTGTCCCACCCCCAACAAGGAGACAGAGGGCGGAGGGGCTAGAGGACAGGTTGGTACCACATTCTCCGTCTGAGCACCCCCTCCCGCACCTGTCCTGGGCCTCGTGATCCCCTCCTGCCTGACCCTCCAGGATGGAGAGGTGAGAGTGCGACCACCCTTGGGGAGATGAACTTCTCCTCCCTCCCCAGCTCCCCTCCATCTGCCGCGCCTGTATCTCTCTTTCCGCCTGTATCTCTCTTTCCGCCTGTATCTCTCTTTCCGCCTCCTTCCAGCTCTTCTCAGTGCCAAGGCTCCGGGAGGCCCTGGCTGGCTCAGGGTTTCGCCCTCTCCTCCCACCCTCACCCCAGGCCCCAAGCCAAGTCCTTCACGCATTCCAGCAGCTGAATGAAGACAGAGACATATCTGTCCATCTGTCTGTCCTGACAGAAGTCAGGCTGGGCGGCACCCTGGGTGGGGGCAGCTGGGAAAAGCCCTCAGGGTACTGCAGGGGCGGCTACTCTTCTGATTTCCCAGCCCTTCTCTCACTCTTGACTCCTATGTCGGGAGGTGACAGACCCTTGGGATGGTTTTCTACCCAGCTTTCCCTGCGCGGGCCACTTCTCTGCTTCAGCTCCTAGTCACTTATCACTTGGTAACAGTGACAACAGTCACCAGGCATTGAATGCTAACCGTGTGGCCAGTGTTGTGCTACACACTTCACATGTGTGCTCACTGAATCCTCAGGGCAACCCAGGAGGCAGTCCCGTCATTATCCCCAGTCTTTGAGGCTTAAGGCTAGTGTAACTGTCTGCCAACACAGGTAGAAACCTGGCCCAGAGTCCAGGGTCTTAACATCAAGCTCAACACTTCTCTGCTTCTAGTCTCACTCTCCACCCAGTTATCCCTCTCCTATCAGAGGCCAGAGTCCTTGCTCTCACATCCATAATGAACCTGGCCCCAGTGAATGGCCTTCTAGAAAAATATGGCTCATTGAACAGACACAGATTTATTTCCACTCCCTTCCAGAGCCCCACTAAGATGATAGGAAAGGAATAAACAAGGCATAAATCCACAAGGACAAAGGGCAAGACAGAGGTGATGATGGCAGATGGAAGATGTCAGCAAAAATTCTAGAAGCTGGAAAGCAGATGATCGAGTAGCAGCTGACTTACCACAGCAGTGAATGCTGAGAGCCAGTCCTGCAGGGAGAAACTACCCAGAAGTGGGACACTGGAAGGGCTCAGGAATCAGGGTCCCAGGGAGGGGACCTGGAGGCCTGTGCATCAGGAAGACTGAGGACAAGAGCCTGGCTGAAAGTCTGTAAGACCCACTAGATCCCCTTCCCAACCCTATGTAGCCAGGCGATGGCCACCTCCCTGCCTGGCAGAGGGCCGGGGTCACTCTCGGGGTGATCCAGGAGATCTGGTCCAGGAACACCAGGCACAGTGGAAGGCCTGAGGCAGAGGGACCTACAGAGAAAAGTCTACATGAGGAAGGCTGAGATAACCGCCAAGCTCCTTCCCCATTTGGATGCCAGAACGCTGTAGCCAGACTTACACCTTCACAGGAAAAGACTAGAGAATGCCTCTCTGGGGCAACAATCACTCAGAAAAATGACCCTAGATACTGACATTTAAAGATCTCCCAAAGAAACAGCCCCATCCCCACCAGTCCCTCAGAGGTGATGTGGAAAAGTGCGGCCCAGTCCACAGACCTCCCAACTCCACCCCAGTGCCTCCTTCCGCGGAGGGAATACAGCCATGCCATCTTAAGAAAACCTATAACATGACAGAACGATTTAAAAAAATAACTCGAAGGAAAGAAAGATATTACAGGGAGCAAAAGAAAAAAAATCCACATAAATAATAACCTCAGAAAGATAAGATACTCTACTCATGGAACTAGAAGAGGATAATAAAAAGGAGTATTTAGAGAATAAGAAAGTTCAGGAAAGTAGAAGTACAGTAGGAAAAAAATTTTTAATGTAATAGAAGGATTATAAGGTAAAGATAAGGATGTCTTCCAGTAAACAGAAAGAGATGAAAAAAGTAAAAAAAAGAAAGGGAGAGAATAGCTGAATATGAAGGGTTCCAGAAGGAGAAAATAAAAGCAAGACGACTATCAAATAAATAATAAGAACATTTCCAAGAACTGAAGGACATGAATTTTTAGATGAAAAGGGACTACCAAGTGTCCTCCCAGAATAAAAGTAGACCAAGGCACATAATTGCAAAAGTTCAAATCACCAAGAGAAAAAAAAGAGAGAGGGAGACACAGACAGAATATTCTCTATATTAAGAGAGAGAGAGAGAAAATCCTAAAAGTTTCCAGACTTTTTAAAAGGTCACATACAAAGGTTTGGGAATTAGACTGGTATGAGACTTGTCAACAGCAGTGTTGGAAGCTAGAAGACAAAGGAAAGACACCTTTGAAATTCTGAGGGAGAAAGACTTCTAACTTAGAAGTTGCTATCAAATGATCAGTCAGGTATGAGGGAAGAATAAAGACAAGCAAACATTTTAAGACAAGCAAACCATTCACCTCCATACGCCCCTTCTCAGAAGGCTACTTGAGAATATGCTCCACCAAAAACAGAAGTAAACTCCTCTACAAAAGGTAAGCAAGAGATCCAGGAAACAGAAAGACCATGCGTGACAACTTCAGGGGAGCAACAGAAAGCACCCAGCTTAGACTGGAGCAGAAGGACAAAGGGAAGTTTTGGGGGATGTCCAGGAAAGAAGGAAACTGTTAGACGATGGGGCAGGGATTGCCTTCTGGAAAACTGGATTAAGAGACATTCTGTAGAATTGTTGGAGGATACGGAAGACTTAGAGAAGCAAAGAAAACTAGGCAAATAAAAAAGTGGTTCTTAAAAAGAGAACATCATTTTGTTACAACGCTTGGTTCGGCATTATCGATACAATCCTAATAATGAAAACACTGAACGTGGATTTAATCAAGATATGCTAACAGGGGCTTCCCTGGTGGCGCAGTGGTTGAGAGTCCGCCTGCCGATGCAGGGGACGCGGGTTCGTGCCCCGGTCCGGGAAGATGCCAAATGCTGTGGAGAGGCTAGGCCCGTGAGCCATGGCCGCGCGTCCAGAGCCTGTGCTCCGCAATGGGAGAGGCCACAACAGTGAGAGAGGCCCGCACACCGCAAAAAAAAAAAAAAAAAAAAAAAAAGATATGCTAACACGATATTGGGATGTGATGGCAGGGGCAAATGTGTGCAGGAAGTGACACAAGGAGGTTAAATCCCAACCTTCCATTGTACAAGTCATCTGATAATATCTAAATTGAAAAATCAAGAAACAGCACTCTAGGAAGGCTTTTGGGAAATATGAAAGTAAATAAGGTAAGAAAAAGCTAAAAAGGATGAAAGTTGGAAGTGGCTGCCCAAAGAATGGAGGGTGGGGAAGAGTGCAGCAGGTGATTTAAAGCTCTGCTACTGCCGTCTCGAACTCTTAATGTTTTTGAACTTGTGTCTGTTAAGCGAGTTCTGATGGAACAAGAAGCATGTGCGTGAGCAGGGGAGATATGCGATGTCTGTGTCCTCTGCTCCTTGCCACCTCATGAGCACAGCATCCCAGCGGGCCCATGATGTGGAGGAATTCAGTGAGACTCTAAGCAAATGGAAAATAAGCATGCTATGTCTAGGACAGCCCCAGAGGCCATACTTTGCACGACAACCAGAACTTGCTTCAAAGGCAGAAAGAAGGCAATGATGTTTTAAGAAACAGAAAGGACCAGGGAACTCTATAATCTTTTGTTATTTGTGTTACTTCCTTGTACCAGCCAACTACTGCACTGAAAATGATGGGCTAGAAGGAAATGTAAAGATAGTTCCACTTCCTGTCAGTTCTTCCTCACTCATCAGTAAGCCAAGGCAGAGAGTATTGGGAGAATGTGTGCATGTTATGAAGTGAAATAAAACCAGTCAAATTAGTTTTGTGCAGTATGTCCACCGTTCTGGTAAATATGAGCTATGAAATACGAATTGCATCATTTTGGTGATTCCACATATGAGTTCAATGTGCCTATATTTGCATTTAAAAATTGGCACTGCATAAAGATGAATGGTAAAATTTACGCTAATCATTTAGAAATAAAGACTAAAAAAAAATAGAAAAAAAACAATAAAAAAGATCAATAAGAGCTGGACCCTCACCCCATATAAGGAACAAGCTCGACACCCCCCTCAGGGAGTGAGCAAGCAAGGGAATCTTCTGTTTGTTTATGCTCCCCCCTGTTGCAGCAGGGGCCCCCATAAAGCCTTGCCTGAAAAAAAAAAAAAGAAAAGATAAACAAAATTGATAAACCTTCAGCCAGGCTCATCAAGAAAAAAAGAGAGAGGGCCAAAATCAGAAATGAAAAACAAGTTACAACTGACACCATGGAAATACAAAGGATCATAAGAGACTACTACGAACAATTATATGCCAATAAAATGAACAATCTAGAAGAAATAGACAAATTCCTAGAAATATATAATCTCCCAAGACTAAACCAGGAAGAAACTGAAAATAGGAACAGACCAATTACCAGTAATGACACTGAAGTAATTAAAAAACAGAAACAAACAAAGGAACTCCCAACAAACAAAAGTCCAGGACCAGATGGCTTCACAGGTGAATTCCACCAAATATCTAGAGAAGAGTTAATACCTATTCTTCTCAAACTATTCCAAAAAATTTCAGAGGAAAGAACACTTCCGAACTCATTCTATGAAGCATCACCCAGATTCCAAACCCAGACAAAGGTATCACGAAAAAAGAAAATTACACACCAATATCACTGATGAACATAGATGCAAAAATCTTCAACAAAAGATTCGCAAACGGAATCCAACAATACACCATGATGTAGTGGGATTTATCCCAGGGATGCAAGGATGATTCAATATCTGTGAATCAATCCATGTGCTACACCATATTAACAAACTGAAGAATAAAAACCATATGATCACCTCGATAGATGCAGAAAAAGCTTTTGGCAAAATTCAACAACTATTTATAACAACCCCCCCCCCCCAGAAAGTGGGAATAGAAGGAACATACCTCAACATAATAAAGGCCAAATATGACAAACCCACTGCTAACATCATACACAATGGTGAAAAAACATCATAGTCAATGGTGAAAAGCTGAATGCATTCCCTCCAGGATCAGGAACAAGACAAGGATGCCCATTCTCACCACTTTTATTCAACATAGTATTGGAAGTCCTAGCCACAGCAATCAGACAAGAAAAGGAATCCAAATTGAAAAGGAAGAAGTAAAACTGTCACTATTTTCAGATGACATGACACTATACATAGAAAAATCCTGAAGATGCCACCAAAAAACCACTAGAACTCATCAACGAATTCGGTAAAGTGGCAAGATACAAAATTTTTTTTTAAATGAATTTATTTATTTATTTTTGGTTGCGTTGGTTCTTCGTTGCTGTGCACAGGCTTTCTCTAGTTGCGGCGAGCGGGGGCTACTCTTTGTTGCAGTGCATGGGCTTCTCACTGCAGTAGTTTCTCTTGTTGCAGAGCACAGGTTCTAGGTGCGTGGGCTTCAGTAGTTGTGGCACGCGGGCTCTAGAGTGCAGACTCACTAGTTGTGGCGCACAGGCTTAGTTGCTCCATGGCATGTGGGATCTTCCCGGAGCAGGGCTCGAACCTGTGTCCCCTGCATTGCCAGGCAGATTCTTAACCACTGCGCCACCAGGGAAGTCCCGCAAGATACAAAATTAACATACAGAAATCTGCTGCATTTCTATACACTAACGGTGAATTATCAGAAAGAAAATTAAGGAAACAATCCATTGACCATCGCATTGAAAAGAATAGAATACCTAGGAATGAACCTACCTAAGGAGGTAAAAGACCTGTACCCAGAAAACTGTAAGACACTGATGAAAGAAACTGAAGATGACATAAACAGATGGAAAGACACACCATGTTCATGGATTGCAAGAATCAATATTGTTAAAATGACCATACTACCCAAGGCAATCTACAGATTCAATGCAATCCCTACCAAAATACCAATGGCATTTTTCACAGAACTAGAATAATTTTAGAATCTGTATGGAAACACAAAGACCTCGAATAGCCAAAATAATCTTGAGAAAGAACAGAGCTGGAGATTTCATGCTCCCTAACTTCAGACTATACTACAAAGCTACAGTAATCAAAATAGTATGGTACTGGGAGAGGAATCAAGATGGCAGAGTAGAAGGATGTAAAACTCACCTCCTCCCCCAAATACATCAAAAATACATCTACAAATGGAACAATTCTCACAGAATACCTACTAAACACTAGCAGAAGACCTCAAACACCTGAAAGGACAGGAAACACCTTCACATAACTGGGCAGGATGAAAGGAGGGGGAAGGAAGCAGGATGGGACCTGCGCCCCTGGGAGAGAGAGGTAAAAGAGGAAAGGTTCCTGCACCCTGGGAAGTCCCCTCACTGGGAGATCAACTGAGACAGAAAGGGAGCTACAGAGGCTTGGAGAAGAGCAAAACAACTGGTTTGCGGCAGGCAGAACAGAGAGAGACCTGCACAGACAGTCCACGCCACCACCCTGCATGCTGCAGCCTGAGACAAGAATCTGCTGGTACAGGAGGGGTCTCAGTGCTGAAAATTGGGGTTTAGAGGAGACCTGGAGAGAGGACTGGTGTTGCCTGTGTGGAGACAGCCTGAAGGGGCTGGAATGTGGTATGGCTGCAACCAGGGCTGTTTGCAGAAGAAGCCCGGGCCTGCCATAGAAGCAATGCACCATTGTTGAGTGGTGAGCAAAGGGAGGGGTGGGGCCGCCATAGCAGCCTCTTTCTCCATGCCCCAGCTGCCACCTGGGTGGGCCCACACACACCAGCCACAGCCTTGGTGGGCTCCCATGCCAGCCACTGCCTTGGCGGGCTCCAGGAGCAGGTGCCAGTGGGTTGCCCATGTGCAGAGGTGGGGTTGAAATCACAACTGAGCCCCAGTGACCGCATGACTTATGAAGCAGGGCTGAAATCTTTCCCCAGCTGTGTGAACTGCAGATGTACACCTCTGCTGCCAGCTTTGTAAATTCAGCACCTGTGGGACATCCGAGCAGACAATGGGTGCTCCTGCGGCTGGGACGGGTCTGGCCTTAGGAGCTGTGGGCTTTGTGGGCACTTGCATGCAGGGGCTGGGCCAGGCCAGGATCTGAGCTGCCTCACTCCCACAGCAAGTCCAGGTGCATGACTACTGCAGTCCTGGGACCTGACTTCAGTGGATCTGCACTGGTGGCCTTGTGAAAACAACGCCTGAGAAACACCAGGGTTTATTGATGTCATTCCCATGTTTGAGGCGGGGCCAAGGGCAGTGCCAGCAACAGTGGACTTTGTGATCCCACACAACAGGTGACACAACAGAGCATGCACACCAGTGGATGGCTCTGACACAACAGAGCATGCACACCAGTGGATGGCTCTGGCTCCTCTCCCAGTGGGAATGCTCCAGTCCTGCCTACCTTACACCTCAGCTCAGAAACGGATCTGGGGGCTTCTATTCCAACGACTAGGGAACAGTTAGACAAGGCAGTGACCACCACAGAGCAAAAAGGAAGGCCTTGCTCAACATCCAATGCAGGCTCTAGTCACACCTACTATCAAGGGGATAATGGCCAGCATACACTGAAGAAAGAGGTGGTGGGCATTCATACTAAAAACCGCCCTTGCACCAAAAACTTATTAAACCCACAGAGGCTACACAGGGCCACTCCCACACAAAAACAGCCCTTCAAGACCACAGTAGATAACTGTTTCTCCTAAACTCAGAGCAAGAGAAATATAAGTAAAATAAAGAAGCAGAGGAACCGCTCCCAATTAAAAGGTCAAGAGAATTGCCCTGAAAGAACAATGAAACAGATCTCTTCAGTCTAACAGACACCGAGTTCTGAAAATAAGAGACCTATGGGATAATGCCAATCTACGTATAATATGGCTCCCAGAAGGAGAAGAAAGAGAAAAGGGGATTGAAAATGTATTAAGAAATTATGGCTGAAAACTTCCCAAACCTAAAGAGGGAAGTAGATATCCAGGTACAGAAAGCACAGAGGGTTCCAAACAAGATGAACCCAAACAGACCCACACCAAGATATATTATAATTAAAAGTTGAAGAGAGGATTCTAAAAGCATCAAGAGAAAAAGAGTTGGGGAGGGGGAAGGGTAAGCTGGGACAAAGTGAGAGAGTGGCATGGACATATATACACTACCAAACGTAAAAACGATAGCTAGTGGGAAGCAGCCGCATAGCACAGGGAGATCAGCTCAGTGCTTTGTGACCACCTAGAGGGGTGGGATAGGGAGGGTGGGAGGGAGGGAGACGCAAGAGGGAAGAGATATGGGGACATATGTATATGTATAACTGATTCACTTTGTTAAAAAGAAGAAACTAACACACCATTGTAAAGCAATTATACTCCAATAAAGATGTTAAAAAAAAAGAGTTAATTACAAAAGAACCCCCATAAGGTATCAGCTTATTTCTCTACAGAAACGTTGCAGGCCAGAAGAGAGTGGCAAGATATATTGGAAGTCCTGAAAGGGAAAAATCTGCAACCTAGTATACTCTACCCAGCAAAATTATCATTTTTAAAATTTTCAATTATCACAAGCAAAAACTAGAAGAGTACAGCAATACTAAACCTATCATAAAGCAAATATTGAAAGGTCTTCTCTAAATAGAAAGAAGACTTCTAAGAAAGAGAAAATCACAATTGGAAAGTAAATCACTTAAATAAGTCAGTACATAGATTTAAAAAGAAATCAAAAAATTTCTGTGAAAGAGATGATAACCACAATTAACAATAAAAGGATGAACATGAAAATGTAAAAGAGGACATCAAAATCATAAAATGTGGGTGAGGAGAGTCAGAAAATGTAGGGTTTTTTTCCTAGAATGTGTTTGAGCCTACATGACTACCAGTCTAAAACAAGTAGATACAGGAAGGGGATAACATACTTGAAGAACAGGGTGACCACAAATCAAAAACATACAACAGATTCACAAAAACCAAAAAGAAGAGAACCAAAAAGAAGTATAATACAAAAGAAAATCATCAAACCACAAAAGGAAAAACAAAAAGCAAAAGAAAGGGACAAAGAAGAAATATAAAATCAATGGAAAAACAAGGTTTAAAATGGCAATAAATACATATCTGTCAATAATTACCTTAAATGTCAATGGACTAAATGCTCCAATCAAGACACAGACCAGCAGACTGGATTATAAAACAAGAGCCTACAATATGCTGCCTACAAGAGACCCACTTTAGGGCAAAGGACACACATAGATTGAAAGTGAGGGGATGGACAAAGATATTCCTTCATGCAAAAGGAAATGTCAAGAAAGTAGGGGTCACAACACTCATACCAGACAAAATAGACTTTAAAACAAAGGCTATAAACAAGACACAGAAGCAACCTGAATGTCCATCGACAGATGAATGGATAAAGAAGATGTGGTGTGTGTGTGTATATATATATATATCTGAATCACTTTGCTGTACATCTGAACTAACACATTGTAAATCAATTATACTTCAGTAAAAAAATAAATATTAAAAAAAACAAAGGCTGTAAAGAAAGATAAAGAAGGACACTATATAATGATAAAAGGATTAATACAAGGAGGTGATATTACACTTGCCAACATATATGCACCCAATACAGGAGTACCCAAATACATAAAACAAATACTAACAGACATAAAGGAAGAAATTGATGGGAACACAAGAATAGTAGGAGACCTTAACACCCCACTCACATCAATGGATAGATCTTCAAGATGGAAAATCAATAAGGCAACAGAGATTCTAAATGATACAACAGAATAGTTAGACTTAATTCATATTTTCAGGACATTATATCCAAAAAAAGCAGAATACACATTCTTTTCAAGTGCATATGGAACATTCTCTAGGACTGACCACATACTAGGGCACAAAACTATCCTCAAAAAATTTAAGAGTATAGAAATTATTTCAAGCATCTTTTCTTACCACAACGGCATAAAACTAGAAATCAACCACAGAAAAAGAAACAAGAAAAAACAATTACAAAGGGCTTCCCTGGTGGCACAGTGGTTAAGAATATGCCTGCCAAAGCAGGGGACACGGGTTCGAGCCCTGCTCCAGGAAGATCCCACATGCTGCGGAGCAACTAAGCCCACGTGCCACAACTACTGAGCCTGTGAGCCACAACTACTGAAGCCCGCGTGCCTAGAGCCTGTGCTCCACAACAAGAGAAGCCACTGCAATGACAAGCCCGCGTAGCGCAACAAAGAGTAACCTCGGCTCACCGCAACAAGAGAAAGCCCAGTGCAGCAATGAAGACCCAACACAGCCAAAAATAAATAAACTAATTAATTTTTTAAAACCACAATTACTGGGAGAATAAACAACATGCTACTAAAAAACCAACGGGTCAACAATGAAATCAAAGAAGAAATAAAAAAAATACCTTGAAGTAAATGACAATGAGAACACAACCATACAAAAATCTATGGGATGCAGCCAAAGCAGTCCTTAGAGGGAAGTTCATAGCGATACAGGTCTTCTTTAAGAAACAAGAAAAATCTCAAATAAATAACTTAACCATCTAAAAGAATTAGGAAAAGAAGAACAAACAAAATCTAAAGTCAACAGAAGGAAGGAAATAATAAAGATTAGAGAGGAAATAAATAAAACAGATTTAAAAAACAATAGAAAAAAATCAATAAAACCAAGATCTGGTTCTTTGAAAGGGTAAGCAAAATTGACAAACCTCTGGCCAGGCTCACCAAGAAGAAAAGAGAGAAGACCCAAATAAACAGAATAAGAAATGAAAGAGGAGAAATCACAACTGATACTGCAGAGATATAAAAAACCATGAGCGAATATGATGAACTATTATATGCCAACATATTCGACAACCTAGAAGAAATGGACAACTTTCTAGAAACATACAGCTCACCAAAACTAAATCAAGAAGAAATAGATAACTTGAACAGACCAATCACTAGAAGTGAAATAGCATCTGTAATCTGGAATAAAAAAACAAACAGAAAAAACTCCCTACAAACAAAAGCCCAGGACCAGATGGTTTCATAGGCAAATTCTACCAAACACACAAAGAAGAACTTATACCGATCCTTCTCAAACTCTTCCAAAAGACTGAAGAGGAAGAAAAACTCCCAAAGACATTCTATGAGCCACCATCATCCTGATACCAAAACCAGACAAACACACTACCAAAAAAGAAAATTACAGGCCAGTATCTTTGATGAATATAGATGCAAAAATTCTCAACAAAATATTAGCAAACCAAAACCAACAACACACAAAAAATGCCATACACCAGAACCAAGTTGGATTCAACCAGGGTCACAGTGATGTTTCAACATATGCAAATCAACCAATGTGATACACCACATCAACAAAAGACAAAAACCACATGATCATCTCAATAGATGCAGAAAAAGCATTTGATAAAATTCAACATCCATTCATGATAAAAAAAAAAACCCTTGCAAAAGTGGGTATAGAAGGAACATATCTTGACATAATAAAAGCTATTTATGACAAACCCACAGCCAATATAATACTCAATGGTGAAAAGGTGAAAGCCTTCCCAATAAAATCTGGAACAGGACAAGGATATCTACTCTCACCACTTCTATTCAATATAGTACTGGAAGTCCTAGCCACAGCAATCAGACAAGAAAAATAAATAAAAGGTACTCAAATTCAGAGGGAAGAGGTAAATCTGTCATTATCTGCAGATGACATGATATTATATATAGAAAACCCAAAAGACTCCACACAAAAACTACTGGAACTGATAAACGAATTCAGCAAGGTAGCAGGATACAAGACTAACATACAGAAATTGGTTGCATTTCTTTACACTAACAATGAAATATCAAAAAGGGAATGTAAACAAACAATTCCTTTTAAAACCACATCAAAAAAATAAAATACTTAGGAATAAACCTCACCAAGGAGGTGAAAGACTTATATGATGAAAACTACAAAACATTAGTAAAGGAAATTGAAGATGATTCAAAGAAATGGAAAGACAGCCCATGCTCTTGGATTGGAAGAATATTGTTAAAATGGCCAGCCTAATACCCAAAGCAATCTACAGATTTAATGTGATACTTATCAAACTACCCATGACATTCTTCACAGAACTAGAACAAAAAAATCCCCAAACTGATGTGGAACCATAAATGACCCAAAATTGCCAAAGCAATCCTGAGGAAAAAGAGCAAAGCTGAAGGGACTTCCCTGGTGGTCTAGTGGTTAAGACTTCGCCTTCCAAAGCAGGGGGTGCGGGGTGGGGAGTTAAGATCCCACATGCCTCGCGGCCAAAAAACCAGAACACAAAACAGAAGCAATGCTGTAACAAATTCAATGAAGACTTTAAAAAGAAAATCTTAAAAAAAAAAAAAAGGAACAAAGCTGGAAGCATAACCCTCCCCGGCTCCAGAAAATACTACAAAGCTACAGTAATCAAAACAGCATGGTACTGGCACAAAAACAGACATATGGATCAGTGGAACAGAACAGAGAGCCCAGAAATAAACCCACACACCTAAGTTCAGTTAATCTTCAACAAAGGAGGCAAGAGTATACAATGGGGAAAAGACAGTCTCTTCAGCAAGTGTTGTTGGAAAAGTTGGACAGCCACATGCAAATCAACGAAATTAGAACGCACCTTCTCCCCATACACAAAAATAAACTCAAAATGGCTTAAATACTGAAATATAAGACATGACACCATAAAATTCCTAGAAGAGAACATAGGTAAAACATTCTCTGACATAAATTGTACCAATGTTTTCTTAGGTCAGTCTCCAAGGTAATAGAAATAAAAGCAAAAATAAATAAATGAAATAATGCCATTTGTAGCAACATGGATGTACCTAGAGATTATTATACTAAGCAAAGTAAGTCAGGAAAAGAAAGACAAATACCATATGATACCACTTATATAGGGAATCTAAAATACAACACAAATGAACATATCTACAAAACAGAAACAAACTCACAGACATGGAGAACAGACTTGTGGTTGCCAAGGGGGAGGGGGCATGGGGAGGGAAAGATTGGGAGTTTGGGATTAGCAGATGCAAATTATTACATATAAAATGGATAAACAACAAGGTCCTATTGTATAGCACAGGGAACTATATTCAATATCCTATGATAAACCATAAGGGAAAAGAATATGAAAAAGAATATTTTATATATATATATAACTGAATCACTTTGCTGTACAGCAGAAATGAACACACTTTAAATCAACTATACTTTAATAACATTAAAAAAAACAGTATGGTACTGGCACAAAAACAGACACACAGAGCAATGGAACAGAATAGGCAGCCTAGAAATAAACCCACACACTTATGGTCAATTAATCTACGACAAAGGAGGCAAGAATATACAATGGAGAAAAGACAGTGTCTTCAATAAGTGGTGCTGGGAAAACTGGACAGCTACATGTAAAAAAATGAAATTAGAACATTTTTCTCAAACCATATACAAAAAATAAAGTCAAAATGATTAAGGACCTAAACATAATACCGGAAACCATAAAAATCCCAGAAGAAAACATAGGCAGAGAACACTCTTTGACATAAATTGTAGCAATATTTTTTTGGATCCATCTCCTAAAGCAAAGGAAATAAAAATAAACAAATGGGACCTAATTAGACTTAAAAGCTATTGCACAGTGAAGGAAACTATCAACAAAATGAAGAGACAACCTACTGAATGGGAGAAAATATTTGCAAGATATGACTGACAAGGAGTTAATATCCAAAGTATTTAAACAGCTCATACAACTCAACATCAAAAAAAAATAACCAGATTAAAAAATGGGCCAAAGACCTGAACATTTTTCCAAAGAAGACATACAGATGCCCAACAGGCACTTGAAAAGATGCTGAACATCATTAATCATCAGAGAAATGCAAATCAAAACTATGAGATATCACCTCGCACCTGTCAGAATGTCTATCATCAAAAAGAACACAAATAACAAATGCTGGTATAGACATGGAGAAAAGAGAACCCTTGTACACTGTTGGTGGGAATGTAAATTGGTACAGCCACTGTGGAAAAGAGTATGGCTCAAAAAAAGAAAAGCAGAACTACCATGTGACCCAGAAATTCCACTCCTGGGTATATATGAGAAAAAAATGAGAACACTAATTTGAAAAGATACATGCAAACCAATGTTCACAGCAGCATTGTTTACAACAGCCAAGATACAGAAACAACCTAAGTGTCCATCAACAGATGAATGGATAAAGAAGATGCAGTATATATATATACAATGGAATACTACTCAGCCATGAAAAAGAATGAAATAATGCCATTTGCAGCAACAGGGATGGACTTAAGAATATAATGCTTAGAGAAATAAGTCAGACAAAGAAAGACAAATACTGTATGATATCACTCATATGAGGAATCTAAAAAATAAAACAAACTAGCGAATACAACAAAAAAGAATCAGACTCAGATACAGAGAACAAACTAGTGGTTACCAGTGGGAAGAGGGAAGGGAGGAGGGGCAAGATAGGGACAGGGGATTAAGAAGTACAAACTACTATGTACAAAATAAATAAGCTACAAGGATATATTGCACAGCACAGGAAATATAGCCAATATTTTATAACTATAAATGGAATATAACTTTAAAAATTGTGAATCACTGTTGTACACCTGAAACTTATATAATACGGTACCATCAACTACACCTCAATTAAAAAAAAAAAAAAACTTGTGCTAATCATTTAAATTTTTAAGTTTGTCTTTACTTAGAACATTAACTAGCAAATAAAAATATAACATAGCAAATCAAGAGGACACAAAAGAAAGGAAAAGCTTTATATTTCATTGCCTTTAAGGGCACTTGCTTCCCTGCTTTTCACCGGACCCTTCCGGTCACATGGCCAGCCCTGTACCTCCTCCAGCTTCCTTTCCTATTCTGCTTTGGCTCCTGTAGCATCACTTAATATCCTACCGTTCCCTGAAAATTATCCCACACTGCTCATGTCCTCGTGCCTTTGCCCATGCCTCTTCTACCAGGAATACCACTCTTCTCCCTTCTATACATCTGTGAACTCCTGCTTATCCTCCAAGGTGCTGTCTGCATCTCCCCGGTCACACCCTGACCTCAGGGGCTCAGACAAGGCCCAGGGCTCGGGGAGGGACTTACTCAAGGAACCTGGTGATGTACTCGCGGCTGCAGCGGGACCAGGTGAGAGGCGCAGCGTCGTACAGGAGCTGTGGAGACATGATGAAAGGCCGTTTCCCAACGGGTTCACAGTCATTGCCGCTTCCGTCATGCTGAATGCCAAAACTGTGTGAGAGCACAGGCCCCAGGGGCGAGTGAGCTGGTGGGAAGCCACCAGGCCGCCCCTCCCTCAGAGGTCTGCAAGGTGCTGGGTCCTGGCTCCCAGGCCTGGCTCTGCCACCAAACCACTGTGTGGCCTGGGGAAAGTCATATCCCATCTCTGAGACTCAGTTTCCTTAAGGTAAAACGTGGGTGTGCTAACTAGTGTCCCACAGGGCCCTCTGCCAGGTGCACCAGCCTGAGCCTGAACTAAGCACCAGGGACACGGGGCAGCCCGGCTCCTGCAATGAGCTGGCCAACAACGGCAAGCCAGGTGTCATGCGTGGGGCCCACTGTGGCCCCTGCAACCTCACTGGTGCCAAGAACAGTCTGACAGAGTTCCTGCCACCCCTCAAGTCCTGTCCCAAGGCTGTGCAGTGGAGTTAGGGAGTCTGAGCTCCTGCACTACAGTTAAAGTCTCAAGACCATCCTTGGGAAAGACATGAGAAAAATTACCTTTGCTGAGCACTTACTATGTGCCAGGCACCATACTAAGCACTGTGAGAAACACTATCTCTCTCAGCCCTCAGGGATGACCCAACACCTCGGACCAACAGAGCTCTCTGTGAGCCTGCCCTCATTGGCTCCCAGACATCTAAGACTGCCATGTTCACAGCTAAACTGTCTGGGCACAGAGGGCCAAGGGTACGGGCCATGCCTAGGCATAATAGCCTCATGTGGAGGTGTCCAACAGAGGGAGCCTTGGACATCACTGAATCCAACCCCCTCAATCAACAGGGAACACACAGAGGCCCAGAGAGGGCAGGGAACTTGCCTAGGGTCACAGAGCGATTAGGAACAGGGGGTTGGCAGGGACTAAGAGTAAGAAATGCAAAGCACTGAGGGCAACAGGGAGGGACAAAGGCCTATGGTGACTTTCTGGCCCATCTCAACCCCACTTCAAATAAGACTCACCCCTCTCCTAACAGGGAAGCGGCCTGTTTGTGGGGTGGGGACAGTGCCAGGGATAGCAATGTGGTCAGGCTGGGCTCATTCCTCAAGGCAGGGCTCCCTTCCCTGGGATTGTGTGGGCCATCGGCTTGGCTGTCTGGTGCCCACAGGTTGGGAGGTGAGGTCGGGTTCTTAGTGTGGCAGTGGGGTTGGCAGGGTACCTGTGCCCGAGCTCGTGGGCCACGGTGAAGGCCAGGGGCAGGCCCGTGTCCTCATTGATGCTGCAGCTGCGGTGAGGCTGGCACATGCCCGCCACGTGGGACAGGCCCAGGGTCTCGCAGGGCTGGTTCATGGCGGCACACAGGTCCTTCCTGCACATGCAGAGAGAAGGGGTCCTCAGGCTGACTTGGCCAGAAGCCAGGCCCACCCAAGCTGACGGGGCTAGGCAGGGGCCCCTGCTGACACTGAGGGAGGTTGGGAGTGAAAAGGATGTCCCTGCCATCGCTCTGAGACCAGCGCAGGAGCCATTTGGGAAGCAGGTGCCCTCGTTCACCCAGGACACCTATCTGGGCCTGGGGAGTAGACCTATGCACAATTTGGGTTACTACCCCAGCGAGGGTGCTGACAGAAGCTGCCGGAGCTCAGCAAAGGGAAATAACTCCACCTCAAGTTCAAAAACACTGCCTCTCATAGAGGGAACCTTCCTCAACATAATAAAGGCCATATATGACAAGCCCACAGCCAACATCATCCTCAATGGTGAAAAACTGAAAGCAATTCCACTAAGATCAGGAACAAGACAAGGTTGCCCACTCTCACCACTCTTATTCAACATAGTTTTGGAAGTTTTAGCCACAGCAATCAGAGAAGAAAAGGAAATAAAAGGAATCCAAATCAGAAAAGAAGTAAAGCTGTCACTGTTTGCAGATGACATGATACTATACATAGAGAATCCTAAAGATGTTACCAGAAAACTACTAGAGCTAATCAATGAATTTGGTAAAGTAGCAGGACACAAAATTAATGCACAGAAATCTCTGGCATTTCTATACACTAAGGATGAAAACTCTGAAGGTGAAATCAAGAAAACACTCCCATTTACCATTGCAACAAAAAGAATAAAATATCTAGGAATAAACCTACCTAAGGAGACAAAAGACCTGTATGCAGAAAATTATAAGACACTGATGAAAGACATTAAAGATGATACAAATAGATGGAGAGATATACCATGTTCTCGGATTGGAAGAATCAACATTGTGAAAATGACTCTACTACCCAAAGCAATCTATAGATTCAATGCAATCCCTATCAAACTACCACTGGCATTTTTCACAGAACTAGAACAAAAAATTTCACAATTTGTATGGAAACACAAAAGACCCCGAACAGCCAAAGCAATCTTGAGAACAAAAAACGGAGCTGGAGGAATCAGGCTCCCTGACTTCAGACTATACTACAAAGCTACAGTAATCAAGACAGTATTGTACTGGCACAAAAACAGAAAGATAGATCAATGGAACAGGATAGAAAGCCCAGAGATAAACCCACGCACATGGGGTCACCTTATCTTTGATAAAGGAGGCAGAAATGTACAGTGGAGAAAGGACAGCCTCTTCAATAAGTGGTGCTGGGAAAACTGGACAGGTACATGTAAAAGTATGAGATTAGATCACTGCCTAACACCATACACAAAAATAAGCTCAAAATGGATTAAAGACCTAAATGTAAGGCCAGAAACTATCAAACTCTTAGAGGAAAACATAGGCAGAACACTCTATGACATAAATCACAGCAAGATCCTTTTTGACCCACCTCCTAGACAAATGGAAATAAAAACAAAAATAAACAAATGGGACCTAAGGAAACTTAAAAGCTTTTGCACAGCAAAGGAAACCATAAACAAGACCAAAAGACAACCCTCAGAATGGGAGAAAATATTTGCAATGAAGCAACTGACAAAGGATTAATTTCCAAAATTTACAAGCAGCTCATGCAGCTCAATAACAAAAAAACAAACAACCCAATCCAAAAATGGGCAGAAGACCTAAATAGATGTTTCTCCAAAGAAGATATACAGACTGTCAACAAACACGGGAAAGAATGCTCAACATCATTAATCATTAGAGAAATGCAAATCAAAACTACAATGAGATATCATCTCACACCAGTGAGATGATATCATCAAAAAATCTAGAAACAATAAATGCTGGAGAGGGTGTGGAGAAAAGGGAACACTCTTGCATTGCTGGTGGGAATGTGAATTGGTTCAGCCACTATGGAGAACAGTATGGAGGTTCCTTAAAAAACTACAAATAGAACTACCATATGACCCAGCAATCCCACTACTGGGCATATACCCTGAGAAAACCAAAATTCTAAAAGAGTCATGTACCAAAATGTTCATTGCAGCTCTATTTACAATAGCCTGGAGATGGAAACAACCTAAGTGTCCATCATCGGATGAATGGATAAAGAAGATGTGGCACATATATACAATGGAATATTACTCAGCCATAAAAAGAAACGAAATTGAGCTATATGTAATGAGGTGGATAGACCTAGAGTCTGTCATACAGAGTGAAGTAAGTCAGAAAGAGAAAGACAAATACCGTATGCTAACACATATATATGGAATTTAAGAAAAAAAAATGTCATGAAGAACCTAGGGGTAAGACAGGAATAAAGACACAGACCTACTGGAGAACGGACTTGAGGATATAGGGAGGGGGAAGGGTGAGCTGTGACAAAGTGAGAGAGAGGCATGGACATATACACTAACAAACGTAAGGTAGATAGCTAGTGGGAAGCAGCCGCATAGCACAAGATCAGCTCGGTGCTTTGTGACCGCCTGGAGGGGTGGGATAGGGAGGGTGGGAGGGAGGGAGACGCAAGAGGGAAGAGATATGGGAACATAAGTATATGTATAACTGATTCACTTTGTTATAAAGCAGAAACTAACATACCATTGTAAAGCAATTATACCCCAATAAAGATGTTAAAAAAAAAAACCCAAAAAACACTGCCTTTGAACAGATAAAGAGTTGTCAGAGGTTGGGGTCATGTTGAAGGGGGGTGGTGTGTAAGAATTTCTGGTTATAAAGGAGTTGCACACGAGATCCTTCTAATAGAACCATTCTATATCTAGACTGTGGCAGTGGATACAGAAATTTACACGTGATAAAATTGCATAGGACTTAATACACACACACACACACACACACACACACACACACACAAGTAAGTGCATGTAAAACTAATGAAACCTGTGTAAGTCTGTGGATCATATCACCGTCAATTTCCTGGTTGGGATATAACTACAGTTACGCCAGATGTTACCACTGTGGGGAACTGGATGAAGTATAGATGGCACTTCCCTGTATTATTTCTGACAACTGCATGGAATGCACATTTATTCCAAAATAAAAAGATCTCCCCCAGTACTGCTGGAATCCAGTCTTGGGTCAAAGGTGTGAAAACCCTCCTCAAAATGAGGCTCCCTGAGAGCGGGGCTGTGTCTGCCCACCCTGAGGGTCAGGTAGCACCTCCCGCCCACGCAAGCTCTACCGGCCACACCCACGGCCCAGCCCCTCACAGTGGCGGTACCTGGTGAGCAGGATGGCGGTGTCGTGGTGCAGCGGGTGGGCGTCCCTTTTCATGTTGATATTTTTCTGCCACTTGCAGAAGCTCCTCAGGGTGTTGTCTGCGTGGTGAGTGATCTTTAGGTCCTCCTGGGGGCAGAGAGCGTGGCCTATCCCTGAGCTCTGAAGGGTCAGGCCAAATTCTCCTTCACATGAAGGCGGGAGACAGAGGCCCAGAGGTGGCAGTGGGAAGACAAGCAGGCAGGCCCCCAGTCCAGCCTCCAGTCTGACAACCCCGCCTACAGGCACGTGCCAGACGGGACCTAAGAGAGGGTCAGCCAGGGACTGGGGGTGACAGATGACACTGCTTGGGCCAAGGAGGCCCTCGCTGTGCCCTTCCACATGAGGCAGCTCAGGCAAGTGGAAGGAGGACCCTGGCAGACGATGCCCATCCCAGGGGGCAGTGTGGGGCCACGTGACTTCTCACCTCCTCATCTTCCAGCAGGACCAAGCGCACAACGGTGATATGGATGGGGTTCCCGATGCTGGGGTCATGAAACAGGCCGGCCACCTGCCCAAGAGATACGGGTCAGGCTGTCACCTTGGATACAGGATATGGGCAGCCTCTGCCCACCTCAAGGGGTGCACACCCAAGTTCACACAATGGGGAGCTCATCAGTGCGTGCATCCCGTACATGCACGTGCCCACACCTGTACACACACTCCCCCAACCAGCAACAGCAGGACCTGGGGAGGACGAGAGGGCCTCCCAGCCCCCAGCCATTCCTGAGCACCAGTTTGGGATCCTATTCCCCAGCTCACACCTCCAAATGCTGGCTTGTTGGCTCATCTCAGGGCCCTAACCTGCCCTGGCTGGGACAGCCCTGCAGCCCCCTCCTGCCCTGAGGACGCCAGGACCAGCATCCCAGGAGTGAGCCCTCCCTTGAGGCGTGACCTGGGCACGGCCTGGGGGAGGGGTGGAGGCAGGCAGAGGCCCATCTTCCCTGGGGCTGAGAGCCATGGGGCCACGAGGGCAGGTGTGTGTGCCTCTCAGAGGCCCCCATAGCTACAAGCGCGGCTCCACACTCAGCCCCAAGACAGAAGGCCATCCCCGAAGACGGACAGTGTGCCAAGGTGCTGGGAAATGGGGGTCAAAGCTATCTGCTCTTTTAAAGCTCCCTCAGAACAAGAAAGGGGCCAGCCCACAACTGGGGACAGTTGTCAAGGTCCCAGCAGGCAGAGATGTCAGGACACACCAGTTGTGAGTTGGCTTCTAGCAATTCCATCAAGAAAAATAATATTCAAATAGGAATGGACAAAACACACACTGTTAAGAGGGCAAAAAGCCCCTGATAACGGGGATGAATTATACTGTCAGAGCCCAAGGTCAGGAACGGTGAAGACAGTGATTTAACGTGTCTCTGTGCCCTCCATGCACGTGCTGGAGCTGGGAGCCCCTCTGCACTGCCTTCTTCCACCACATCAGCCAGTTCTGCCTCCTGAATTCTGTCCTCTAGCCCACCTGCAGCCTTGCACCCCAGTCATCTGTCTCTGAAATGCAAACCCAATCACCCTATGCCCTTGCTTAAAGCAATGAGTGGGTCTTCACTACCCACACATAAGGCATACAGGCCTGTGCGGCATACAGGCCTGTGTGGTCTGGCCCCTGCCCACCTCTATGGCCTCACTCCCCTCCTCAAACCCCCTCACTCCTGGCTCCGACCACGCTGGCTTTCTCTCAGAATCCCATGATCCTTCCTACCACAGGGCCTTTGCAGATGCTGTGCCCTCAGCCTGGAACACCTTCCCAAGTTATCTCTCACCCTCTCTGAGCTCTCACCCCTCCATCATGTCTTTTGGGGAGCTTTATTCTATCCGACACTCCCAAACCACCATGAACTTGTCCTTCCTAGTACCCCCTCCATCACACCTTCATATTCATCAGGGTGACGGCTTCATTAACGTCTCTCTCCCATTCCAGACCATAAGCTCCATGAGGGCAATGTCTGTGTGGACTCCCTCTTACAGCCCCAGTGATCTGTCCAGTACCTGGCACATGATGGACTCAAGAAACAGTTGTGGAATGAATGAATCTTGAGCACTTGCTAAGTTTTTCCAATGCGTTATTTCATTAAAAAAAAAAAAACAAAAAACAGTGAAAAATGAAAAGAGTACCCCGGAGAGAGTCAGATTAAAAGAATAAGTCTTTCCTAGTCGAAATGCAGGTGGAGCCCAGAGGAGCCCCTGAGGGTCTGCTAAGACCTGTCCCAACAACTAGCCCAGCCCATATCCTGAGTTAGCGCTGGGATAGCTTCCTGTCACCACAAAGCCCCACCCCCAGCATATATAACACCTCTCACTGTCCCCCAAGAAGTATGGAGGTGAAACAGATGCTGGGAGGGACTGGAGGGTGGCAGAATCATTACTTGTTGACCAGATCAACCAATGAGTGTCTGTTTATGGCCTGAGGTCAGTGTGGTTGTCTGGATAAACAATACCTAGGGAAGACAAGCCCTGCTCTGGTGCAGGCCTGGAGAGCAAGCCAGGGTGGGCAGTATTCATGAGAGTGAGATCTGGGGGTTACAGGTGACCACAACCTCCCAATGAGCTGACAGTATGACATGAGCCACTCAAAAAGGGCCTGTGACCTCAGAGGACATGAATAGAATTGAGGGCGCAAAGTTGGGTGGGGGGGACCTCTCTTGCTATGCTTGGAAGAGACCCACCTGAGCTCCCGGGCTCAGCCCTGGGTCTGGCACAGAGAGGACACTGACAGATTGGAACCTGCAGGAGGCCCTGGTGAAGAGGAGTGAGCTGTCCTGAAGGTGGCTGTGGGGCCAAAGGGCAGACGCTAAAGCAGCCACAAAAGCAGCAGTAACACTGACCGAGCCCAGCACACACAGTCCTCATGCTGGGAGCGTCACATGCCTCATCTCACTTAACCTTCTTACTTCTCAGGCAGGCATAACCATCCCCACCTTACAGATGGAGTAACGAGGCTCAAAGAGAGGCAGAATAGGGGATCAGAACCCAGATCTGACTGCATCGAAGTTTCTGCTCTTACTTCTTAAGTTTGGAAAGCGCTGCCTGCCTCCTCTCTGAGGGATTCTCAATGCCTCTAGCTTTGGAGGCTCTGAGAAGTCCTGCAGTAAAGTCTGTGTTCCTTTTTTTTAACCCTGCGTTGCCAAACTTTTTCAACAGCACAATCTTTCTTCACAGAACACCTGTAGCATCCCTTGGAACAAGTAGCATCCCTTGGAACAAGTACTCCCTGGAATATTCTTTGAGAAATGCTACAATGAGGTACAGCTTCCCCGGCATGGGATCCTACTCTTATGCATCCATCACCTCATCCTTGGTACAGAGCTGGCACTCATCACATCAGCGTTACAGAACCGCTCCAGAGGGAAAAGAGGGTAAGTTCTCCCCAGCCACACCACCCTGTTTCCCCATCCTTCCAGCACACTCTGGCCACCACAGCTACCCAGCTGTCCCTCTCTGGGGCAGGCTGAGGGGCAGAGAGGACAGAGTGGGACTCTGGAAGCAGATACATCTGACCTCCGGTCCCAGCTCTGCCACTCACTAGCTGTGCGACCTTGAGCAAGCCCCTTGGCCTCGCTGAACCTTTGTTCCTTCAACTGTGAAACGGGGCTGAGGCTTAGATGAGGCAGTGAGTGTGGAGCACTGGACAAGCAGCAGGTGTTCGGAAGGTTCCAGCCCTAACACACGGTCCAGCCCTCCTCGGAGGCTGGCTGCATGCCCGCCCATGCCCCTGCCATCTCCTGGAGTCTCCCTATCAGGTATCTAGCACTGTTAGGCTCATAGGTGCCCCGACTCTGTCCTGACCAATGCTGGACTTGCCAACTTGGGAAAACCCGATACTGTCCAGAGCAGGTGACTGTGAGAGCCAGACCCTCCCTCCTCCAGGGTGGGGCTCACAAAGTAAATGTGTGCGTCCTGTGAGCCTGGACAGGAAGGCAAGAAGGGGCCCAAATCCTTGACCCCTGGCACACAGGGGATGTCACGGGGGAGCCTGGAGGGCTCAGTACCTGCCCACATGGAACACTCAGAAAAAATGAGGCAAATAAACCCAGCTAACCATTGGTGGCTCCAGCCAAGCTCCTGGGCCTCCTTCAGGCTGAGCCCCTGAGTGGAGGATCTCATGGCCTGGGAACCTGACCTTGCCCACCCCGAGCCCAGAAGCCAGGCCCCGCTGTCCAGCAACAGTCCCTCCTGAACCCTGGTCTTTAGTGGTTTGTCTCCCTGGGCAGACAAGGCTAAATAGAAGCTTGGCTGGGTCTTAGAGCCCTCAAGTGCCAGGCAGAAGGCTATGGCCTTTATTCCATAAGGAGGAGGGAGCCAACATGGCTGGCCAAGTCAGGCAGGAACTGGCCCGGAGCTGAGCTTGCCAATGCAGACTGAAGTAGTGGGGGCATGGTGGCCACAGACGGCGCCCCTTTCTTTCTCTGACCCCAGGCTTCATGGCGATAAAAGGGGTGGCCAGACCTTCGATGATCCAGAGCGCACTTCCTTTAATGTTGCAGGGGGTGTGAGGCTGGCACGGGTGGAAGTCACAGCACATGACACTGGCCACATCAGCTGCAGAGCACACTGTACTGAGAACCTCACCTGTTCTCAGTCACCCAGTCCAGGAGGAAAACAGTGTTGTTCAGTGGGTGGCCTGCTAAGAATGCCAAAGGCAGAGATCTTTTCCCCCGGGGGCCCTGAGGCCTCCCACCTGCACACCCAGGGCAGCAGCAGGGAGGGACTGGTTGGCACTACAGGAGCAGGAGTCACCAGCTCCAGCCTGCCATAGTGCCCCAGGTGGGACCTGGGAGACCTAGGCTCCTGTTCAGCTCTGTCTTGCCTCGCTTGTGACCTGGGCACGTCACTCACCCTCCCGGGGCCTAGTTATCTCAACTGTCCCGTGGCGTCAAGAGCAGTATGACAACGCTGTAAGGTACTATTGTCATCCCCAGTTCACAGGTGGGCAAGCTGAGGCTAAGACAGGTAATGTGGCTTTTGCCCAAGGTCACCGGCTAGTAGAACACACAACTGTACAGATCCTTCTAACTCTGCTGCGTGCTGATGTCTCAGGCAGGGGCTGGTCTGACTGGTCATTTCCGTGTCCCCAGCGACCAGCACAGGTCCCGGCACAGAGGAGGGAGGTTTGCTCAGAGTGGTGTGGATGGGTCAGCCAGTCTACGAGCTCCCTTAGCCTCCCCTCCCCCAGCTCTGGTCCTGGCAGGGGGTGGAGGCTGCTGAGCCAATGGGGTGGAATGACACTCAGTGGTGTCCTCACAGCAGCCCCAAAGGCCCCACCTCTGCCCAGGCTCTCTCCTAGTGACTCCCTGCGGGGCCTCCCATCCCCTCCTGGACTTAGGAGCTGGAAGCTTATACCTCCTGCTTGGGGCCTGGGGTACACCCACCCTCTGTACCTCAACACCACCATCCCCTGGCAGCCCTCGCCACCCCCCACGCACCGCCCGCAGCAGCCTCACCATGTTCATGATGGTCAGCACGTAGCTCTCGACGTTTGGCTGCCCGTGGTACTCCACCATTTTAGCATCAGCTACCACCAGGGTCTCCACCCACTTCTCTTTGCTGACCGAACGCTGGTGTAGACGCCTCGGCCGCTGCCGCCGCCACTGCTGCCGCTGCTCCCAACGCTCCCGCCGGGGCTCCAGCTCCGGGGACTCTGTGGGCCCCAGACGGGCTGTGGGTCAGCTGCCAGTAGACTGGCCCAGGGCACACGTCTCAAGGGCCTTTCCCCAGTGAGCTCTCTCTGGGTCAGTGGGAACAGTGCTGGGATCAGAGGCAAAAGGCCTGGACTCCCGTCATGGCTTTGCCCCAGACCTGGGCTGTGTGACCCTGACCTGGTCACTTCCCTTCTCTGATCCTGGGGGATGCCTGACTATAAATAGATGAGTTGATCAGCCTCACAGAGTGACTTCGGGGGGCTAATGAAATGGTGGATATGAACACAGTAAAGCACTGTGTCCGTGAGGCGAGCTCCTAAGCCCCTATCTCCCCACACTGATCCCTCCCTCGCTGGGGGGTAAGTACATCCCAGCATATGCAGATCCCCGGCCTAACCCCCAGCCTGGGGAGGCTGACCAAGACCCCAACCAGCTGACCCCACTGGGGACCTGCCCCACTGACCAGGCTGCCCCCAGATCAGAAGAGGAAGCACATCTATGAAGCTGGGGAAACTGAGGGTGAGAAGCATGCCTCTTTGGTTATCTGTTCCAGCAAAGAGAGTCCCTGAGCTGTGGGCAGCTTGTGAAGTTGGAGCAGTCCCCAAACCCCAGCAGCCCTTAGCAGGCAGCTCCTTACAGAGACTGGCCAGCACTGACTGTGGCCACTCTGCAGAAGAGGTGCTGGGTGCCACACTCTAGGTCTCCAAAATGCAAGTCAGTTATCCTGGGGTGCGACCAGAGTGGGGAGGGGAGGGAGGTTCCTGGCTAGCTGTCCTGCTGGGGTTGGGTATGGCCCGGCCTCACCTGGACACTCGAAGAATAGTTGGCACAGCTGGAGGTGCCCCAGGCAGTGAGTGGGGAGGGGCAGGGAGAGACAGAGATGGAGCCCTGAGGTGGGGAGACGGAGGAGCTGACAGTGAGAGATGCCAGTCCAGGGCAAGAGCGGGGGCAGGCCTGAGAGGCAGAGGCCTCAGGCCCGTGGCACGTTTGGAGGGCACAGGCTATGATGATGTGTCTGTCGTTCTGTGTCCCTTTGGTCTAAAAGGAGCTGGGCATGGAGGTGTTGACAGAGGTTTCTAGAAGGCCCCTCCATGCCCCCAGACCCATCCCCTACCCCAGAGCTGGTAGCAGAGAAGCATACCTTTCACCCCACAGGTGCCTGGAGCCCTGGGGTCCTCCGGCTCTGCCCACCTCTCAGGGGCTTGGCGCTTGTATACCACGTGTGGCTGGGCGCGGCCAGGGCGGGCTGGGACACCATCCAGGGGCTCAATGAAGTAGTCCTCGTTGGAGAGCCGGAACACACCTTTCTGGGAAAGAAGCACCAGGGTCACTTGGGGAGGGCTGGCACTCAGCTGCTCTTCCCACCCATCCCAGAGGCCTGTCCTGCCCAGCAGAGCCCACCACCCCAACTGACCCCGACACACTGTGCTTTCCTCCCTCTGGGCCTCTGTTCACTTTGTACCCTCTGCCTGGAATGTCCTTCCTTACAGCTCCACCCAGCCAAAGGCTTCTAGGCTAAGCTCAGGAGCCACCAGCCTAGCAAGCTGCTCCCACCCTACCCCTTAGCCCATAAGAAGCAAGAAGTGGGTCTGCATCTCCTGCGTCCCCAAAGAAAAGCAGGAATTACAATTAAAAGCCTAACATCAAGAAGAAAAAAAGTCCTGGGGATGTAATGTACAGCATGGTGACTACAGTTAATACTGTATTGTGTATTTGGAAGTTTCAAAGAAAGATCTTAAAAGTTCTCATCACAAGAAAAAAAACTATATGTACATAAATTTGTAACTAGACTTACTGTGATCATTTCACAACACATAGGTGTCAAACTGTTGTCTGAAACTAATATTTCAATGATATCTCAATAAAAAGAAAGAAATTTGATCACAGAAAGAAAGAAAGAAAGAAATGGGTCTGCTTCCGAATCTAACGAGATGTCCACAGAGATGCCCACTGCCACGAGGACATCCTTGTCCCTGGTCCCAGGGTCTGCCAGGGAAGGAAAGCTGGCAGGGATGTCTTGGTCATGTCCGCTGGTATTCAGAGAGGCCAGAGGAAGGAGGGGCCTTGGTAAGTATCTTCGAGCAGCCCACCACCTCCTGGGGGAGCTCAGGACTCCAACACGGAAGAAGGTTTTACCTCCCTTGGACCTCCCTCACTGGCTCCAAGTCGGCCAGCTGCGTCACTCAGGGCCAGAGAACCTGGAGCGCTAGACAGTGCATCATCAGCTCTAGGGGCTGGAGGCCTGGGTTGAATGCAGACTCCACCACTGGATACCTGGGTGACCTTGGGCAAGTTCTCTGAGCCTGCTTCCTCATTTGTAAAATGGGAATGATGCACCTGTCGCTCAGGCTCAACAAGATTAATCAACTATATGGAAAGGGAGGGACACAGACTGGGTAAATGAGAGACTTTCCCAGGCATATGGGCTCTCAAAGGCCCAGATACCCTAGAGCCTGTGAGGTGGGCTGTATTAGGCCCTGCCCTGCCACAGCTCATGGCTTTTCCTGAGCAATCTGAGCTGAGGCTCCCCCCCACCAACAGTGGATGGCTGAGAATGTGCAACCCTTCAACTCCTCCCACACCCCACGCTTGGGAGCTGGGAGCAGAAAGGGGCCCTATCCTGCGTGGAGTGGAGCTGCTCTAACTGGGCACTCAAGCAGAGGGAGGCAATTAGGGCTGCAGGCAGCAGCCAGCATTACCTCAACCCAGAAAAACCTGGAGGTTGAGGCCTGCTCTCATCACCCCCTGAGGCAAGGTAAAGGTGAGGAAGCCTGTCCTGGAGAATAGCAGCCTAAAGGGTGGGGGGCGTGGAGGGAAACAAAGTCATAACTGATCCCCCAAAGAAGAGGGATTCAGCTGCTTTCTAAGTTAGTCTACACACACCACAAACAGTGGTTCTCAAAGTGGGGTGTCTGGACCTGCAGCTTCAACACTATCTGAGAAATTGCCAGAAATTCAGATTTTGCTACCCGCCCCCCCCCCCCCCCCGCAAGGTACACTGGGTTTTTAACAAGGCCTGGGTGACTCTGGTTCGCATTAAAGTTTGAGAACTGCTAGAGAACAAAGAGGGCTGCGTTGTCCACCCCATTTTACAGGTGTGAATACTGAGGCTGGGAGAGGAAAAGCCAACAGGCCGAAGTTAGCAGCAGGTCCGTGGCCAGGCCGGGGGCAGCCCTGCGTCCCGCCAGCGCACCCTGCGCACACTCACCAGGCCCTCGCAGGCGCTGATGGCTGCCAGGCCGCCCTCGAGCTCAGGGTCCTGCACCTCGCCGAGCAGGTGGCAGGCGGGGGCGTGGGCCCGGATGTGCGCGCGGCCCAGGCCGCCGCGCCGCCGAGTCTCGCTCACGAAGCCGGGCGCCAGCAGGTGCGAATTGGCTGTCAGGTTGAAGCGCAGCTCCCGGCCGCGGTACTGCAGCTCGTAGAAGGCGGGCGCGGCGGGGCGCGCGGACACGTCCCTCTTACGCAGCGCGCGCGGCCACAGCTCGTAGGACAGGAAGGAGCCCCCCGCATCCACGCGCACCGGGTGCACGATGTCCAACGCTGCCCGGCCCTCGGCGGTGTGCTCTGCAGAGAGAAGAGCCGGACCGGAGTGGGGAGCGGCCGAAAGGGCGGCTGAAGTCTGAGCGCCAGGACTCAAACACCCACCACCTGTGCTATTTCACCTCTCCGTGCCTCGATGGCTCCATCTAGGTTATCGGGATAACCTCTTAACAGGTTTCCCTGCTTCCGCGATTGCCCGTGTGGCATCCCTCTCCCCTAGTCTTCTTTCAGCGTAGCAGTCACAGGGATTCGTTCCAAATCAGTCAGATCATGGCCCTCCTCTGCTGCAAACCCTGCAGTGGCCTCCAGCTCACACACAGCAGGAGATAGAGTTATGGCGATGGTCTGTGAGGCTTTAGGCAAGGTTACCGCTCCAATTTCATCTCTGCTACACTTCCCGAGTTCCCTCCCCTCGGCCACTGGCCTCCTTGCTGTTCCTCAGTCAGACATGCTCCTGCCTCAGGATTTCGCTTTGCTATTCCCTCCACCGGGAACACGCGAACCTCAGTGTTCCATCTGACTAAACCCCTCACTTCTTTTCAAGTCCTTCTTCAAAGCTCTCCTCGCTTTATTTTAAAACTGCAACTCCCTGGCTCTCCCTATTCCCCCTTCCCTGCTTTATTTTTCCCCATAGCACTTCTGACATACTGTATCACTTAACAATTTCATTCTTTTTCCTATTTTTCTTTCTCCATCTCCTCCCAGTGCGAACTCTAGGAGGGCAAGAATCTTCATAGTCTTTGCTGAAGAGTTTAAGTGCCACAGTATCTGGAAACTAGTAGTTTCTCAGTAAATGTTTGTGTACAATCTGTAGAATGGGGATAATTACTTACACTTTGGGAGCTGAGGATTAAATGAACTGAACTGCTCCACATATAGCCTGGCCCACTGACTGAACATGATGGCAAGTATGATTAGTATGACTATTAGCCTAATGGATGTTTTTTTAAGTGCCTGAGGGTTCTGCACACATCTCCAGGTCTCCTGAGATGGGGAGTCAGAGAAGGACCACCCAGGTAGGGCCCCCTAGCCCCTCATCACTACCACTTCAGCGGAGCAACTCTAGTTTCTTTCTTTCACATTTAAGAGTTTGAATGAAAATGTTCCAGGGCTGCAAAACTTCTGCAGACTTCTGCTCAGGCCCTTGCCATTTGCAGAATCCTCTCATAGTCAGTCTGCTTGGATTTCCCAGTAAGGCTTCATTCTTAACCTTTTTTTGCCATGGACTCCTTCTCAGAAAAATGTTTTTAAATGTATAAGAATAATATACCAAGGAAATACCAAGGAAATCGATTATATTGAAATACAGTTGTCAAAATAATTTAAAAAGTAGATGTGAAATTATGTGCTCCTTTACTAATGCACTAAACAAGATCTAATGGCAAATTTAACAACTATGGTGATTTAGAAGTAGTGATAAATGTCAACCTTATTTCAAGATACCTGCAACTGTATTGTGATAAAATATTTTGCTTTTCCTATTGGTAGCAAAATCACAGATACTGCCAACGCTATTGTGATTTGTTGCTAATATTTATAATTGAAGGAAATGCTACATTTCACTTCAAGGTTACAAAAATTAAAGATGTAATATATTCCCATCCAAGGTCATGGAGCCTCTGAATTCTACCCAGGTCTCTATGGCTGCAGATCCAGGTTAGGACACCTGCGGTAGAGTCCCCAGATTGCTTCTGGAGAATGCAAAGAGACATTCAGAGAAGTGCAGAGACTGGCTTAAAGCCACACAGCGAGAGTAATAAAGTCTCCCAAATGGCTTCAATCTCTCAGTAACATCGTTCTACATTCAGCAGTCCGTCCCTTGCTGGGCCTCAGTTTCCCCTTCGCCAACGTAAGGAGTTGGACCAGATCAAGTTTTTCAAACTATTTTGGCCACCAGACCTAGTCTTCAAAAGAAATCTCATGGGGACACACACACACACATAAGAGCAGCACTGCTGGGGGTGGGCGGGAACCCCAGGGCTGGTGCTCTTGTTCCCCCTTTTCCTTCTCTGCAGTTCCCAGGCTCTGAGGTACAGGTAGGAAACTGGCCCATGTGAAGTGTCTCCCAGCTTCAGGTCCTGCCCAGATCAACTGGCTTTATGCTCAGCTCCTGGGATCCTGGCTGCTCGTGACAGTAACCCCTCGAGGCCACAAGAATGCCTGAGTGCCCTGCAGCTGTCCCACAGGGCTCTCTGTGTGGCCACTGCTGGGGCTGGAAGGGAAGCCAAGCCCAGCCTGAAGCTCCATCCAGGCCAGGCCGCAGAAACCCAAACTGCCCTCCAATCTGTCTCCTGTCAAACCACGTGTAAAGCGCCCTGCACACGCCAGTGGTGTGCCCCCCCTGCTGAGGACATCCCCCGCGGCCCACAACTGCCCCAGCAGGCCAGCCATCAGGGCACGGTCCTCTAAGAGCGTGCTCCGAGCAAGGCAGGGTGGGCTGGGGTGACTTGCCGTGTGGCTCTGGACAGATTTTCCCTGTCTCTGAGTTTCAGGAAGGCACCAGTGCAAGGATTTTCCAGACATCTCAGATGAGAATTTGTTAAAAACAAATTCCCAGGCCCTGCCCCAGACCCACTGAATCAGCATCTCCAGGAAACAGGGCTGGGAAGCTGTGGGGTTTGTTAAACAAATTTTTTAACATCTTTATTGGAGTATAATTGCTTTACAATGGTGTGTTAGTTTCTGCTGTATAATAAAGTGAATCAGCTATACGTATACATATATCCCCATATCTCCTCCCTCTTGCGTCTCCCTCCCACCCCTCTAGGTGGTCACAAAGCACTGAGCTGATCTCCCTGTGCTATGCAGCTGCTTCCCACTAGCTATCTATTTTACATTTGGTAGTGTATATAAGTCCATGCCACTCTCTCACTTCGTCCCAGCTTCCCCTTCCCCCTCCCCGTGTCCTCAAGTCCATTGGAAGCTGTGTTTTTACCAAGAGCCTCAGGAGACTGTGATCATCAGGGAAGTTAGGAAATTCCTCACTGGAAGTGAACCTGGCTGAACATCGGCAGTACCTGGAGAGCTCTGAAAAACTGCAGCTGTGCAGGACCCAGCCCAGAGATTCCGATTCCATAGGTCCAGGGCTCTGAGGCCCCAGAATCTGTATTTTTTTCTGTATTTTTCTAAACCTTCTGGGGATTCTGTTGTAACCATTTCAGGGATGGCATTTGAAAGCCACTGGGCTGGATAATTGAAGGAGACTTCTTGCTCTGACATCCTAATAAGGGCATTTGGGATGGCAACTCCACAACCACAGCCGGCAGACTTGTTTTTTTGTTTGTCAGTGTATTGACTTGGGGGGGGTGGCGTGGTTTGTTGGGCTGGCAAAAATGTTGGAAAGTATTTAATCAGTTGCTAGTGTTTAAAAAAATCACATAATTTTGTATAAAAATCTCCATTTTCAGCTTAAAGTCTTATCATCCATCCCTGTCAGGCCTAAATTCACACTTGTCAAAAGTGGCCCTTTAGAGAGGGCCTGTGCTCCCCCATCTGCCTCAGTCTCTACCACTCCCTATGGTGTTCTCAACACTGTAGCTAAATATAGCTTTGCCCTCAGCTTCACACTTGTCTTTCATTCAGTAAAGAACTGAATCTCTAACAAAAATGGGAAAACAAGGGGTGGGCCAAGAAGCCCCATGTTTCGAGAAAAATGTCTTCCCACCAGCCTTGTTATGTTACCTGCCTGGTCCATCCCTCAGAATAGAGAAATGGGTGCAGGGCACTCGTGATCCTTACCCCCCACACAGTGCTGAGAAGGTCCAAGAGAGGGGAGGGGATACCCCACAGATGGACGGGGATGAAGAAAATCTTCGTTAAAGGGGCACATGTGAAATGTCCCTTGACATACGGTATGTATTTAAGCGTGAAGATGGGGAGGGCATCTTGGTGGTGGACACCATGTGGTAGACCCCCAGAGAAGTAGGAAAAAGCCAGGGGTGAGGGGAACAAGCAGTAAGAAGCTTGGCCCAGGTGTGTGTTTTGTGAAATGAGAGACAATGGAGTGACAAAATAATGCACTGTCAAAAGTATGGGCTTTAAACATAGGAAGACCCAGGTTCAGGTGCCCACTTGGCCACTTCATAGTTGTGTGGCCTAGACAGTCACTGAATCTTGCTGAGCCTCAGTTTCCTCAACTGCTCAGAGAATCCAGGTCAGAAAACTTAAGGAGGGTCACAGGGCAAATAGAGAATAAGACAACAGCCACACTCCAAGGCTTTGTTTTAGATGAGTATTAACAGCAGTTCCCAGGGCATGAACCGTCACAGCCAACGCTGCTGAAGACAGCTGAAGGTCTGGGAGTGCTGAGGCTAACCGGCCATGAAGTGCTCAGTATACCAGAAAAACGAAAGCTACATGGCATACTTCTAGGCAACAGCAGTGTCCTCAAACGTGTGTGGGTGGGAGAGGGGAGTATGTATGTGGCTGGGGAATCGGAACCACTGGGGAGAAATGGCTCCAAGAGCTCAACAGTGTCCCTGGGGAGGGATCCATGACCTCGGGGTCATGCGGTCCTGTTGACAATCCCTGCTCCAGACCTTGGGAAATTATCGCAAGACAGAAATTCAAGTGATTTATAAAGAAGCATCCTCTTAAGTTCAAAAATGTAATGGGGCTAAGTAGAAATATGCTGCAGGTGAAAGGCATTAGAATTAATGTGCTCTAGAGACAGAGTGCCTGGGTTTGAATTTGCAGCTCTGCCACCTACAGCTGTGAGGCCATGGGTAAATTACTCAACCACACAGTCTCGGTCCTTCCATCTGTAAAATGGGTATGATCATAATCGTACCTTAGGTTGTGTAAGAATTCAATGAGTTAATACGTAAGTGCTTAGTACAGGAGATAACATATAGCAAATGTGAACTAAGTTATGACTGAAAATTAGCAAGAGAAGTTCTAAGGTATACTTAGCTATTTCTTGAAAAACCTGTTTTATCTCTTTGCCTAATGGTGTAATAAAATATTTTTTAATCAAAAATTTAAAAATACTTACAGGATGTTACCACTTTTACTGCAATAATTTTCATCTTCTTGTTTTGTTCTGCATTCATTTTCAATAGTCAATTTGTATCGTTTTGCCATTAAAATATTTTTAAATGAGGACAGAGTGAGTTAAAAAATAAACAACTCTTTCAACGTCTCCGACAGCTGACCCCTGGTAGCAACAGTGATGGCTGAACCTACCACCACCCAGTGCCAGCAAAGGGTAATTGCAGGTTCCAGTCTCTGGTTTGTGGGTGCATCAGAGCTGAGCCAACAGAGCTAAATCCACAGCAGGATGGGAGCAGGGACTACTCGTGGTTTATGGCTGAGACTGTCCTGCCAGGGTGTGACTGGACGGAGTTCCTGCCACAATGGGTGTTGAATACTTTGAATATCACCCCTAGGTGACAGAACTGTCACTTTGGAGCTTTTCCCAAAGAAATGCCAACATGGTGTTTACTCTCACCTCCTTATCGAGTACCTGAGTTACAATCCAGCCCTTCAAACGACCCACAGTTCATGCCAAAGAGAAAAAATAACCAGGGTGTGTGTGTGTGTGTGTGTGTGTGTGTGACACACACACCCTCCTCCTTGAGTCTGTCCTCACTTGCCTCACTTGCACACACACATAGAGCTCACATGTGTGATACAGTGTTTTGATGGCCCCTGCTCCAGTCCCAGCAATCCTAACAAGTCCTTGGTTTGTCACATTTTCCTAAAAGTGAGCCCAAGATAAGTTCTCTGGCCTGAAAGAAGGTAGCATTCAGTGGGCAGGGGCCCTGGTCTACATCCCCCAGGCAAGTCCAAAGAAAATGACGAAGCTCGGCAGCCTCAGGATCAGGCATCCTGATCGGGAGCAGACTGGGGAGAGCCCCATGCTACGTATCAATGGGAGTACTAGAGACAGACACTCACCTTGAAGGGGGACCCAGATTAGATAGGAGGGGTGCCTGCCTCGCTCCACCCCAAATGGCAGGTTCAAGTTACAGGACACACCAAGGACTCCCTGATCTTACTGGGTCTGCCTGGCAGATTAATAAAAATCACGGCCACCACGTGGTAGGCTCTCTGCTCTGTGCAAAACAATCACATTTAGCATCTCACTTAATTCTCACAAAAACCCTTGGAGGTAGGTACCATTATCCCCATTTAACAAAATGGGCAACCTCATACATGTGTCTGGTCTGCAGTAGAAGTAAAGGGGACCCTGACCACAGGGGACTCCCCCACCCCACGTTTCTCCCACAGCTGCCAGGGGGCCTGGACTCAAGTTCAGGCTCAGGGGCAGTTCCTTGGGGTAACCACTTTCCTGCTCCCTCATCTCCATCACCTGGTTCTTCCTCATGGGTCCCCAGCTCTGGACAGAAGGAAAACACAGGCTTTACCCAAGTAGCCCAGGAGTCCAAACCAGCAGGTCACTCTCCTCTCTGAACCTCTTTCCTCATTTATAAAAGGACTTTCCATCACACACCTTGCAGAGTTGTTGTGGAGCTGATGAGAAGTAAGAACTAGGGAGCCTGGCACATGGTATTTCTCATTAGATGTTTGCTCTATCCCCTACACATTGCTGCTAGATAGGGAGCCTCCCCCCTAAAACACTGCCTTCATCAGCTGCTCCCCTCAACGGCTCCCCCGACCTCTAAGATCTGGTTTAAATGTCCCCTACGTTCCGGCCCATATGCTTTTCTAGCCTCACAACCGCAATCCCTCTGCTGGGGAGGCAGGTCTCCCCCAGGCCCAGCACGCAGGCCTAATCTAGCCACCTCCCTCCACCAAGCCCGGCCGGGATGCACCCCCACCCCCAACACGCACCCTTCCAGCCCATCCAAAGTTCATCCATCCTTCCAGTCCCTCCAAGCTCAGGCCCCTCCTCTCCTACAAAGCCTTCCCGTCTGCCTCGCCAGAACGGCTCTCCCCACTACTCGACCCGCCCCCATCAGACCAGGAGCTCCCTGAGGGGCAGGCCAGGGGTCCTCTACACCCTCTGTTCCTAAATTCCCAGGCCGTCTACTCCGGACGCTCCAGGAGCTCCGCGGCCCGGCGGTCGGCGGCGGTCGGCGGCGGACGGCGGCGGAGCAAGATTCTGGACACTGGCCAGAGCTCGTCGGAGGCCAGCCGGCCGGGGCGGGGAGAGCCAAGCCCAGGGCTGGGGAAAGAAGCTCCTTCTCCCCGCTCCACTCCAGGCGCCTTCACACTTGGGGGAGGGGGAGGCAGGAAGCGCAAGGACCGCGGGAGACCCGGCCCGGGGAGCCGCCGAGGGCCGGTAGGCACCTAGAGGCGGTGGGTAGGGGCCGGGGCGGGAGCGCGGCGGGGGACGGCGTAGACCTGCGACCCCGAGCCCTCGTCCGCAGCACCCTGGCCAGTCTGCTTTCCAGACGAGGCGCACTGAGGAGGGCGAGAAGCTGAATCCATCGCGTGTAAGCCACGCTCCGTCCAGTTCCTCCGACGAGAGATCCCCGGGAGAGTCAGACGCGCTCTGCGGTACCCGAGGTGGGGAAACTGGAGCCCGAAGAGCGTCTAAGAGGCTCTTTCCGGCTACAGGCAAGGTGGGTAACGGAGTCGGGGGCCAGGGAAGGCTCCCTGGAGGCGCGGTTTCGCGGCCCCAACCCCACCCCTGTCACTAACACCAGGGGGCGCGACAGCTCCAGGCAGAACCTGGCGGGCACAGGGTCTTGCAGAGGTGAGAAGGGGCTAAACCGAGGCTGGGGAAGCGGGGAGGGGTGGCAGGGCCAGCCGGCCGGCCGGGGCAGGGCGACCACCCACCTGGTACAGATCCGTGGGCGACGCGCGCCAGAGCGCAGAGGAACAGGAGGAGTGGGCGCAGCAGCAGCGCGGGGCTGCGGGGATTCGGGCCGCCGGGCATGGCCGGTGCCGGGCGGCCGCCGGGCGATCCCGCGCGCACACTCTTCGTCTCGTCCGCTCGCTGCCCGGTCCCGGGTCCGGCTCAGGACATGCCCGACCCGCGTGCAGCTCCCGGCGTCCCGGGCCCGGACTCCGGCCCGGCGGGCGGCTACTCTCAGTCCGCTGGCAACAAAGGCTGCAGAGCCCGCCCCCTCGGCCGGCAGCGGAGGCAAAGAAAAGACCAGAGAGTGAGAAAGAGAGAAAGAAAGAAAGGGAGGGAGGGAGGGAGAGAAGTCGCCGGCCCCCGCCCCGCCCCTCGGGCTCCTTCCCCCGCCCCCGGCCCGCCCTTCAGCTCCGGCTCGGCCTCGCCCCGCCCTGGCCCCGCCCTCGCGGGCCACTCGGGGCCGGTGCCGGCGGCCCACCGCTCTAGGGCGGAGCTGGGGCAGGGAGCTGGTAGCGCCCCCAGACGGCCGCTTGGCCGCCCACCGGGCCGAGGGCGCCCTCTGGCGGTGGAGCCGAGCAGGCCCCTCCCGACCTGAGCCCCCCAAGGCCCCCCAAAGAATCTGGAATTTCTGGAATTTCTGCCTTGTCCCTAAACTGTGCTCGAGGAGGCGCCCTCCGGTGTGCTCCCTGGGCTAGGCAGGCCTGCCCTTCTGAGGAAAAGGGACACGGAGGCCTCCCGAGGGTCTAGGGTCTCGAAAGCCAGGTGGAGAGAGAGGCCCAGACTCTTCCCAAGTGGGCAGCTGTTTCCCACGAGGGGCGGGGTCTCTCAATTCCTCATGTCCAGACTCCTTTCCAAGTGTGTTTGCCTGGAGGGAAGCAAAGCATTCGGCCCACGGGCTGGAGCCCACAGACTCTCAGCAGGGGCCCCCTGGGAGCTTGGAGGCCAGCCAACCCCAGCCTCACATCCTCCGCTGCAAACACAGGCCATCTGTCCTTCCGTGGCCGCAGCCCTGATCCTGGCTTCCTGCTCCCTCCCCCGATGCTCCCAGGAGCCCCCACCCCTGTCAAGGAGCACTCCCACCCTCCACCTCCTGCTTCACTAAACCTGGTCGACCTCTTGTTCCTCAGGACAGTGGTGGCCCGCTTTCTTCCCCTGGCCAGCCTTTGTGTAGCCACCCCCCTGCCTTCTGCTGCCCACATACCTCCTCCCTGTTCAATCTCACATGCACTTCCCCTCATTCCTGGAAGCTCCCTCTGGCTCCTTCACCCCAAGCCCTGCTGCCCTCCTGGGGGACCCATGTAGCATGTGGCTACAGAGTTCCTTGACCTCCTCATCTCTAATGACCCTTCCCTGCACTTTAGCCACCAGCCCTCACCGCCACAGCCTGGGCTACGTCATCCCCACCTGCCCACTCTGAAATCTGAAGATCAGATGCCCCACTCTCACACCACACCCTGATGTCTTTCCCACCCTCCCTGAACGTTCACAATCACACTACGTATTTTCCTTACTCGCCTCTTGTCACCTGCCTCTTCCCCCCACCTACCTGCCCCTCCTGGCTTCACCTACTTCCCTCCCTAGCTATACTCACTGCTCGACCCCCAGCCCCTACTCAACCACTTTCCGTTTCTCCCCTGCCCCTAACAGCAGTTGGCCTTGCTGCCAGTGACAGGGACAGTTCAGACCACCACATCCTGTCCCCCACACCCCCATCCTGTGCACCAAGCATCTGTAACTGGCACCCATGCATTTCCCCTCCCTCTGAATGCAATGGACCAGGCACCTTCCAGCGGTCAGAGACAAAGGCTTCCACCAGGCCTTTGTGCTCCCCTCCCCTCTCCTCGTCCTCCTCACCTAGGACCTTGCTCTAGGGGTTCCCCTCTTTCCTTGGTCTCCATTGGTTCCTGACTCTTAGTCTAAAAACATTCTGGTCTCCCTCCTATTAAAGATCGTGATTATACCCATCCATGAACAAGTGGTCCCTCTAGTTCCCACCGCACATCTCTGCTCCCTTTCTCAGTGTAACTTCTCCAGGGCGTTATCTAGATTTCTCCTCCTCCCATCTGCACCTCAGACTCACCCCCTCCACCATCTTCCACCCTGGTGCCAGAGCCATAGGACCCTTTTCAGTCCTTGTCACCTTGACCTGCCCGATGCATTCTAGAGGTGCCCTCCCCCTCCCCACTCCTCAACTCTACCCTCGTCTGCCTGGCAAACCTCCTCTTCACCCCACAGGTGTTGGGTATTCACGGGGGCCACAGCAGTGAATGAGAGGATCACGGTCTCTGGAACTCTCACTCTGGAGGAGAGCCACAGGCCACAAGCTAGTAGACAGGTATAAACAAGACCAGCTGCTGAGAGGGGCTACGAAGAAAATAAAACTGGGAGGCTAGAGAGTCTACTTTCCAAGGGGTCAGTCAAGGAGGGCCTTCCTGAAGAGGTGACATTTACCAGGCATGTGAAGGTAAAAGGGAAGAGATGGGCACACACTTGGTGCATCTGAGACCTGTCCTTTCAGGCTCAGCTTATATGTTACCTCTCCCAGCAAGTCTTCCCGCACTCCCTTCTCAGGGTCCCCAGAGCACCCTTTGCCACCCCCATCATGGCACGAATCACACTGCACTGCTCTTGTCTGTTTATGTGTCTGTCCACCCCACCACACTGTGAGACTCTCAGGCCATGTCTTCTTTCTTTTGTGATCCCAGCCCCCAGCACAGTAAGCCCCAGAGATGGAGAGGATCTGGGGAGGGGACACACAGTCCTCCCCGGCCAGCACCACAACCTGCTGTCCTCGATCCTTTGGTGAGCCGCCAGGGCCAAACACAGATTAGAGGATTTTCTGAAAGGCAGCCTAAAAGTTTGTGTTTTCAAACGCATCAGCTGACAGCAGTCCTCACCTGTTTCCATTTGCGTCCCAGGTCCTGGCTTTTACTCTGTTCACACCCTGCTGGGCTGCCTTCATTTTAAGCCATACTGGACACGACAGGATACAAAAGAATGTGAGGTTTAGTCCTGCCCTCATGACACAAATAACAATCCAACCGGAAAAATAAGGCCAGCCAGCTCCAGATTTGGGAGGTAAAGTGTACATTTTGAACAAAGCCAGAGATTTGATATTTCAACATGTAATTAACCAGAATGTCAAGTATCCGATTAGAGTTTCCCCCTGCCAAATCTTGTTAGAAGTATTTCGTTTATTTTTTAAATGATTGTTATGCTATGTAGCCCAACATCTCCAGTAAGATTTAACTTAGCTAAAACACTCCAGAAACTGATCAAACTAAATAAGAAACTAAATTCATTCTGCTTCTATATATCCACTTATATATTAATAGATGGCTTAAAAAGATGCAAGTACAGTAGAGCACTGTATATTTAAAATCATAAATGAATAGATAACAATGAAAAAGTGAGGTATATAATTTTTTAAAATACTATAAAACCTCTTTGGGCCTCAACTTTCTTATCTGTCTAATGGAGACAGTGATTCCCACTCCCCCATTTCACAGTTTTCTAGAGCAGTGGTTCTCAACCAGGGGTGATTTTGCCTCCACGGAATTTTGCAATGTCTGGAGGCATTTTTTTGGTTATCACAACTCTGGGAAGGGTGCTATTGGCAACGGGTGGGTAGAGGCCAGGGATGCTGCTAAACATCCTACAGTGGACAAGTCAGCTCCCCCCAACAACAAAGAATTATCCAGCCCCAAATGTCAATAGCGCCAAGGTTGAGAAACTCTGGTCTAGACCATTAAATAGTCTGAAGGCAGGCACTTGGCAGAGTAAAAGCCCTTTTGTTTTAGTATTTTATTTTGCATTTTTTGGTAAGGCAAGCACAGGATAAACATTCAAACTTTATAACCAGTGAAAAGTAACTCTTCCCTCCCAAAGCTGACCCCTAGTCCCTCCGTGCTCCTTCCCAGGGGCCATCACCGTTTCTGTTTCTCCTGAATCCTTCTAGAAAAATTCTATGCAAACACAAAGTTACATTGTACACGCATGGTGGCACAGATACACTCTGTACCTGGCTTTTTCCATTTAACAGTATAGCTCAGAGATGGAAGCTGGGCCAGCATCCTTACTTATGGACCTGCCGCGGTCTTTTAATAGCATGTGGCACATCAACCAGAACGTAAGCTCCATGGGGGCAGGAAATCTTTGTTTTGCTCACTAATGTATCCTAGGCACTTAGAACAATCGCTGGCATATAATACACGTTCAGTAGATATTTTCAATTATTCATATAAATGGTGGATGGTTGACATTCCATTATGTGTATACACCATTCTACCCATCTCCTACTGGTGGGTATTTAGATTGTTTCTGATCTCTTGCTGTGACTCTCCTCTGTGCATATGGGTGAGTACATCTGTAGGATAAAGTCCTGCAACTGGGATTGCTGTCAAGGGCATGTGCAGATTAAGGGCATTATTTTTGCAAGAACTGCGAAAATAATTTTAAATGCTAATTTAGGGTACAGATTGCTAAACAGGGATGCCCCCAAAAAAGCCCCCTCTGTGGGACAGGAACTGGCCTAAGAGCTGGTCTTGGAAATGCATAAAATGATTGACTTGGAAGGGGATGATGAGCTGCCACCATGGGCCTGATTAGCCATTGTTCTGGAAGCCCTGGAGACATGGGTGTTCTCAATCTATTCCCATACTTTGAAACACTGCGGCCTTTGCCTGCCAACTACCCAGCCTTAGGAGGGGTGCCTGCCCCTACACCGCCATGAGGGACAACACCACAGGACTCATGGACATCATCCACATGGAGATTTCAGAGCTGTCAGTCAGCTCAGGGGATAAAGGTCCAAGATTGGCTTCCACTGTCTCACCAGCAGCCATCTGGGCAGTGAGAATGATGATTAGACAGAGGCTAATTGTGATATTGAATGAGCGCTGTACCCCATGTGTTGGCACTATGCTTTACACGCAGTGTCTCACGTAATCCTCCTCCCAACATGAAGTGGACACTATTATTATCTTCATTTTACAGATGGAGAAACTGAAGAACGGAGAGGTTAGGTAGTTTGCTGAAGGTCCCAGCACCCAAGTTCCTGAGCACTACACGCCTCTGCCTCCCAGATTGCCAGTTTCAGCTTCTATGCATCAAAGGATCTGTTCCTCCCCGGCTCCTTCTTTGGGAGTTGTTTCTAAGTCTGTCGGACAGCTAGATGTGTGGGAAATGGGCCACTTACCCTTCACTAGGGATTCACCATGGCTTTCATTTAGGAAAACCTCCCAAGTGACAAGTGCCAAGAGCCATGCTGATTTCCAAAGGGACCCTTAAGAATGCCCATCACATTATTCCCTGCAGTCAAATCTTGTCTTCACATCTAGTCCATGAACTCCCGGAGGGCCAGGGTCCTAAGGGGCTGAAGACTAGTAGATCTCAGGGGAAGACTGTTGTGTGGGAGGCTGTGTCCCCAGCCTGACCCTGGCACAACCCTAACCATCCTTAGATCTCTTAATGCCCCATACTCAGTAGCCTGATGATTGCCTTGGTGGTTTGTTTAATATTTTTTAAATTTATTTTATTTTATTTTTTGGCCGTGTTGGGTCTTCGTCGCTGCATGCAGGCTTTCTCTAGTTGTGAGCAGGGGCTACTCTTCATTGCAGTGAGCGGGCTTCTCAGTTTGGTGCCTTCTCTTGTTGCGGAGCACGGGCTCTAGGCGTGCGGACTTCAGTAGTTGTGGCTCACGGCCTCTAGAGTGCAGGCTCCGTAGTTGTGGCGCACAGGCTTAGTTTCTCTGCGGCATGTGGGATCTTCGTGGACCAGGGCTCGAACCCATGTCCCCTGCATTGGCAGGAGGATTCTTAACCACTGTGCCACCAGGGAAGTCCACCCTCCCCCCGACCCTTTTATTTTTTAATTGTGTTTTTTTCTTCTTCTTCATGCTCTTGTTTCAGCAATGAGTGTTCCATATTCTTGTGTCTGGAAATAATTTGAAAACTTTTTATGCTTTTCTACTGTATTTATTGAGTGTTTGGGAGCTCTTTCTGTTCATTATTTATCCTGTAACAATTTTTTTCACGTATTTTTATTAACTTTTGTAAAGAAAATACTTGTTTCAACATCTAAAAATCAGAATCTTCGCTGGTAATAAGATCCTGGATAAAATAAATTACATGGGTCATTTTTCTTTTTCTCTTTTTTAATCAACAAATCACTTCACTCCTTTATTTATCCAACAAATTCTCACTTGTGCTGCCTGAAGTGGAGCTTGAATGAATAAAAACAGCATGAAATTTATTCTGAAATTGCTATTGCCAACATTAAAAATGGAATTGGTTATATAATTTGGGGGTTGGGAAGGATATTTTAAAGATGAAATCAATAGCAAAATATGTAGGAAAAATAGTTAATAGATGTGCCTACATGAAAAGCAAACATTTCTCCATACTATAAAATTCCCTAAATCCAACATCAAAAATTAAGAGACCTAGCGAGATCAGAGAAAATGATCAAATAAATGATACAAGAATCTTTCTCAGAACTGAAGCACATGAGTTTCTAGATTGAAAGAGCTTACTGGCATCCACCACAATGGATTAAAAAGACCCACACCAAGACACAATATCTTGACGTACCAGAACTTGTAGGAACTAGAGAAAATTGTTTCCAGAGTTTCCAGAGACAGGGAGAAAATGGTCACAAAGACTCTATAATCAGAATGGCACCAGAATGCTCTACAGCAACCCTATAAGCTAGAAGCCAACAGAGCAATGCCTTCAAAATTCTGAGGAAAGTGGTTTCCAACAGAGAACTCAATTCTCAGACTCTCAATCAAGTGTGAAGGTAGAATAAGGTCATTTTAAGATATGGAGGGTCTCAAAACATTTACCTTCTATGCTGTTTTTCTCAGAAAGTTACTGGAGGATGTGCCCCACCAAAATGAGGAGGTAAGCTATAAGAAAGACCTGGTAACTAGGAAACAGGTGATCCAACACAAATGTAAGGTAAAGGGAGTCTCAAAAATAATAGTAAAGGAAAATTTCAGAAGCACAACTGTGGCCAAGAGGGCCACCAGTCCACAGTGGAAGTCAGAGATCCAGAAGGGAGGTCTTAAAAGAAATGAACAGAAACTGAAGAAATATAAGTTACCTGATGTATGTACAAGAACCCACAAAGGCCTGATTGCTAACTATCTGAATGACCGATTCCAACACTCAGTGGTAAAGATAAGACCCACAGGCTTGGCTAAGCTTAGCTACCACTCTGGGCTGGCTGGGTTCAGGATCTAGAGATGTTTTCAAGGTGAGCTCCACACAGTGATGGAGTGGGTGGCAGACTCTGCAGTCGGCTTGGTTGGGTTTAAGTCCCAGCTCTGCCTAGAACTAGCTGCATGCCTTTGGGCGAATTGCTTGATCCTTCTGAGCTTTCTAACCTTAGTAAATAAGAGATTTAAACAATGATCCATGATATTGCGAAGATTTATTAAGATGATACATGTGAAAGTGCTTTGTAAACTGGTGTTCGTCACAGTGGAAGTTATCCAGCAACCGCTGCCAACCCAATTCACTAAAACTTTGCCATTTGCTGTGAATGTTTGAGTCCCTCCAAAATTCATGTTTTGAAATCCTAACGCCCGAAGGTGACGGTGTTAGGAGGTAGGGCCTTTGGGAGGTCATTAGGTCATGAGATTGGAGCCCTCATGAATGGGCTTCATAAAAGAGGTCCCAGAGAGCTCCCTCGCCCCTTCCACCACGTGAAGATACAATCCCAATGGGAAGTCTGCCACCTGGAATAAGGCCCTCACCTGACCATGTTAGCACCTTGATCTTAGGCTTCTAGCTTCCAGAGCTGTGAGAAATACATTTCTGTTGTTTATAAGCCACCCAGTCTGTGACATTTTGTTTTAGCAGCCCCACTGGACAAAGACAGCCAATCTCTTGGGAAAATATACAGACTACTGCCCAAGGCATGCTGATCTCTTGCTACTGGTAAAGTACAATTTCCCACCCTATATCAAGTGTGGTCCTTTGGACGAACAGCACAGGCATCACCTGAGAGCTTGTGAGAAATGCAACGTCTCAGCCTGCCCCAAACCTGCTGAATCAGAATCTGCATTTTTCACCAAATCCTCAGGGAATGGGTGGGCACCTTAAACACTGGTCTAGCAGGCCCCAAACATTTCTCTTCCCACCGAATAAGCTGCAGGCTTCCCAAGGGCTACTTGGATTTGTTCCCAAACCAGTCTATACTGTTGCTTCTGCTATTATATTATGAAACATAATTAAATAGGTAAACCCAAACCTGAGTACAAAGGGAGAGTTGTTGTTTCTATGACAACTAGGTTGGATGTTTTAGGAAGACATGATAAAGGTGAGTGGCCTAGAATTATAGTTCAGTACAGGAGCCTTCTGGGAAGGGTTTGATACCTGGAGCTATTGCCTGCTGGTGTACTGTACCTCAGGGGCCAGGCCTGAGGACAGCAAGTCCTCCCCGTTTACCCTGAGTCAGCCCTGTACCTCCCGCACTACCACCACCCCAGCATTATAGCTATTCCTACCCAATCCAAGCGTTCTTTATTCCTGAACTCACATTGGCATACTTACATGAGGGATGTTTTACATGAATTTTCTATTAACCCTGGAGCCACCCTATGAGGGAAGCTATTACTATCCAATTCATAGGCAAGAAAAACGGGGATTAAGTCACTTGTGTGAGGTTACACAGTCACTGGCAGAGCAGGACTTGAAAGGAGGTCTGCCCTCAGGTGCCAGGTTCCAACCATGCCACTGTTCCTGGCAGCAGACACCAAGAGTTTAGGGAGAACACAGATAGGGCAGAAACATTTGAGAACTGTACATCCCTGCCAGTAATTAAAGGGATGGAGATCCAAGCAACTGCAGAGCACTTCTCACCTGTCAAATTCGCAAAGGTTTTTGTTCTTTTACAATTTAATTTGCATTTATATCAAAGTAATATGTGTTCATGGTTTACAAGAGTCAAACGGTACTACAGCCATACAAGCTGAAAAACAGCCACTCTGCGGGAGAAGGGGTTGCAGTTCCAAGAGGGCGCTCCTGAGCCAGGCCATTCTCGCCACGGCCTCCACCTCCTGGCCCCTGCTTTCCAACCTCCGCACTTCCTCTGGGCTCTCCAGGGCTTCCTGTGATTTTCCTAGTACAGTGAAGCAAGGGGCTGAGTGGCCCAGACTGGGCGTGGAAATGGGAAACCAGAGGAGGTTACACAGCAAGAACCCAAAATGACCCACGTCCCTTGACATTGCCATCTGTAATCTCACTTGGGGGGGCGGGGGGAGTCATCCCAAAGGGAAAAACCAACACTGGCCATGTCATTTGTAGAAAACTCTCTGTGGAAGTGCTACTTTTTCATTGTAGTAACAATAGTAAAGAGATTTTTTGTTCTTTTTTTAGAAAAAGAAAATATATCCCCAACCTGTCACCCTCTTCCACCAATAACTACTTTCTCTTGGGTGGATCCCCAAACATGCAGGTTTTCGGAGAGTTGTCATTAGAGCACCACAGGGAAAAAGGCTCTACAGAGGGAGGACTGGGGTCAACTCCTGGTTCTGCTGTGGGACACAGGGCAAGCCCCCTCTCTGAGCCTCAGTTCCCTCCTGTGCGAATGAGGATCACACTTCTTGCCTCACAGGGGAGTCGGAGGATTGGAGAGATGATACTTGTAAAAAGCCTGACACTGGGCCTGGCACATAGTAGCTGCTCAACCAAGGGGACGGCAACTGACTCCCAGAAAGCATCTCGGCGCCCTGGCCTCAGTGGTATCCCCTACTCTGGCTCCAACTGCCCTCTCTGGAACACTCCCTGGGCCCCTGTCCTGGTGAATCTACTTTCTAGCACTTGTCACTCACTGCCCCTCTAGCTCTGGCCTTCCTGAAGGCCCAGACAAGGCCTCCCCATAACCAGAACCCTTCCTACAAGGTGTGCTCACAAGTGCTCATGGAATGAATCCTTACAGCCCAGCTCAGAGCTCACAGCCCCCAACCCTCCCTGCCTGCCCCTGCAAGAGACTTCTGCCCCCAACACTGTCTCAGTGGCCCTCATTCAGCGCTGGCCCTCCCTGTCTGAATTCTCCTGTGACCTGTGAGCTCAGGGGTAGGACTGATGCTGGTCCAGCTCTGTCTCCATCACAATGCCCACCAAATGCTGAGCCAGTGTCCTGCAGGCCTTCATCCTATGGTTCTTTACTGACCTCCCGCCATGTGGGATGAACATGACAAGGACAGTCCCTGCTTTCATGGAACTAACTTTCTGGTGGGGGCAGATTTTAAAAATGCCAACAAATACATAAATTCTGATTGTGACAAGTGCTGTGAATAAAACAGGGTGATCATATAGCAGGGAGGATGAATGATCTACTGCTACACTCTGCAATATGAATGAACTTCACAGACCCACACAGCCAGACACTAAAGTGTATGCACATATGTTTCCATTCATATAAAATACAAAAACAGGCCAAACTAATCTGTGCTGTTAAAAAGGAGGATAGCGATTACCCTGGGAGGAAGCAGGGGGTCTAAAGAAACATGAGGGGGCTTCTAGGGATGCTGTTCATGTTCTTTCTCTTGAATGTGGGTGCTGGTTACATGGGTGTGTTTGGTATGTGAAAATACGCAATATGTATTTGCTTATGATACGTGAGCATGTGCATATGGATATTACACTTCATTTAAAAGGTTTTTTTTTTAATTCTAGGGGGATTAGAGGGAAACTTGGGGGTAGAGGTGGGACTTGGTGATATGGGTAGGATGGTCAGGGAGGACTTCTTGGAGGAGGTAACATTTGATCTGAGACCTATGGGATAAGAGTCAGTCTTGAGAAAAGATAGTCTCTTCAATAAGTGGTGCTGGAAAAACTGGACGGCTGCATGTAAAAGAATGAAATTAGAACATTCCCTAACACCATATACAAAAATGAACTCAAAATGGGTTAAAGACCTAAATGTAAGGTCAGATACTATGAAATTCCTAGAGGAAAACATAGGCAGAACACTCTTTGACATAAATCATAGCAATATTTTTTTTTGGATTCACCTCCTAGAATAATGGAAACAAAAGCAAAAATAAACAAATGGGAACTAATTAAACTTAAAAGCTTTTGCACAGCAAAGGAAACCGTAAACAAAACGAAAAACAACCTATGGAATGGGAGAAAATATTTGCAAATGATGCTACCGACAAGGGATTAATTTCCAAAATATACAAACAGCTTGTATAGCTCAATAAAACAAACAAACAAAAACTCAATCAAAACATGGGCAGAAAGGACTTCCCTGGTGCTCCAGTGGTAAAGAATCTGCCTTCCAATGCAGGGGACATGGGTTCAAGCCCCGACTGGGGAACTAAGATCCCACATGCCACAAGGCAACTAAGCCCGCACACCACAACTGCTGAGCTCACGCGCCTCAACGAGAGAGCCCGTGTACCGCAAACTACACAGCCCACACGCCCTGGAGCCTGAGGGCCACAACTAGAGAGAGAAAACCCGCAAGCCACGACTAGAGAAAAGCCCGTGCACTGCAACGAAAGATCCCACATGTCTCAACAACCTGACACAGCCAGAAAAAAAAAAGAGGGGCAGAAGACCTAAGTAGAGATTTCTCCAAAAAAGACATATAAATGGCCAACAGGCTCATGAAAAGATGCTCAACATCGCTAATTATTAGAGAAATGCAAATCAAAACTACAATGATGTATCACCTCACACCAGTGAGAATGGCCATCATCAAAAAGTCTACAAATAATAAATGCTAGAGAGGGTGTGGAGAAAAGGGAACCCTCCTATGCTGTTGGTGGGAATGTAAATTGGTGCAGCCAGTATGGAGAACACTATAGAGGTTCCTTCAAAAGCTAAAAAAAGAGTTACCATATGATCCATCAATCCCACTCCTGGGCATATAACCAGAAAAGATGAAAACTCTAATTCAGAAGGCTACATACATCTACCTCAGTTTTCATAGAAGTACTATTTACAATAGCCAAGGCATGGAAGTAACCTAACTGTCCACTGACAGATGAACAGATAAAGATATGGTATATACACACACAATGGAATATTACTCAGCCATAAAAAAGAATGAAATAATGCTATTTGTAGCAATATAGATGGACCTAGAGATTACCATACTAAGTGAAATCAGACAGAAAGAGACAAATATCCTATGGTATCACTTATATGTGGAATCTAAGAAACTGATACAAATGAATTTATCTATGAAACAGAAACAGACTCACAGACATAGAAAGCAAACTTACGGTTGCCAAAGGGGAAAGGGAGTGGGGAGGGATAAATTAGGAGTTTGGGATTAACAGATACACACTACTATATATAAAACAGATAAACAACAAGGACCTACTGTATAGCACAGGGAAATATATTCAATATCTTGTAATATCCTATAATGGGAAAGAATCTGTAAAAGAAAACATACATACACACACATATAAAACTGAATCACTTTGCTGTATACCCGAAACATTGTAAATCAACTATACTTCAATAAAAATACATTAATTAACTTTCAAAAATAAAAATAAATAAATAAATAAAAGTCAGTCTTGGGACAAACTTGGGGAAAGTACCCCAAGCAGAGGGCTTGGCAAGTGCAAAGTCCCTGAGGCAGGAAAAAATTTGGCACCCTGGAGGGACAGCAGAGGCCAATGCAGGTGGAGTCCAGCACAGAGTGGGTTGGAGGGCTACTAGACGAGATCAGAGAGGTGACCTGGCACCAGATCAGGCAAGGCCTTATGGTCGGGGAAGGAGTGAGGATTTTATTCTAAATAAGATAATATGTCATGGAGGGTTTTATTCAGGGGCATGCTGTGATCTGACTCACCTTCTGACTGCTGAGGGGAGAAGAGATCCTGGGCTGTAGCACCCCAAAAGTCATACATGAATGAATGAAAGCAAGACATACATAGAGAACTCTTAGCATGTGAGAACCACAAGGGGACTTACCGACCATTTTACAGGTGAGAAAACTGAGGCCAGAGAGGGCAAGTCATTTGCCCCAAGTCACACAGCAAGCTAATGGTCAGGGCACAGAGACTAGCAACCCAGGCTACCTGACGCTCAGTGATAACTCCCATCAGAGGAAGAAGAATTCCTAGGCCACCAGGGCCCCCAGGGAAAGTATAATCTAATTTTGCAAACTTTCTATCAGATTACCAGTTCATCTGGGTTCTGGCCAAGACTAGAGCTGGGTAATTGGGTTAATTTCCTCTTTTGTGACCACTGGGCAGAGAATCCCACTTGCTGCAGATTCTCTGTCTCCTGGGCAATGGAGGCCTGGGAGTGAATCTGCCTTAGGTCACTGATCAAGGATAGGAGACATGGGGAAGACCTGCCCTCTGGGGACTACCTCCCAGCTCCTGGTGGTATTCTGTCCCAATGTTCCTGAGGAGGGTAGGAAAGAAGAAAGGGCTCTTGAGAGTGGGAGCAACAGACTAAAGCCAATGGGGGACTGGCCACCACAGACAGGGCCTTCAGCAAAACAGGAGTTGGCCAGGCCTCTCCATAAGAATAAGAATAAGAATAAGAGTAAGAATGAGAATGAGAATGAGAATGGGGGGGAGGGGGGGAGGGCTCCATAGCAGGGAGAGCTAAGAGCTTTCCCTCATTAGCTTGATTAATTCTCCCATGACCCTCGCAAGAGGTTATCATTATTCTCCTTTAGGGATGGGCAAGGTTAATCAATTAGCCCCAGGACACGCAGCTGGTAAGTAACATAATGGGGATATGGTCTCCTCCTTCCTGGGAACTCTCCCATCCTTAAACCCAACCCCCCTTCCTTGAGCCTCCTGCCCTAACACCCACTGAGTTATTACCCTGTTTTTGTTTTTGTTTTTTTTAATTTTTTGCACTTTCCCCTATATGAGTTCATCCAATTTTTTTGTCTTTCTCCCCCAGCAGAAAATACGCTCCATGTGCATTGCTGCATCCCCAGTGCTTAGCAAGGTGCCTAGCACATAGAAGGTATGCAATAAATATTTTTGGAAGTACAGAAGGAGATGGTTGAGGGAAGGCTTTTCTGAGGAGGTGACATTTGAGCCCAAGTGCTGAGAAAGAGCCAGCCATAAGAAAATCTGGCCATGGGAAGGAGGTCTAAGGCACATAGGGAACAGAAAAAAATGGGAGTGGGGATGAGGAGTACCCAGAGCTAAAGCACAGTTAGAGAAATGCCTTTATCAAGAGAATTCAGAGATTGGTTCAAGATGGCGGAGTAGAAGAACATGCTCTCACTCCCTCTTTCGAGAACACCGGAATCACAACTAACTGCTGAATAATCATCGACAGGAAGACACTGGAACTCACTAAAAAAGATAGAAGCCACAATGGGACGGTAGGATGGGTGCTATCACAATAAAATCAAATCCCATAACTGCTGGGTGGCTGACTCACAAAGTGGAGAACACTTAGACCACAGAAGTCCACCCACTTGAGTGAAGGTTCTGAGCCTCACGTCAGGCTTCCGAACCTGGGGGTCTGGCAACGGGAGGAGGAATTCCTAGAGGATCAGACTTTGAAGGCCAGTGGGATTTGATTGCAGCACTTCGACAAGACTGGGGGAAACAGAGACTCCACTCTTGGAGGGCACACACAGAGTAGTGTGTGCGTCGGGGCCCAGGGGATGGAGTAGTGACCCCATAGGAGACTGAACCAGACCTACCTGCTGGTGTTGGACGGTCTCCTGCAGAGGGGGGGGCGGGCAGCTGTGGCTCACCAAGGGACAAGGACACTGGCAGCAGAAGTTTGGGGAAGTACTCCTTGGCGTGAGCCCTCCCAGAGTCTGCCATTAGCCCCACCAAAGAGCCCGGTAGGCTCCAGTGTTGGGTTGCCTCAGGCCAAACAACCAACAGGGAGGGAACCCAGCCCCACCCATCAGCAGCCAAGTGGATTAAAGTTTTACTGAGCTCTGCCCACCAGAGCAACAGTCAGCTCTACCTACCACCAGTCCCTCCCATCAGAAAATTGCAAAAGCTTCTTAGACTCATCCACCAGAGGGCAGACAGCAGAAGCAAGAAGAACTACAATCCTGCAGGCTGTGGAACAAAAACCACATTCACAGAAGATAGACAAAATGAAAAGGGAGAGGGCTATGTACCAGATGAAGGAACAAGATAAAACCCCAGAAAAACAACTAAATGAAGTGGAGACAGGCAACCTTCCAGAAAAAGAATTCAGAATAATGATAGTGAAGATGATCCAGGACCTCAGAAAAAGAATGGAGGCAAAGATCAAGAAGATGCAAGAAATGTTTAACAAATATCTACAAGAATTAAAGAACAAACAAATAGATATGACCAATACAATAACTGAAATGAAAAATACACTAGAAGGAATGAATAGCAGAATAACTGAGGTAGAAGAACGGATAAGTGACCTGGAAGACAGAATGGTGGAATTCACTGCTGTGGAACAGAATAAAGAAAAAAGAATGAAAAGAAATGAAGACAGCCTAAGAGTCCTCTGGGACAACATTAAAAGCAACAACATTTGCATTATAGGGGACCCAGAAGGAGAAGACAGAGAGAAAGGACCTGAGAAAATATTTGAAGAGATTACAGTCCAAAACTTCCCTAACATGGGAAAGGAAATAGCCACCCAAGTCTAGGAAGTGCAGCAAGTCCCATACAGGATAAACCCAAGGAGAAACACGCCGAGACACATAGTAATCAAATTGGCAAAATTAAAGACAAAGAAAAATTATTGAAAGCAGCAAGGGAAAAATGACAAATAACATACAAGGGAACTCCCATAAGGTTAACAGCTGATTTCTCAGCAGAAACTCTACAAGCCAGAAGGGAGTGGCATGATGTACTTAAAGTGATGAAAGGGAAGAACCTACAACCAAGATTACTCTATGAGGAAGGATCTCATTCAGATTCGATGGAGAAATCAAAAGTTTTACAGACAAGCAAAAGCTAAGAGAATTCAGCACCACCAAACCAGCTCTACAACAAATGCTAAAGGAACTTCTCTACGTGGGAAACACAACAGAAGAAAACGACCTACAAAAACAAACCCCCCCAAAATTAAGAAAATGGTAATAGGAACATACATATTGATAATTACCTTAAACATGAATGGATTAAATGCTCTAACCAAAAGACACAGGCTTGCTGAATGGATACAAAAACAAGACCCATATATATGCTCTCTACAAGAGACCCACTTCAGACCTAGGGACACATACAGACTGAAAGTGAGGGGATGGAAAAAGATATTCCATGCAAATGGAAATCAAAAGAAAGCTGGAGTAGCAATACTCATATCAGATAAAATAGACTTTAAAATAAAGAATGTTACAAGAGACAAGGAAGGACACTACATAATGATCAACGGATCAATCCAAGAAGAAGATATAACAATTATAAATGTATATGCACCCAACATAGCAGCACCTCAATACATAAGTCAACTGCTAACAGCTCTAAAAGAGGAAATCGACAGTAACACAATCATAGTGGGGGACTTTAACACCTCACTTACACCAATGGACAGAACATCCAAACAGAAAATGAATAAGGAATCACAAGCTTTAAATGACACAGTAGACCAGATAGATTTAATTGATATTTATAGGACATTCCTTCCAAAAACAGCAGATTACACTTTCTTCTCAAGTGCCCACGGAACATTCTCCACGATAGATCACATCTTGGGTCACAAATCAAGCCTCAGTAAATTTAAGAAAACTGAAATCATATCAAGCACCTTTTCTGACCACAATGCTATGAGATTAGAAATCAATTACAGGGAAAAAAATCTAAAAAACACAAACACATGGAGGCTAAACAATACATTACTAAATAACCAAGAGGTCACTGAAGAAATCAAAGAGGAAATCAAAAAATACTTAGAGACAAATGACAATGAAAACACGATGATCCAAAATCTATGGGATGCAGCAAAAGCAGTTCTAAGAGGGAAGTTTATAGCTATACAAGCCTACTTCAAGAAACAAGAAAAATCTCAAATAAACAATCTAACGTTACACCTAAAGGAACTAGAGAAAGAAGAACAAACAAAACCCAAAGTAAGCAGAAGGAAAGAAATCACAAATATCAGAGAAGAAATAAATGAAATAGAAACAAAGAAAACAATAGCAAAGATCAATAAAACTAAAAGCTGGTTCTTTGAGAAGATAAACAAAATTGATAAACCATTAGCCAGACTCATCAAGAAAAAGAGCGAGATGACTCAAATCAATAAAATTAGAAACGAAAAAGGAGAAGTTACAACAGACACTGCAGTAATACAAAGCATCCTAAGAGACTACTACAAGCAACTCTATGCCAATATAATGGACAACCTGGAAGAAACGGGCAAATTCCTAGAAAGGCATAACCTTCCAAGACTGAACCAGGAAGAAATAGAAAATATGAAGAGACCAATCACAAGTAATGAAATTGAAACTGTGATTAAAAATCTTCCAATAAACAAAAGTCCAGGACCAGATGGCTTCATAGGTGAATTCTATCAAACATTTAGAGAAGAGCTAACATCCATCCTTCTCAAACACTTCCAAAAAATTGCAGAGGAAGGAAAACTCCCAAACTCATTCTATGAGGCCACCATCACCCTGATACCAAAACCAGACAAAGATACTACAAAAAAAGAAAATTACAGACCAATATCACTGATGAATATAGATGCAAAAATCCTCAACAAAATACTAGCAAACAGAATCCAACAACACATTAAAAGGATCATACACCATGACCAAGTGGGATTTATCCCAGAGATGCAAGGATTCTTCAATATATGCAAATAAATCAATGTGATACACCATATTAACAAATTGAAGAATAAAAACCATATGATCATCTCAATAGATGCAGAAAAAGCTTTTGACCAAATTCAACACCAATTTATGACCAAAACTCTCCAGAAAGTGGGCATAGAGGGAACCTACTTCAACATAATAAAGGCCATATACAACAAACCCACAGCAAACATCATTCTCAATGGTGAAAACCTGAAACGATTTCCTCTAAGATGAGGAACAAGAAAAGGATGTCCACTCTCACCACTATTATTCAACATAGTTTTGGAAGTCCTAGCCATGGCAGTCAGAGAAGAAAAAGAAATACAAATTGGAAAAGAAGTAAAACTGTCACTGTTTGCAGATGACATGATACTATACATAGAGAATCCTAAAGATGCCTCCAGTAAACTACTAGAGCTAATCAATGAATTTGGTAAAGTTGCAGGATACAAAATTAATCACTGAAATCTCTTGCATTCCTATACACTAATGATGAAAAATCTGAAAGAAAAATTAAGTAAACACTCCCATTTACCATTGCAACAAAAAGAATAAAATACCTAGGAATAAACCTACCTAGGGAGACAAAAGACCTGTATGCAGAAAAGTATAAGACACTGATGAAAGAAATTAAAGATGATACCAATAGATGGAGAGATATACCATGTTCTTGGATTGGAAGAGTCAATATTGTGAAAATGACTATACTACCCAAAGCAATTTACAGACTCAATGCAATCTCTGTCAAATTACCAATGGCATTTTTTACAGAACTAGAACAAAAAATCTTAAAATTTGTATGGAGACAAAAAAGACCCCAAATAGCCAAAGTAGTCTTGAGTATAAAAAACAGAGCTGGAGGAATCAGACTCCCTGACTTCAGACCACACTATAAAGCTACAGTAATCAAGACAATATGGTACTGGAACAAAAACAGAAATATAGATCAATGGAACAGGATAGAAAGCCCAGAGATAAACCCACACACCTATGGTCAACTAATCTATGACAAAGGAGGCAAGGATATACAGTGGAGAAAAGACAGTCTCTTCAATAATTGGTGCTGGGAAAATTGGACAGTTACATGTAAAAGAATGAAATTAGAACACTCCCTAACACCATACACAAAAATAAACTCAAAATGGATTAGAGACCTAAATGTAAGACCCGGCACTATAAAACTCTTAGCGGAAAACATAGGAAGAACACTCTGACATAAATCACAGCAAGATCTTTTTTGATCCACCTCCTAGAGTAATGGAAATAAAAAAAAATAAACAAATGGGACCTAATGAAACTTAAAAGCTTTTTCATAGCAAAGGAAACCATAAACAAGACGAAAAGACAACCCTCAGAATTGGAGAAAATATTTGTAAATGAATCTTCGGACAAAGGATTAATCTCCAAAATATATAAACAGCTCATGCAGCTCAATATTAAAAAAACAAACAACCCAATCCAAAAATGGGCAGAAGGCCTAAATAGACATTTCTTCAAAGAAGACATACAGATGGCCAAGAAGCACATGAAAAGCTGCTCAACATCACTAATTATTAGAGAAATGGAAATCAAAACTATAATGAGGTATCACTTCACACCACTTCAAATGGGCATCATCAGAAAATCTACAAACAACAAATGCTGGAGAGGGTGTGGAGAAAAGGGAACCCTCTTTAGTGGGAATGTAAATTGATACAGCCACTATGGAGAACAGTATGGAAGTTCCTTAAAAAACTAAAAGTAGAATTACCATATGACCCAGCAATCCCACTACTGGGCATATACCCAGAGAAAACCATAATTCAAAAAGACATATGCACCCCAATGTTCACTGCAGCACTATTTACAATAGCCAGGTCATGGAAGCAACCTAAATGCCCATCGACAGACGAATGGATAAAGAAGATGTGGTACATATATACAATGGAATATTACTCAGCCATAAAAAGGAACAAACTTGGGTCATTTGTAGAGATGTGGATGCATCTAGAGCCTGTCATACAGAGTGAAGTAAGTCAGAAAGAGAAAAACAAATATCGTATATTAAGGCATATATGTGGAACCTAGAAAATGGTACAGATGAACTGGTTTGCAGAGCAGAAATTGAGACACAGAAGTAGAGAACAAACGTATGGACACCAAGAGGGGAAAGCGGCAGGGGCGGGTGGGGGTGGGATGAATTGGGAGATTGGGATTGACATGTATACACGGATGTGTATAAAATGGATGACTAATAAGAATAAATAAGCATTAAAAAAAAAGAATTCGGAGGGAGGAGGGATAGTTAGGGAGTTTGGGATTGACATGTACACACTGCTATATTTAAAATGGATAACCAACAAGGACCTACTGTATAGCACAGGGAACTCTGCTCAATATTATGTAACAACTTAAATGGGAAAAGAATTTTAAAAAGAATAGATACATATATATGTATAACTGAATCACTCTGCTGTACACCTGAAACTAACATAACATTGTTAATTGCCTATACTCCAATATAAAATAAAAAGTTTAAAAAGGAGGGGAAGAGGGGGAAGGGGGAGAGGGAGAGGGAGAGGGAATTCCCTGGCGGGCCAGTGGCTGGGAATCCGCGCTTCCACTGCTGTGGTTCCAGGTTCCATCCCCGGTCGGTCGGGGAACCCCGCAAGATCCCGCAAGCCGCATGGCGCGGCCAAAAAAAAAAAAAAAGTCGGGGGTTGGGGGACCGTTCAGAGGATCACGGTTGGAGGGCAAAGGGGCTGCCATGCCCTGCTGTCTGGTCTTGAGCAACCCTCCGCGGTCTCCCGTTGAATATCTCCAGACCCGCACACGCTGAAGGTGAAGGGGCATGCTGCCTCCCGAGGTGAAATTTGTCTGAAACCGTCTCCTTCAGTCCCGAGTGCCGGAACCGCTGCGGGAGAAGCTCTGTTGCTGGCGTTGCGTCTTCACGCAGCGACCCAAGCCGCGATCCTGCGCCCAAGTGAATCGAAGAAGCCATTTCCCGGGTCCCGACTTTCCGGCCCCCAGGTCGCAGTTCCCGGCTTCCACCCAGGCGGCGGGTCCTCAGTTCTTGAGGAAATCGAAGGTGAAGAAGCAGCCAATAGAAATACAGCTTGGAAGCTCTTAGGGCGGGGCACGGGTGCAACTGGCCAATCGGGGCTGCCTTCATCCCTTTAAAAGTTCTGCGGCGCGCTACCGAACACAGGTACTTCTCGAAGCCCGGCCGCTGTTCTCTGAGGGGACCTGAGCGGACCCCTGCGCGCCACCAAGGGTGATGGCGTCAGCCAGAGGCAGCTGTCGCATTGCCCGCGCCATCGGGGCCGTGCTCCCCCTGAACTGGCTTGGAAACGCGTCGTCGGGGCAGCCCCCTAACAGTTCCGTGGGCAACGGATCTGAGAGCACTCGCCCGACCTTGGGTCCCCGCAGACCTGGACGGCCTGGAGGGTGTGGCGGAGGCTGGCGCTGCGCGCACTGATCGCTGGCGCCTAGCTGGCCCTGTGCACTTTTGGGCTGGTGGGCAACGTTCTGGTGCTGGTCCTGGTGCGGTCCCAGCAACGGCGCCGCCGCTCGCTGCTCAACTGCTTCCTCCTCAACCTTACAGCCACCGACCGGCAGTTCGTGCTGACACTGCCCTTCTGGGCCGTTGACATGGTGCGTGACTTCAGCTGGCCCTTCGGGAATGCCATGTGCAAGGTGGTGCTCACGGTGCTCAACATGTAAGCCAGCAGCCTCTTCCTCAGCGCCATCAGCGTGGCGCGCTACTGCGCGGTGGCGAGCGCGCTGCGCCCCAGTCGGCCCGGGACCCCATGGGCTGTCTGGGTGTGCTGCTTGCTCTGGGCCACTGCAGTCCTGGCCACCGCGCCCACCGCCCTGTTCGCCACAGTGGCCAGCGTCGGGGGCGAACGCTTGTGCCTACTGCGCTTCCCCGACGGCGGTCCCGACTGGCTGGCCTTCTACCATCTGCAAAAGATCGCCGTGGCCTTTGTGCTGCGGCTGGCCACGCTGGGCACCTGCTCGCTGCTGTTCCTATCTTTCCTGCGTTGGCGGCGGGCATGCTGGCCGCCTGGGGTCCGGCTCTGATGACGCTCCCGGGTTACTCACGCGCTGGCCTGCGTGCTGCTGGCCTTCGTGCTCTGCTGGCTGCCCAACCAAGCACTTACTCTCTGGGGGCTGCTGGTCAAGCTGAACGTCGTGCCCTGGGACCGCGCCTACTTCCTGTCTCAGGCCTTCCTCTTCCCCCTGTCCATCTGCCTGGCGCGCTCCAACAACTGCCTCAATCCGATGCTCTACTGCCTGCTGCGCCGCGACTTCCGCCAGGGCCTGCGAGAGCTCTGCGGCCGGCCGGGCCAAGCGCCCCATGGACCTCCTCCGACCGTTCTCCGACTGCCCTGCCCCAGCTACCGCGCTCTCTGATTAGGCCTGAACCCGCAGAACCACACCTCTCAGTAAGGACCACCCGCCGCTCCGTCGGTACCAAGAGTGATGCAGCAGATTATGCCACTTGGGTTTGGAGTGATGATGTCAAGGAGCAGTGACTGACTTTGGGGTCCGTGTTCTGGGTTCCAATGGAGAAGCAGGCCCTTTGGCCGGGGAGATTGCCTAAGACCGGGAGTTCACCACTAACCTGTGTGACCCAGGGTGAGTCCCTTCCTCCCTGGCCTCAGTTCCCTCATCCGTACAAGGAGAGGTAAGGATTAGATGAACCCTGGGGACTCTGCCACGTCTAGCCCTTTGAGCCTCCTGGCACAACCCCTGCAAACAGTGTGAGCTCCATTCATCGCCCTCTAAGGCACTTAATCTGACTCCTGCTTTATGTTCCCTTTTGTTTTTCTTTTTTCATGAGTCTTTTTTTTTTACATCTTTATTGGAGTATAATTGCTTTACAATGGTGTGTTAGTTTCTGCTTTATAACAAAGTGAATCAGTTATACATATACATATGTTCCCATATCTCTTCCCTCTGCGTCTCCCTCCCTCCCACCCTCCCTATCCCACCCCTGCAGGCGGTCACAAAGCTCCGAGCTGATCTCCCCGCTTTTGTTGTTATAAGGGAGCTGTGAGAGAGGGGTGTGGGCTGTTTTTGGAAACCTAGAGTGGAGGGACTTCAGGGATATCAGGTAGCCCTTGATGGCTCAAGATTTCTGAGCTTTCATCTGCAAGGCCTGCCTGCTTCTTGTCCTCCCTGGATCCTGGGGGCTTGGCTGACCCCACCATCACTCATCCAGCAGTATGCTATGACCCTGAACATGCTAGCTGTTGCATAAAAACTGGCTGCAAGGAGCAGCCAGAAGGCCTGGAGCTATGCAGCTTGGCAGGGGGCAGTGGGGGAGAGCAGCAGTGACCTGAGTGGCTCACATAGGACAGAACTGGGACCTGTGGGAGAGAAGTTATGGGAAGCAGGTTTCCATCCCTCGTTAGGGCAGACCTTTCCCATTTTTGAGCACCTGAGCTTCATGATATAGTGAGCTCCCTGCCTTTGGAGTTATCACAACAGAGACTGTTGGAGACAGAATTGATGCATCAGATGGGGGTGTGTAGTTGCTAGATGATTTCAGCAATCCCTTTGAGCCTGGAGGCCTGTAACTGAAATGGGACAGGTGGGAGTGTTTGCATGATATAGGCCTTAACAGCATCTTCTCCCCCTGCTCTCCAAATGCACCACTGAAGGTAAATCAAAAGGCAACTGATTGAAATCCCTTCTCTGGTGGACAGCACTCGATCCTCATGTCGATGCAGAGCCACCATAAAGCATTCTCAGCACACATCAGTTGAGGAGATTAGGTCATCAGAGGTCAGAATTTGTATTTGCATCCTTGCAAATACTTGCTCATAAATTTCATGCCTGATACTTCTGACAGAGGAAGACTTGATGCTTGAAGGTAGAGGAAAAAAAACCTATTCCCCACTGCCTGGTGTCCAAGTCAGGAGCCCACGAAGGATCTTGGGTCAACTCAAATGTCTGCAGATTTGTCATCCCAGAGCAGCTGGAAGGTGGGGGGGGTGAGGCCCACAGCTAGCCCTTGATGGAATGAGAGTCCCTGTGCCTCATGGTGTGGGTGATACCGTTGTTCCTCTAAAGTACCACAGTACAGAAGAATCTGTATTCCTTGGAGTACTTGTCCGCTTAAAAAGAAAATAATGTTTTGCAAAGTAAAGAACTGTAGTGATTCACTGATAGCTCCAAGCCTTGCTTATTTTTCTCAGTGTTATTTTAAAAGTGGGTCTCTTGCAGCTCATTTCTCCCTCATGTGCAGAGAAATGTGCTTTGTGGAAGCAACAGGAGGGATAAGGAGCCACTACTACAGTTCTCACCTGTCTTCCTGCAGCCCATTCCCTGCTGTCCACGGTACCAGCCATAAGAACTAAAACGGTGGGACATGGGGTGCTCTCCCAAGAGAACATGAGACCTGTGTGGGAGCTGCAAGTGCTCTAAATAAGAAATAATAGCTTATTAAATAGAACCTGAGGGCAATGGTCATTTCTAAAATCATTCTGTTTAAAGAATATTGTAGAAAGTTACACTAATGACTCCATAAATACCATACAGTGGGCCCTAGGGTATGGGAGGCAAAGACATTCAACTTGGAGCCAGCCTGATCAGAAGCCCTTGCTCCGCCATGCTCTGTACCTTAAGCAGGTCACTCTGCCTGTCTGAGCCTCACTTTCTTATCTATAAAATGAGTGGGTTGATAATTCCCTGTAATAATTTCCAGATAAATGATTAATTTTTTACCCCCTCTGTGTTCTTTTCTAATCACTCTTTACTTGCAAACTGTTTTTAGGGTCATTTCTCGCCACAACACTGTTCATTTAACTCTTAGTTCTTGTGAACTGTTCCCTTTATCAAGGTCAGGATGAACTTTTACTGACTCATGTCATAAAAGCATCATGTTGACCAGAAGAGGACTGTGGCTCCTGTGGAGGGTCAGATCACATACCTGTATTGGTAGTCTCAAACCATGGGCCAGCTCTGAGCCAGCACTCTTGAGGCTTCCCTTGCAACTGCCTTGTGTGTGGAAATAGGAGCCAGGTGTGCCCCAGAAGGACAGCCCCCAGTCAGGGGTGCATTCAGCATGGTCCTGACCCCAGCACTGAGGGGATAGTGAGGAGGCAGCCACAGGGGACGGGGCACTCTGAGAAGACTGTCTGGAAAGATGAGCTAGAAGAGTGCATCGTCACTAGATGTTAAGAGGGGCATGAGGGGAATGCACATGCAGAAGTGCAGAATAAATGAGATTTCTGAGGGAAAGAACAAACACCAAAACTTGTTGAGCAAGAAGAGCAGCGAGCTGGCATTTGTTGAGCACTGGGCAATGAGGCAGGCACAGGGCTTGTGTACGCTTGGTCCTCAAAAAGAATTTTGAGGTGTGTAGTATTATTCACATTGTAAGGAGGAAACGAAGGCTCAGAGAAGTTAGGGAATTGCCCAAGGTCACACAGCTTGTGAGGCGGCATAGCAAGCATTTCAAACAGCAGCTCCCTGATTCCAAAACCCAAACTCTATTTTTTTTTTTTTTTTTTTTTTTTTTTTTTTGCAGTACGCGGGCCTCTCACTGTCGTGGCCTCTCCCATTGCAGAGCACGGGCTCCGGACACGCAGGCTCAGCGGCCATGGCTCACGGGCCGAGTCTCTCTGCAGCATGCAGGATCTTCCCGGACCGGGGCACGATCCCGTGTCCCCTGCATCGGCAGGCAGACTCTCAACCACTGTGCCACCAGGGAAGCCCCCAAAGCCCACACTCTTTTTTTTTTTTTTTTAATTAATTTATTTATTTTTGCTGTGTTGGGTCTTCGTTTCTGTGCGAGGGCTTTCTCTAGTTGTGGCAAGCAGGGCCACTCTTCATCGCGGTGCGTGGGCTTCTCACTATCGCGGGCTCTCCCGTTGTGGAGCACAGGCTCCAGACGCGCAGGCTCAGTAGTTGTGGCTCACGGGCCCAGTTGCTCCGCGGCATGTGGGATCTTCCCAGACCAGGGCTCGAACCCGTGTCCCCTGCATTGGCAGGCGGATTCTCAACCACTGCGCCACCAGGGAAGCCCGAGCCCACACTCTTAATCACTTTTGGCTCATCTGCCAGATGCCAAGAATGGGGGTAAAATGCACAAAGAGGCCAAAGGACAACTGTGTCCCGGGCATAGAGGCAACAAAGGAGCCAGATGCCTGCAAAAGAATAGGTGCTCTGAATGAGTGAATGGACCCTAGGTCGACTGTGTTGTCAGGTGCTGCAGCAGAGGGGAGAAGAGTGGGGAGTGATGACCTGAATGAATCGCAAGGACATCTTATATTGTCATTAACCCAGCACATCCCAGCCTCCTCAGTGGCATGTAGGGGAGAGGTGTGAGGGGATGCTCAGATTTCTGAAGCCCCCCCAAGTGGGCGGAGGTATAGAGCCGTGGACCCTGTGCCAGGAGGCACGTGGGTGGCTGGCTTAAAGACATCTTCAGCTTGCAGAGATGACCCCCTGGCCCCTTGTAGCAGCCAGGCCCCAGTGCCTCAGCCCTGGAAAGCTTACTCTGCTGAATTCTTCCCTGAAGAGGACAGGACGCATCCCTGCACCCCTACTCTGAGTCACACAGCCCGGGAGTCCCTCCCGACCCTGGCCACCTTTCTCTTTTCCCTTCAGGACAGGGGCAGCTGAGCCTTTCTTTCTCTTCCAAGTCACCTCACTTCCAGGTCCTCCATGGAGCATTTCAAGTGTTGGAACCCCAGGCAGATGTTCTAGACCTTTCCTCAACCCCAACCTGCTCTCTGTGAAAGTTTTTGGGGCCCTCATGCCCTGCTTTGCACCCCTTCCTTGTGTGCCTCGAGTCTTTTCTCTGTTATGGCTCTCGGCTTTCCACTCTGCTGGCATCCCTGCAGTTCCTCTACCCACCTTGGAGGACAAGGGCAGGCACACAGGTCTTCCTGGTCCCCTGTGCAATGCTCTGCCCATGAAGGATAGCAAACTGGATGCTGAGTATGTTTCCATTTCTTCTTCAGTTATAAACTGTAAATATCTGTGTCTGAGTCTTGCTTGTATTGCTTATACGGTAGGCTCTCAATAAATGTTTGATGAATGAGTGAACACTGCTCTGTATGTCCTCACTCTCCTGTTTGCTTGTGTATGATATGGCCTTTCGTCTCTTTCCCCTTTCCCTCAGCCTGAGCAGGGTCTTCCAAAGCCTCCCCGGGATTCCAGAAGACTGCTCCTAAAATCCAGGCTTCTGTGAACTGGGCCAACTGGCTTGGACCTGCTGTGGAACCCACCTTCATTCAGCCTATTACATTCTCCAGACCTCCTTTATGTCATCACCTCCATTCATCCTCACAGCATCCTTGGGAACCAGGTGGCATTATCCCCATTTCATGGAGGAGCAAACTGAGGCTCCAAGTACAGAAGTGGCATATAGGCAACTGGCAATAGCTGATACCACCTCAGGCCCGCCATCCTGCCTGCCTCTAATATGAGTTGTCAGACTGCAGTTAATCAAGACAGAAGTGATGTGAGTGAATGTGGAGACGGCTCATGGCTCCCTACCTTCCACAGTTGTTTTAATTTAATAGGAGCTCAGAGGGTAAACGTTCCAGAGGCCCTTGCATATGTGGGGGTTGCAAGAGGAGGGTGACCTTGGGCTAAAGCAGAGACGTCAAGACACTGTCTGATGTCTGGAGTCTGACCATTATACCTCCTGGGAAAAAATGGGAAAGGCTGGATGGGGAAAGTCAGATTCTAGCAGCTGGAGGACAGGAGGGGAGGGGAGAAGCTAGAGATTGCAAATGTGGACAGCTCTTTCAGAGTGGCCCGTGATGGAGGCCAGAGGGTGAGAGGTCACAAAGGGCTGTGAGGGAAGGTGGTGGCCCTTTAGATGCTGGTGGGAAGGAGCAGAACAGTGGAGGTTGAACATTGAGGAGAGAGGGGGTGATGGAGGAGTGACAGCTTGTGGGGATGAGAGGATCCAGAGTCCCTGTGGGTTGGGGTCAGTTATAGACAGCATGATCCTCAGGTTGACAACCATATTTGAAAGCAGATGTTGCTATGAACTGAGTTGTGTCCTCCCAAAAGGTACACTGAAATCCAACCCCAGGTACCTGTGAATATAACCTTATTTGGAAATAGGGTCCTTGCAGATGTAATCAAGTTAAGATGGAGTCATAATGGATTAGGCTTGGCCCTAAATCCAATGACTGGTGTCCTTATAAGAAGGTCACATGAAGACAGACACACAGACAGGAGAGTGGTGTATGAGGATGGAAACAGAGACTGGAGTGATACACCTACAGGCCGAGGATTGCCAGCAACCCACCAGAAGCTGGAAGTGGCAAGGAAGGATTCTTCCCTAGAGCCTTCCAAAGGAGCGTGGCCCTGCTGACACCTTGATCTCAGACTTCTAGCCTCCAGAGAACTGGGAGAGAATAAATTTCTGTTAAGCCACCCCATTTGTGCTAATTTGTTATGGCAGCCCTAGGAAACTAATGCAGACATCCTATGAGCTGAGCTTGCCTGTGGAGGAGGGTTGGGGAGGGGTGCTCACCTCTGGCTAAAGTCTGTAGCTTCCACTCATTCCTTCCAGCCTCCCTGGTGACCAGCAGCCTGGGGAGGCTAGAAGCATGGACTCACCCCACATGGTCTAACATGGAGCTGCAATAGAGGGTTTGGGCTCGGGGAGGCTGGCATTGAGTGGGGGACGATAGGCAGCACAAAGGTAAAGGGGGAGTGCTTACAGTAGAGGTAGTGGCCTTGGAGGAAAAAGCACAGGCCCTGAGGCGCTTCTGGGCTGTGTGACCCTTGAGCAGATCATCTGACCTCCCTGGACCTCAACCGCCCCCACTTGTACTTGAGACCATGCTCTCTGCAGCATTGGCACTGGGCCTCCCGAATAGTACAGTCCCAATACGTGATAGCACTCATTACCGTATGTTTTCATTCTGGCCATGGGGATCAATTTCACATTTAGCAAACATTTCTTGAAGGCTGACTGTGTGTCAGGCCCTGTGCTGGCTCCGGGGACAAGGACACACGCACACCACACACACACAAGCAATTTATGGCCAGAGATTGTCAGACTGGATTTTAAAAATAACCCCATAATCCTGCTTTATGCTCTTTACACAGACACACCTAAACATAAGGGCAAAAACAGATGGAAAGTAAAAGGGATGGAAAATGGCACACCTAGCAAACACGAATCCGAGCAAATACAAATGGCGGTACTATTCCATTGGTCTAGCATTGTTAACATCTCTAACAATGCTGAAGGCATTAAAGCATTAATGGGGTCTGCAGGCGTAAAAGCATTATTAGGGATAAAGAAGATCATTATATAATGATATAAAATAACAATTCTCCAGTAAGATATTTGAAAAAGTTTAGCTTATATTCACATAACAACAACTGGTAGAATTGCAAGGGAGAAATGGATAAATCCATGATCATGGTGGCAGATTTTTAACATACTCTCAGTAACTGAGAGCTCGACGGGTTAAAAACAATTAGGGTACAGAAAATTTCAACAACACAATTAACAAGCTTGATCAAACGGGTAAGTATAAAACCTTGCACCCAACAGTTAGAGAATATACATTCTTCCCAGTGTTCATGAAATATTTTTAAAAAATTAACCATGAACTAGCCATAGAACAACTTTCAACAAAAACTAATACATCCCTACTCTACGGACATACAGTTTCCAATCACAGTCCATTGAAGTCGGAAATCAATAACAACAAAATTAAGAGAACAAAATCCTATGTTTGAGAAAAAGCTTCTAAATAATGCAAAAACTAAATCATAATGGAAATTAGAAAACATTCGAAACTGAGCAATGAAAATATGAAGAGCTAATATTTATTGAGTGTTTGCTGAGTCAGGCCTGTTCCAAATGCCTTGTTGTTTATAGATCCCCATTTCCTAGATGAGAAAAATGAGGCATGGAGTAGGTGAATAAATTGTGCAAGGTTCCACTGTAGCTAAATGGCAGAGCTGAGATTCAAAGCTGGTCTGGAGTTCAAGTTCATAACTACATATCAAAACCCTGATGTATTCTTAGCTGATGTGTTCTTAGCTGGCGTGACCGTGTGGCCTTCTTAGAAAGGAAGTATAGGCCTTCCCTACACCCAGGACATGGCAACAACTCCCAGCATCCCACTGTGCCAGGCTGTCATTCCAGCGTCAGCAGCCTCATGTGCCCCCCACCCAGGAACCCCTCCCAGCCCCATCTTTCCCTGTCGAAATCCCAGCCTACATCAAGGCTGAGCGCAAAGGACCCTTTTCTGTAGCCTTCCTACCCTCCTCTGACACTCCTGCAGGCCATAAACTGGAAAGCTGACCTTGCCACTTCTCTGCTTTAAACCCTTCTCTGGGTCCCTGCTGCCTGGCAGTGCTCCCCCGGACTTCTCCACTGAAGTACTCTGAAAGGCTCTGCATTCAGCTGTGAGTGAAATGTTCCTTAAAACCTTGAGTTTCATCTTCAAAATTCATCCAGTTTGCAGTCTGCTTCATACTATACCCGTGTTTATTCCACAACAAAAATAATGTCCCCATCCTCAAGTGACTGATGCTCCAAATACACCCTGTGTTAGCACCACGGAGAACCCCAGTATGAGAAGCAGGAACTAACAAGGTAAAGCCCAGAAGCCTGTGCCCGCACCATGGGCTCCCTCTCCAGCCTTCTCTGGACCCCGGACCCCGCGCGAATCCACTCACGCTGTCCCGTCTACCTGGGGTGTCAAGCCTGCTAGAAGGGGCACTGGCCTGTGTCCCACATCCCCTGCTTATTTTGTGCCGTGCTGCTCTGCTGGCCTGGCTGCTGCCCCCTGGCCTTTCAGCATCCTGAATCTGAATCCCCTTTCCTGCCCCTGCCCTCCCCACCTCTTAAAGCATTTTCAGCTATCTCTTTTAAAGCACTCAGGGACCACAAACAGTGGCTTGGGCCTGACTGAAAGAACGTTTCCGGCCTCCCAGTTATGGCAGGTTTGCACTGATAAAGTCATGCCCTCCAGCCACCATTTGTTTGGGCTTCCCCCACTTCCTGGGGACCCTCAGGGCACCTGCCACAGGGCACCCCGGGTTCAGTCCCTATGAGTACAACCCCCTCCCTGGGCTGAGCAGGTGGTCCTCCAAGCCAGGGACCTTGCTTCTCCAATATGTTTGTCTCACCCTCACGATAGCCTCTGGGCTGATGTGGGTGCTGGAAGATTCCTTGCTGAAATGGAAATGTGTGTGGCCCTGACTCTTGACCCTTCCACTTAAAGTTTCTCTGCTCTTAGCTCGCTGATTAAAATGTCAAGTAGGGCTTCCCTGGTGGCTCAGTGGTTGAGAGTCCGCCTGCCGATGCAGGGGACACGGGTTTGTGCCCCGGTCCGGGAAGATCCCATCATGCCGCAGAGCGGCTGGGCCCGTGAGCCATGGACACTGAGCCTGCGCGTCTGGAGCCACAACGGGAGAGGCCACAACAGTGAGAGGCCCGCGTACCGCAAAAAAAAAAAAAAAAAAAAAGTCAAGTAAACAGGAATCTGTAAACCCACTTTCACTTCCCCGAGGGTGGAGTGAGCTCCATTTTAAATGCCCTTCTTCTGTAGTTAGGATGAATAATCACCTCCTAATTGACACACTTAATGAATGGACAAAGGAAGGGTGTGGGGGGCAGGACAGGGGAGGGGGCGTGGAGTGGGAAGGGTCATTCCTGAAGGAATCCAGTTGTCACCTTGGATTATTGTAGAGGGAGATGGCAATATGGGGACAGAAAGATACCATTAATTTGGTCAGCAAGATATGAACTTATAAACCAAGGAATGTGTAAGCTAGAAGCACCCTCCTCAGAGGTCCTAGCCAAGCCCCTGTTTTAGAGGAAACTGAGGTCCAGGAAGAGGAGGGAACTGTCCAAGGTAACACAGGGAGCCCATGTCACAGCCTGGATTTCTCAGTTTGACAAGGTCCCAGGAGGAAAGCAGGCCACCCTGACACAGGGTGAGCAACCATTTGCCTGGGACTGGTTTCCAAGAAGCTGGAACTTTCAGTGTTAAGACTGGGCAAACCTGGATGGTGATCCCCCTAACACCTGTGGGTCGTGGTTTCTCTGTCTTCCCTGTCTGTATGTCTCCAAGAGAGGTTCTAGGAAAAATATGAAAAAAGCAAAGATATCTGATGCAGCCAGTCCCTTGGACCCATCAGGACCAATGGCTTAGACTGGGAGCGAGGTGGGCACGTGGGGCCCAAAGTGGCTGGGACTCTTAACGCTGCCCAGGCCCTGCTTGCTCTGAGCACTTTGCCTCAGTCTCCAGCTTGGCCAGTCTTTGACTTCTTTGCTCTATTGTACAAAGGACAATCTAAAAGCTCTCTCGGAGCTGTTTAACTTTGATCTCTATAAACATTTCTTTTGGTATATGCCAGGATCCACATGGTGTGTATTTTGAGAGACTGTTCAGCAATGTGCTGGCATGTCTCTCTGTTGCTTTTTAGTTTGGGTGAGGATCCGGACAGCTCTGTCCCTAACTTTCCGTGTGACCTTGAGCAAATCTATGTATCTTTCTGAGCCTTGATTTCCCCATATGTGGGAAATTCCTATCTGACTTGCTCTGAAATTTGACTAGAAATTGCCTATCATATAGTAAGCACTCAATAAAAGGTTGCTGTTGTTACCTCCGGTCCCTGATGGCTCTGGGTCCAGTCTATCCCTTCCTCCAAGGTTTGGGGGAGTCAGCTAGGGGTCAGTGAAGACACTGGGATTCTCTGTGGATAAAATTTAAGACTTCTCTCTCTTGGCCCCTGCCAGTCGAGAACTCAAATCTGCTGTTAAATATTTAACAGTTTCCACACAGAGGCTTTTCACCAGAGCATCTTTTCTCCTTAAATTATCAGAACAGAGTTGAAGTTCTGAAGGGTGCTCATCTTTTCCACATAGAGAGCTACAATTATATAACAAGGGAGGAATTTGGATATGGCTAGGTGGAGGTGGAGTGGACGAAAGGTCTGGGGGCTGGTAGAAAGGGCACTGGCCTGGGCATCAGGAGACCTAGGACTCTGTCCCAAGTCTGCTCCTCATTTGCTTTTTGGCAAAAGCAAGGCCCTTTTCCCTCTGGGCCTCTCTGGCTCCCTATCCATGAGATAAGCAGGTTAGAGTCAGTGACCTCCAAGGCTCTATCTAGCTTTTAATTTTTTGAGTTTAGTTTTTTGGACCTGATTGTGCTAGCTACACAGTAGGCATTAATAAATGTGGCATTTAATGAATGTTTGTTTAATGAATTAATATATGCGGGAGGGTACGGACACCGGATGAGGACTTTGACCCATGCCATTCTCTTCTGGGAGAAGGGCCTGGCCCCAGCGTGGTAGTCACTGGTCTGCTGGTTAGGCCCCAGCAGCACAGTCCTGAGGAAAACAAGAAGGGTTGAGGGCCAGGATGTCTGTCTCCCTTCCTGGGGTTCCAACACTGACTTCTTCCTTCCAGTGCAGCCAATTTCTCTTCCAATTGAACTCCTACCTGGAAGTAGCCAAAAGACCCAGCTCCATATACCATTTATATGTGGAATCTAAAATATGACGCAAATGAATTTATCTACAAAACAGAAACAGACTCACAGACATAGAGAACAGACTTGTGGTTGCCAAGGGGGAAAGGCAGTGGGAGAGTGAAGGATTGGGAGTTTGGGATTAGCAGATGCAAACTATTATGTGTAGGATGGATAAACAAGGTCCTCCTGTATAGCACAGGGAACTATATTCAGTATCCTGTGATAAGCCATAATGGAGAAGAATATGAAAAAGAATATAGATATGTATAACTAAATCACTTTGCTGTACAGCAGAAATTAACACGACACTGTAAATCAACTATACTTCAATAAAATAAAATAAAAAAAAAGAAAAGTGCATTTGCATAAGGGGGCTCTGAATTCTAGTCCTAGATCTGCCCAGTCCAACCTTCTGGGGGAAATGTGGGCAGTCTCCATCCCTTCTCCAGACCAGGGACATTTTTTCCTTCAGACACAGTGCCAAGGGCTTGCAAGAATGCTTTAAAAAAAAGAAACTTATGAATGAATGCATGAGTACATAAATGTCTAAAGGCATAACACCACATCGAGTCAACTCAGATAGGACTTTTGATAAACTTTTGTATTAAAGTATAACGTTAATATTTTAAAAAGCACAAATGTCGCAAATGTTTAACTCAAATTTTCACAAAGGGAACACACTCAGGTAAACAGCACCCAAATCAAGAAAGAGACCATGACCAACATCCCTGGAGGCCCTCTCGCACCCTCTTCCATTACTACTTTCCCAAAATGTAACCACGCTTCTGTCTTCTGTCTCAGCTGCTTTTTATATTTTATCCAGCTTTCCTAGCAGATCTTGGCAGGATAGTTGGTCTGCTACAAGCTAGTACAACATAGCCAGAAGCAGAAATCCTTGCTTTCCTCAACGCATACAGCTTTCTAAAATGTTAATATGTTTGATATGGTGTTTGGGTGGGGACTCCACTAATAAGTGTACTGAGGGCTTCAGATATTTTTTATTGTGGTAAAATATAATATTTATAACCATTTGTAAGTATGCAATTCAGTGGCAATAAATATATTCACAGTGTTGTATAACTATTACAACTGTCTATACCTGAAACTTTTTCATCATCGCCAACCAAAACTGCATACTCATTTCACAATACCTCTCCCTTCCTTGCTTTTCCCAGACCCTGGTAACCTCTATTCTACTTTCTGTCTCTATGAATTTGACTATTCTAGGTACCTCATATAAGTGGAACAATATTTACAATGTTGCTTCTGTGCTTGGCTTATTTCACTTAGCATAATTTTTTAAGGTCCATCTATGTTGTAGCATATGTCAAAATTTCATTCCTTTTTATGACTGAATACTATTCCACTGTATGCATATACTATATTTTGTTTATCCACTGATCTGTTGCTAGGCAATTAAGTTGTTTCTATCTTTTGGCTATTATGAACAGTGGTGTACAAATATCTGTTCAAGTCTGAGATTTTAAAATGGCCCTATGGGGACTTATTTCCTACTTTGTAAATGAGCAGTTGGGCAACTTCCAGCTCTAAGACTCCATGCAATGAACGGGCTCCCAAATGGACTAAGAGGGCTGGGAGGTCAAAGGGACATACATGCCAGTGACTTGCCCCTCCCCAGGAACGTAGAGGCTTCTCGTGTGCCCACTGTGTGTGGCAAGATTGGACAACGGGGGCTTCCCTGGTGGTGCAGTGGTTAAGAATCTGCCTGCCAATGCAGGGGACATGGGTTCAATCCCTGGTCCTGGAAGATCCCACATGCTGTGGAGCAACTAAGCCCGTGCACCACAACTACTGAAGCCGCCTGTGGGCCTAGAGCCCATGCTCTGCAACAAGTGAAGCCACCGCAGTGAGAAGCCCGTGCACCGCAACTAGAGAAAGTTCGTGCGCAGCAACGAAGACCCAACGCAGCCAAAAATAAAATAAATTAATAAAAAAAAACCCCTCTCTTTCCTTTCTCCTACAAAACTTGATAGTACTTTCAAAAAAAAAAAAAAAGACTGGACAACGGCATGGCTGGAGCAGCCCCTCCCTCCACAGCTGCAGTCCTAGGGAGACAGAGGACAGTCTCCGGGTAAGAAGTGTTCAAATTGAGCCTGGAATCCTGGTCTGACCCACCAGATCAGGTGGTAATTCTCTGAGGACTGGGGGTCTCAGGGTGGGGGGTTCTGGCCCAGGAGTGGATGTCTTTGGTAGTGAGGCATGGGGCCTCTGCTCTAACCCTTGGTGGCAGGAGCCTCTCCCCATGATGTCTGAGATGGCAGGAGGGCAGGGAGGCCTGTCTCCACCACTGAACCAATCCTGGAAGGTTCAGGGACTGACTGACTCAGTCTACTCCAGAGGTGTAGACTGGCAGCCTGCAGGTTACAAGTGACCCATGGTGGGTTTTATTCAGCGAGCACGTTTTGGCATTTAAAAAAAGTTAGTTGTCAACATTTGAAAGTCAGGAATTTTTGCTTAAAGTCCAGATTTCTGGTTCCTTTTTAAATAAAGTCAGAAGAGCTGGTGGTCCTGGGCCTGCATGCCCGGCAGTGGCTGCCCCTTTAGATCAAACCTCTACTCTCACAGGCAGCCCTGGCCCCTTCACTCATCTGCCTAGTCCTGTAACACCAGAGCCCTTTCGACTATAATTCCTTTTCAACCAAGAAATGCTTCATAAACCCCAGGAAATGAAAGGTCAGATTTAAGAATTTGTTAGCTGACTGGTGCATAATGACCAAAGCATGGGTGCTGGAGCCAGACTGCCTTATCCAAGTTCCAGCTCTAGGATTCGTTGCATTATACCCAACAGGCCTGCAAGCCTTGTAATTGCCCAGCTGCAAGACCAAAGAAAAAGCCCGTAGACAGTAACAGAGACGTCAACAATATGGAATCTTACACATCTGAAGCAAAAGGTCCTGGAGCAACACTCCACAGTGTATGGCAGATAGGACATGGCAGCCATCTTCATTACTCACAGGGAGAAGGAAGCTACCATATATAGGGGGAGGGAGGACTGACAATAGGTTGGGGCTCATCAGTCACCAGGGAAACCAGAAGCTGGGGCAGGGGGCAAGCACCTAGTCAGTTACTGATTAAGCCCTATGATTAAGGGGATTGGACAGTCCTGTGAGTAAGCAGGGACTGGTCAAGCAGGGGATGTACGGAGAGCAAGAGAACAGCCATCTTGAGCAGCCTGACCGTACAGATTCATTAGCTGTGTGTCCTTGAGCACGTTACTTAAGCACTCCATGTCTCAGTTTCCTTATCCTTATGATGATAATAACAACAACACTTTCCTCTTAGGATTGTTATGAGGCTGAAATGAATTAACACATATACAGTACAGTACTTTGCAAAGTGCCTGGGTCATGGAAAAGGAGAAGGGGTACAAGAAGTGGTTATGACATTGGAGGCCTTGAAGGTGCCCCAGCACCAGCTTGACAGGGGTGTGTCAAGCCCAGCTCTGCTACATGTTAGCTGTATAGTCTTGCACAAGTCATTTAAACCAGCTGAAGGTCCTCTGAGAACATGGAGGCACTTCGCAGAGTGGAGACTCCACAATTGGTAGCTATTAGTATTAAGTGCTTGCTGAATGCTCTTGGCTTGCTTCCACACGAGCCCTGCTGCCCACCACTTTCGGGGTTGGGGAATGGATATTGACCTGGAAGACTGGGAGATTGAGCTGAAAAGAACAAAGAGGCTATGCTGGGTACAAAGGCACCATTGTGAGCATGCGGTCTCACAATTTCCTTTCTGTCCTTTCAACCTGCAGGGATGCCATTTGGGACCTGAGTGGGAAGGGCGTGGGAGCCCGTCCAGAGTTTACCAGCTGGTCTCAGGGAAGGTCAAAGAAGCACACGATGCCAGAGGAGAGACCGCCCTGCAAGGTCCTTGTGTGTCAGTCTCCTTGTTATGTAGGTGAAGAATCTGGGGACCAGAGTGGGAAAGAGCATCTGACATCACAGAGCAAATCAAGGGTGGGAACCAGAGCCTCACACAGGGGAGAGCAGGAAGTCCTACTGCTCCAGGTCTTCTATTCATAGGGGCATTTGAGGCATTGTTCAGACATTTGACCCTTTTTCCAAATGAAGTTGTATATTCTATCATTAAACACCCTGAGAAGATGGCAAAAGTAAACATTTATCTTACAACTTAAATATTGAGAAGTGCACTTGGCATCGTGGAAGCTGGAAAGTCCATGTCTTTGCTCTTTCTAGTCCAGTAGGGTTGGAGCCTCTAGTACAGGTAGGGGTGGGTAATCGAAGCCAGAGAGGTAACTTGATCTTGATCAGGCAAGATCAGACAGGCTTCATTAAGGAGTTTATAATTTGGGCTTCATCCTGAGGCAGTGGATGACCTTGGAGAGATTTAAGGGAAATAGCAGAAAGATCAGCATGCTGGCTGCAAAGATCTCCCCAGACCACTGAGGAGTGTGGTTTAGCTTCAGCTGGTACCCAGAGGGAGGAGGGAAGGAGACGGGAGTACCAGGGTCTTCATAGTGCTCATCTCAGCCATCTCCATGGTGACACTGGAAGATGGTACAGTTCCTTTCAATGAAATTTCCCTATTAAAATTTCAAGTGTTTTGGGTTTTTTTTTTTGCGGTACGCGGGCCTCTCACTGCTGTGGCCTCTCCCGTTGCGGAGCACAGGCTCCAGACGCGCAGGCTCAGCAACCATGGCTCACGGGCCCTGCCGCTCTGTGGCATGTGGGATCTTCCCAGACCGGGGCACGAACCCGTGTCCCCTGCATCGGCAGGCGGACTCTCAACCACTGAGCCACGAGGGAAGCCCCTCAAGTGTTTTTGTGTTTCAGGATGGCCTAGACACTGGCTTCTCCCCCTTCTCTCTGAACACAAACAGGCAAACAGAGAAGTAGAGGGAGTAGAGAAGGAAATGCTGGGTTGAGATGGTATGAGGCAGACGGGCCCCAGCAGTGCCACCAGCCTGTGCAACCTTGGCCACCCATCCTCCATCCTCCACCTTTAGGCCTCCCCAGGCGCAACATCTAGTGGAAATCAAGTTGTGCCTGTTCTGAATAAGAAAAGCTTTTCTTCTTACACTCACTCAGTGAAACTCAAGGGAAGCGACCAGCACTTCTGTCCAGGGGTCTATGTGGTCATGAGCTCCTTAGAGACCTCCTTAAGCTGTCCCTTTTCTTAGCCTTCCCTCTCTCACTCTCATCCCTTCTCTCCCCACCTCCCCATATTTTGTAGATGAAGAAACAGAGGCCCACATTATGGAGGTGACTCACATAAAGGTTAAAATTACAGAGGAACTTCCTCAAAAAATTACACATCGAATTACCATATGATCCAGCAATTCCATTTCTGGATATACACCCAAAAGAATTGAAAGCAGGGAATCGAACAGATATTTGTACACCGACACTCAGAGCAGAATTATTCACAATAGTCAAAAGGTGGAAGCAACCCAAATGCCCATCAACTGATGAATGGATAAACAAAATGTGGTATATTCATGAGATGGAATATTTATTCAGCCTTAACAAGAAAGGATATTCGGAGGTAAGGTATGCTACAACATGGATGAACTTTGGAAACATTATGCTAAGTGGAATAAGCTAGACACAAAAAGATAGAATATTATATGATTCCACTTACATGAGGCACCTAGAGTAGTCAAATTTATGGAGACAAAAAGTAGAACGGCAGTTGCCAGGGGCTGAGGGGAGAATAGGGAGTTGTTTAATGGGTACAGAGTTTCAATGGGAAGATGAAATAGTTCTGGAGTTGGATGGTGGTGAGGGTTGCACAACAATGTGAATGTACTAATGCCACTGAACTGTACACTTAAAAATGGTTAAAGTAGTAAATTTTATGTTATGTTTATTTTGCCATAATTAAAAAAAAAGAAACACATACACAATACAGAATGGTATCCAATCCAGGATCACCTATTGCATCGATTATTATGGCCACTGTATCTCTTTCAACCTAGCAAAAGTCATTTTTTAAAAATACAATACTTGTTGAAGTATTGTCCTGCAGAATTTCCCACTTTCTGATTTTGTGCTATTGCTTCCTTCTGCTGTCATTTGTCTGGTTCCTCTCTTTATTTCCTGTAAACTGGAATTAATATCTAATGGTTGATAGATCCACATAAAGTATTTTTTGGCTAGAATAAATAATGACCATTGATCTTGTGTACTTCAGATTATATCACCATTGAAGACACACAGTCTCATTGAAGATTAGTAAACCACTAGCAAAACTCAGATTAATTTCTCAGTTAGGGTGGTGACAGCTTGATTCTTCCATTGTACAGTTACTCTTGAATCTAGGAAGTAACCCGTGTAGTGTTGCTTTGAACCTGTGTGACCCTTAACAATTATTAACATAACGGTTTAACCTCGAAGGATAATCCTCGTTTACAAGGGTTTGCCGATTTACGCTTTTTCTAATCCTACGTTTTTTCCCCCACCCTATAAAGTAGAGCACTCCCTCATCAACTGGGACTATTTGGTTACTACTAGAAAAGCAGAATAAATCTTTAATTTTTTTCGTTCTAGTGGGGAGAGTTTTGAAATAATGGTCCCTTCCCACACAGAGGTGTTATCATACTGTAGGATAAATGTTTTTACCTTTTAGTTCTGTGTGTGAGCAAACACCACAATTAATTCAATTAATTTCTGAGACTGCGTTAGCTTTTTAATAATCTTCTACTATGTGAACAATGGGGCATGGCTTCGTTTGAACCACCGTCGTGTCGTAGAAAAATGCCAGATACCTCAAAGCCACACGGGGGCCCCCGAGAGGCCAGCCAGCTCTACACATGTGCTTTGGATTCTGATCTTCTTTAGAAGGTACGCAGGACGTTCCTCCAGACCCAGCTGTTGTGTCCGGCCACGCAGGTGTCGAGAACATTCTTGGTCCCCGGAGCGGCAAGGGGTGAGCGCTCTCTCAGCGGGGATCTCGGGGATAAACAGGAGGCACCCCACGCTCACTTCCGTCCTCTCAGCGGGAATTCAGGGGCGCCTGCATCAGCCCGCTTTACCGCTGACCACTAGAGGGCCATTTAAACATTTATTAAACAGTAAAAGTTTGTGTGCACAGAATCGGAAATGAAACACAATTTTGAGAGTAGTATAAAACTTTACCCAAAAAAATTATGGGAAAAAATTTAGATACAAAATATAAGTCTTGGAACGAGTTAAAACAATCTTATTACTTTGAAAAGATTTAGAAAAAGGGTGTTGCTCAGCTGCCCGGCTAGCTCAGTCGGTAGAGCATGGGACTCTTAATCCCAGGGTCGTGGGTTCGAGCCCCACGTTGGGCGGTTGCTTTTCTGCGTTTTTTCCAATTCGCTATTACTTCATATGGTCCATAATAATTGAACTCAATCTAGACGATCTTACTTTCAAACAATTCAACACGTAACTGACTTCAATCCAGTGTTACTTATTTTCAAACAGTTCAACACATTAAAAATTATTAAGACTGAAGTTAAAAAAAGGGAACAATAAAACTAGAAAACGATTTCATATTATAAATACACAGTTAAAGGTTATCTGTGTATAAAAATATTTGTTACTGAGTGGTCTATTTGAAGGTCAGTGGAATGCCAAAGGTTAGGAGATAGAAGACACGAAAAATTAATGAAATTGTGGGGTTCATAAATATTGCTCAAGTGATCTCTGTCAAAATGTTTGAAATGTGTAATTTTAACTTTATGCTCTGTGATACTGAAAATTAGTTTGGAGATCAGCTCTGATTCACAGGGTTTACTATGCACATTAATTTCATATCCTTGAATTCCTCTAAGTAATTTACTTTGTGCATTTGGGAAGGGCTAGTGATTATTATGGGCTGTTTAAACCACTGTAAGATTGTTTTAGTGATGATAGCTATTGTGGACAGACATAGGAGTTTCATAATTCTTTTTTTCTAAGTCAGTGATCCAAACCGAACATTTTTACTGCAGCAATTTTGCAGTCTCGAAACATATTCAATATCCTGTGATAAACCATAATGGAAAGTAATATAAAAAAGAATGTGTATGTATGTGTGTGTGTGTGCACGTGTGTGTGTAACTGAATCACTTTGCTGTACAACAGAAATTAACACATTGTAAATCAACTATACCTCAATTTAAAAAAAACCATATCTCAAAGCAAGTAATTATTTTTTCCTTCATATGTTTTCCTAAAAGAACTCAATTTCTTAGGGCGAAACTTTGCTTCTGTGTTCACAGCTGCAAATTCTTTCCTTGCTTAAATATTTCCTGTCATTCCCAGCAATTCTCAAACATTCTCCACAATTACCATATGTTATTATCATCAATTCAGGATACTATTTCAGACTTTGGAAGAAACACATGGAAAATTTCACAATCGAAAATGAAGACCCCTAAATACTCCTGTTATTACAAAGGAATATTTAATCTCTAGGGGATGGGAGGTGAAGTAGAATTTTTTAAAAGGCAAACTCTGTCAGAGAAAATTCAAACTGGTAAATTGATGAGAAGTCAATGAAGATATACTTACTTTTAAGTATATACCCATTTTAAGTTGAAGGTCAGTGTTATGGGTTGAATTTGTGTCCCCCTGATATTCGTATGTTGGAGTTCTAACCCCTAGTACTTCAGAATGTGACCTTATTTGGAAATAGGGTTGTTGCAGATGTAATTAGTTAAGATGAGGTCATATCAGAGTAGAATGCATGCTTAATCCAATATGACTTGTGTTTTTATAAAAGGGGGAAATATGGACACAGGTAGGCACCCAGAAATGCACATTTGGACACATGGGAAAATGCCACGTGAAATAAAGGCAGAGATCAGAGTGATGTGTTTATAAGCCAAGGAATGCGAAAGATTGCCAGCAAACAACCAAAAGCTAGGTAAAAATCCTGGAACAGATTCTCCCTCAGGACCCTCAGAAAAAACCAACCGTACCAACACCTTGATCTTGGACTTCTGGCCTCCAGAACTGTGAGACAATGCATTTGTTGTTTAAGCCATCCAGTTGGTGGTATTTTGTTATGGTAGCCCCAGGAAACTAATGCAATCGGTGTTCTATGGGGAGGTGATTTTGATTTTAAATTTATTTTAGTACACGTTATATTAATAGTTGCCATCATCTTCATTTCATTTCAAACTTATATTAAATAGTTGTCATCATCTTCCTTTCCTTTCCTTTCATTTCCAAAGCTGTAGGAAAAGCAATGGTTTGTTTAGATGTGGACCTACATTCAGCTCAAGTGAGGACATTATGATCACAGCTCCTTCAGAAGTAATATTTAGAAATGAGCGCAATCTCAAACTATATTTTCTTATTGTTGGCTGGTGATTTATTATGTTGGCTAATGATTCATAACTGTTTGTACTAAAATAATATATTCAAAGATACACTAAGTTAAACACATTTTCTTCTCCCATCGAACTCATATTTGGAGGCTTTATATTCAATTATTCAATAAATAAATCACTTTAAGAAAGTGTGCTAATTCTCAGTGGTCCAGTTTCTTCAACAAATGAATGGCAAGAAAAAGAGAGTGACAGAGTGAACTCAATCAAATGAAATACATGGACCGTGTTTGGATCCTGATTTGAACCAACCAATCATAAGATTATAATGTGACATACACAATACAATCATTAGATTGTATGAGACAATCCTGGGAATTTGAACACTCACTGGATACTTGAAGATATTAAGGAAGCATTTATTTTTAAATGTAATAATGGTACTGTGTTTTTAAAAAGCCCTTATCATTTAGAGATATGTACTCACTTGTTTAGAAATGAAATAGACATATTTGGAATTTGTGTGTATTTATTTTGTTGGGGGAGGAATAATTGGGTACCAACGGGGTAGTACCTTTGCTGGGGAAAGGGGCAGATGAGGGACTGAAGTAGGAAAGGGACTTTTCACTATCTTCATTTTTATATTAAATTTTTTTGAGTTATTGAATTTTGAATTATTTTGAAATATTTTGTATTCAAAACGTTAAAAAAAAGAAGTGTACTTCAGGGTTTTGGTGTGGTGGTGTGGTCACAAAGAGACCCTTGCCCCTTCTTTTGATGCTCTAAGCAGTACAGACCAGATGCTGTACAGACAATGGAGTGAGGGTTCTCTGTGGGTTTCTGTGGTCAAAGAAGGGGTTGTGTTAAGGGAAGACTGAAGGAGAAGTTGGCGTCAGATAAATGGAGAGGCGTCTGGAATTCACGGGGTGCATAGCATGTTGGGGTTAGAAAAGGCACTGATGAGACAAGTATAAAGCCTGGAGGATGGTTGGGGACTGTTTGTGGAAGGACTTCAAATGCCCAGCTAAGGACTTTGGGATTTATCCTCCTTAACGTTTCTTAAGCACCAATTCACTGTTCAACACCGCATTAAGCCTTTCCATGCAATTCGCACAGTAAACGGATGGAAAGGTACTATTATTCTTCCCATTTTGCAGCTGAGAAAACTACACACTTTTTGAACAGGGGAACCGACATGAGGAAATTCATTTGTGTGTATATTCAATAATAGCTCAAAGAAATTAGGTGACAAAAATTTGCACAAATAGGGCAGGTGCAGAACCCCAACCTCGGTATCGTGTGGTATTATTCACGTTGGCCTCTTTCAGAGGTGGGCTGAACTCCCTTATCTCAAAAAGCCAGACTTCGACTCCCCGCAGCCTGCCGTGTGTCTCCCTCTTCGTCCTCATTTCCGCAGGACCAGGGCTGGAGAAGGGGAGGAGCAGGACCGGACAGATGGCCGTCAGTCCCACCAAATAAACCGGCAGTGAGCTTGCTAAACAATGAAACTTCTAGACGCAGACTCCATTACCTACCCTCTTCCGGTCGGATTGCTGACCCTAAAGCTTTCCTATGAAGATACTAGTCTGAGATGCTATTGAAAGCAGGCTTCAGAGGTAGCCTTTTCTCTCAGGCCATTTCAAAGCCCACATCTTTGTGGCCGCCTAAGGGCCTCCGAAACTGGGCCTTTCCCATTCTTTTATTGCGGGTGAGGCGCCGCCTCCCTTCCTATCGCCCCAACAACACACAAAATCAAATTTAAGCTTTAAAAATCCCAGGCAGTCAGGGGCTGGGGGAGGGGCAGAGCATTAGGGGGTGGGGGATGGGAAGAAGCCGCCGGCCCTCCCCCACCTCGCGGCGCCTCAAGTGCCTTGGAGCTACCAATCCTGGCTTGTCCCGGGACGGCGCCGGCGTAGGGCCACGTGCGCAGCGGGCTGCCATTGGCTGGAGCAGCGGCTGCGTGGGTCGCGATGCTGTCGGCTCCGCGGGTGCTGGTAAATCCGGCCCAGGATGTAGAGATGGCGGTGCCTGACGGCGCGTGTGACGCGGAGTTGGGTGGGATAGAGAGTAGGGGGCAGTAGTCGGGGGAGGTAGGAGAAGGAGGAGGCGGCTGCGAATCGCTTACAAATGGCTCCGAAGCATGGCCTGAAGTCTAAATTCCAGGAGGGTGAGTCTGAGCCCCTGGGGAAAAGGCGTCTAACAGCGTGTTAAGGGAGAGGGAGAAGAATTGTAATAGGGGAGGGGCAAACGCGAGTCCTAGCAGCCTCGCTGCTCCAGCAACCGCCGCTCAGCCATTGGTGGGCGCAGCAGCGGGCCGCTCCCCAAAGCGAGCAACTGTCAGTGAGCCACCGGTAAGTGGTCCCGCTCAGCCATTGGTGGGCGCCACAGTGGGCCTCTCCCCTTCCCCTCTTCTCTATAAAAGGAGCGGGAATTTGGATTGAGGTAAAATGGTTTTGTTTTTTTTTTTGAGTTGCTAGTCTGCCATCTTTTGGGTCGGCTAGCTTTCTGATTAAAATTGTTATTCCTTGTTCCAACAACTCAGCACCCGATTTATTGGCCTGTCTTGCGGCGAGCAGAACAAGGCTGGGCTCGGTAACAGGCGCAGGAGAGGGAGGCAGGCGGGCTGGGTTGGTTGAGGTTCGGGGACCGGGGGCGGCAAGGGCTGCGCTGCGAGGAGGCAGCGGGCAGGTCTTTGTGCGGGGAAAGCGCATTGCGGCGGGTTATTTCGGTGCGTCATGAGGAGACAAAACCTGGTGAAGCGAAAGGGTTAGGCAGGCGTTAGAGTGGCAGAGGGACCCGTTGCCGCGTGGCAAAGCCTTAGTACAGTGTTTGTTCTGAGGAAGAAGGCCTGGAGAAAGTAGCCTATTGCAGGGAGGCGACGGGTGCGCCAAGGTGGCCGTTAGGGGAAGAGATGTGGCATGAGGGAGGGGAAGGAGCGGCGGCGGTTTCGGGCGCCGGTGCGGGGCCCTCCGGCTGCGTGGGCGGCCAACGGCTGGTGCTCCGGGGGCGACCTCAAGCCCCGAGGTGGTCGCGCTCAGTGGAGCCTCCGGGCTGCGGCTGGGCTGGGGGAGCTTCGCGCCTGGGGGCGGGAGAACTGCGTTGTAAAATGACCGCTGCAAGATGGCCATCCCATCTTGGCCGCCAGCGCCTTGATCCCCCGGCTCCCAGCCGCAGACGCCGCTTTAGGGCAGATGCAGCGCCCCCTTCTTCCACCGCCACCGTCCGGGGACCTGTTCTGCGGTGCTTACCCCAAAGAGGTGGGTGGGGACAGGAAAGAAAAAGCGCGAGCGTCTGGGTCGGCTTTGTGTTGCCCGAAGGCATCCCTTTGCTTTCTGAAAAGCCGAGTGCCAACATCCTATGGGAATGTGAGTGCGCTCTTGCTGTGCAGTTGCTTGTAAAACAATAAATAAAAACTACCTTAATGGTATTCTGTTTCCATTTATAAGTTCCATTGCCTTGGTGTCATCTTTTAAGTACAGCAGTTGTTTGACTAATTGCAATAATATGTGATTAACAGTGATTCGAAAGTTGAGTTTTTATAGTCTTTGATCGACGTGCCTTGGCTGACGGTAGAACTTGATTTCTAGTGGAAGGCACCTAGCTCTTTAATTTTCACAATTAACGCATCTATTAATTTATATTAAAGTGGAGGTTAATAGTAAACTAAAATGGAAGTAAAATTCTGTAAGTCAAGCAAGAACATTTTAAAATTCCCATTCATTATTATGGGTGTATGTGTTAGTTACAATGGATGTCGAGACGTCTGCAAAAGTTGTTGTAGGGATTTTCAAACTTTAATGTGCATTAGAATTACTTTGAGTCATGTACACAAAACACAATTATACTGTAACTTTATGGAATATTTAACAGGTTTCCAAGGGTGTTTCTGCTATAACTGACTCTTAATACCTGCTTTCTCCCACCCTGAGAAGTTGTGTGAGTTCTATGGATTGCCTTTTTTTTTTTAAACTAGATGTTTTACAGCAGGGATTCTTAATCTAGGGTCAGTGTTTATAATTCAGAAGATCCGTGAACTTGGACGGGAAAAAGTTTTTTTGCTATTGTCTCGCTAAAATTTAGTATTTCAGTTATGAATGTAGATCCCCTCCCCCACAAAAAAAGCAAAGAAAACCCGGGACTTCCCTGGTGGCCCAGTGGTAAAGAACCAGCTTTCCAGTGCAGGGGATGCTGGTTCCATCCCTGGTGGGGGAACTAAGACCCACATTCCGCTGGGCAGCTAAGTCCGCGCGCCAGAACTACTGAGCTTGCACTCCTCAACTACAGAGCCCGCGTGCTCTGGAGCCCGCGTGCTCTGGAGCCCGCATGCCACAACTAGAGAGAGAAAACCAGCATGCCACAACTAGAGAGGAGCCCACGCACCACAATGAAGAGTCTGCACGCCGCAACTAAGACCCAATGCAACCAAAAAAACAAAAAAAAGAAATAAAAGAAAAGTAAAAAAACAAAAAACCCCACAGTAGTATTAGCTGTATGTTTTCACATCCCAGCATTACAGTTGTGGGAGATACATTCGGATGTAATGTATGCTCTTCATTACTTCAGAATTGTGATAGTTATTGGATCAACAGCTAAATGTTTACATCGGTTAAGAAGCTCATATAATACCATAGAACATGATATTTTAAATGTTTTGAAAACTATTTCAGTACAGTTGGTTTCCTTTGTAATACTGTTTTACGTGTTTGTAGAAAAATTCTGGGAAAAGGCCCAAAGGCTTAATCAGACTGAAGGGTCCATGGTGCAAAAAATTAATCCCCACTGTAGGATATCAAAGGAGAATCACCCAGGTCTGGGACAGTTAAGGATGGCTTTCTGGAGGAAGTGCTTTAGTTCTAAGCTAGAGGGATGGTAGAGTGAGAGGAGATAATAGTGAAGGAGAATCCATGTGCTGCTATAGTGTTGAATTAGACAAGAGTAGGAACCAATGTATCTGCAAGATTTAATTAATTTTTGGCTGCATCGGGTCTTTGTTGCTCCGTGCGGGCTTTCTCTAGTTGCGGTGTGCGGGCTTCTCATTGTGGTGGCTTCTCTTGTTGTGAACCACAGGCTCTAGGTGCATGGGCTTTCAGTAGTCGTGGCACTCTGGCTCAGTAGTTGTGGAGCATGGGCTCAGTTGCTCTGCAGTATGTGGGATCTTCCTAGACCAGGACTCGAACCTGTGTCCCCTGCAGTGGCAGGCGGATTCTTAACCACTGTGCTACCAGGGAAGCCCCTCTGTAAGGTTCTGAAGCTACCCAAGAATCTGCAGTTACCATCACTTTCCAGACATGTTTTCTACTCTTGTGTCAAAGTTGAGTTGTATAACCATCTTTAAGAAGTTATAATTATTTATAAGACATTTTCAGAGAATATCTTGTAAGGAAAAAGGAATATTCTGTTGGAACTAAAAATTGTATTAAAACACTGCAGAAGAATTGAGCTTCTGTAATGGTGGGAATATGAATGATCAGAAACAGTTTTTTTCATGATTCTTTTAAACTTGAAAGTTTTTCTTAATTTAATAATGATACAACATATGTTATAAGCAGTTTTTAAGCACAGTGACTGGTTTGCACCGGACTTGGTCTTCCACTTGAAATGTTAAAGCATAAGGTAAAGAAGACTATTGGGCGTCTAGCCCCTTGTCGGGGGGGAGACTCTTTTGGCTTGTCAGGAGACTGACTGATGCTGGGCTTTGAGTAATGTTCCCAGTAAGCAAACCAGTGGGAGGATGGGGAATTGGAATCTCATCACCCTTGAATTTGAGAGCATTGGGCAAAATTAGCTTTAGAGTTTGATACTAGCAAGTATTAAGGTTTAAAAAACCATATCTGAGACAGTGGTTTGCTCCTTCCCCAATTAACAGTGTTTCCACTTCGGTGAAAAAATAGGCATTTGTTATCTTGGCTCATACTCCTCAACTTACTGTGTATGTTTTCAACAGGATGTTAGGGCCAGGTAGCTAGAATGGAGGTCAAAGGGTCTTAGCCTCAGTGCGGTTGTCTTTGGTGGCAGCAGCCAAAAGGAGGGAGAGGGGAGTAAGGCCACTTTCAGGGTGCTTTAAAGAGTACCTGGAGAGTTAAAGTAGGCAGAGAGGTCTGATCTTTGGTGCTGCTGCTTAGGCCCTAAACCTGGATCTACATCCCCATGGTCTCATTCTTGTCCACAGTATTCAGCAATGGCTCCAGCCCAGCGTTCTCTTGAGCTCCAGACGTATATACTCAACTGCTTACTAGATGGCTCCAGTTTGGACATCCTGTAGCCACTGTAACTTATTCCAAAATTGATCTGAAACCCCCTCCCTCCATTTCCTTTTCTGATTAATGCTCCCACCATGCTGGAAGTCAGTTTAAACTGTTTCTGCTTTGGCTTAGCTGTCCTCACTGCTTTTGATTCATACCTATTTCTGTTCTATCCCTGTTGGGAAAAGTCTTTGGTCTCCCTGTTTTTAGTCTCCACTTTCAGTTCTGCATAGGCCTAGCAGCCTCAGGCAGTGGTTTCTCAGAGTGGACCACTGCACAAGAATTTATATCATGTTTCTTCTATGCTTTTGTACCAGTTGTTTTCCTCAGCTTGGGCCCTTCCCTGTGACCTTCCCAAGTAGCTTATCAGTCACTCTTCTTATTGTTTATGAAAACAGTTAAAATATGAAATCCAGTAAATTGTGTAAAACTATTTGGTTACATATCAGTGTCACCCGTACTGCTCTATAGTCGCTTCAGAACTGAGCTAGTAGAGGCTATTTTAATTTTAGAGCTAGAAGAGCTGACTGTGTTGGCACTTCGGTTCCCTCTGGGTCTGTTGAAACCAAGTGGACTGAAAATAATGTGAGAAATCTATTTCTTCTACAATCAAATGATATTTTGAGGTACTGCCAAGAATTGCCTGCCTGATTTGTCTGATGAGCAGGGATGTCTTCCAGATCTTATTCCAGTCCCTAACATTTAGTCTTGCAAGTCTTAATGGTAGGTTCAACATAGAGTGTAAGTTCCAAAGGTTAGAATTCTTGTCTGGTTTTTGTTGTTGTTTATTGAAGCAGCCCAATACCCAAGCATCATTGACCACACTGAAGGCATGAACATAGTGGGACCTCTTTAAAAAAAAAAACAGCTGTATCTGATGCACATTGAAATTTTTATGTATAGAATGTTTTTCTTAGTTTAATCAGTTTAAAAGGGTTGGAAGCAGAGAAAGAATAAGTAGAGCATAAGGTCTTAAAATTTCTTTAAATCCCAGATGTATATTGAAAAATAAACCAACCCTGCCAGTAGATGGCTATAGTAGATTTTATTTGCTTAGCAGGTGATACATGATTTGACGATTTAAATAGGTTGATATCCTAATTGTTTTTAGTCGTTTACATTAGATGCTAAGGTTTTTTTGTTATATTCAAGTTTGATCTGAAGTGTTGATGGATACATTGCCTTACTCACTTGCCTAATTTTTTTTGAGAAATCTCGTAATACAAGTGTGATGGCTCTCCCAGATGTGAGTATTCTTAAATATGAAGAGAAATCACAACTAACCTAGTACTTCTTTTTTCTTTTTTACTTTTACAGGTGAGAGAGTGCTGTGCTTTCATGGGCCTCTTCTTTATGAAGCTTGGGTTAGCCAAAAAGTTCATTCGGTTTTCCTGTAAGCTGGCTCTAGTAGCACTTAGTTGTCTTTAACTTCGTTCAAAACAATTTTGTTAGATTGTACTGTGACAGCTGTTACACCAGCGTGCATTTAAAAAAAACTTATCAAAATTGGTGAATTTTTGTGTGGCCATTTTAAGATTGAAGATGGAAAAAAAGCGCAACATTTTCAGCATACTATGCTTTATTATTTCAAGAAAGGTAAAAATGCAACTGAAATGCAAGAAAGATTTGTGCAGTGTATGGAGAAGGTGCTGTGACTGATCGAACATGTCAAAAGTGGTTTGTGAAGTTTCGTGCTGGAGATTTCTTGCTGGACGATGCTCCACAGTCTGGTAGACCAGTTGAAGGTGATAGCGATCAAATTGAGACATTCACTGAGAACAATCAACATTATACCACGCGGAGATAGCCGACATACTCAAAATATCCAGATCAAGTGTTGAAAATCATTTGCACCAGCTTGGTTATGTCAATCGCTTTGATGTTTGGGTTCCACATAAGTTAAGCCAGCGGTCCCCAACCTTTTTGGCACCAGGGACCGGTTTCGTGGAAGACAGTTTTTCCACAGATGGACGGGGGTGGAGGGTGGGGGGCGGCGGCGGGGATGGTTCAGGCTGTAATGTGGGCAATGGGAGCGATGGAGGGCGGCAGATGAAGCTTCACTAGCTTGCCTGCCGCTCACCTCCTGCTGTGCGGCCTGGTTCCTAACAGGCTGCGCACCGTTACCAATCCGCGGCCTGGGGGTTGGGGACCCCCGAGTTAAGCAGAAAAAAAAAAAAACCTTCTTGACCATATTTCCACATGCAATTCTCTACTTAAATGTAACGAAAACATTCCATTTTTAAAACAAATTGTGACGGGTGATGAAAAATGGATACTGTACAATAATGTGGAACAGAAGAGATCGTGGGGCAAGCGAAATGAACCGCCACCAACCACACCAAAGGCCGGTCTTCATCCAAAGAAGGTGATGTGTATATGGTGAAATTGGAAGGGAGTCCTCTATTATGAGCTCCTTCTGGAAAACAAAACGATTAATTCCAACAAGTACTGCTCCCAGTTAGACCAACTGAAAGCAGCGTCCGAAATTAGTCAACAGAAAATGCATAGTCTTCCATCAGGATACCACAAGACCACATGTTTCTTTGATGACCAGGCAAAAACTGTTATATCTTGGCTGGGAGGTTCTGATTCATCCGCCATATTCACCAGACATTGCACTTTCTGATTTCCATTTATTTTGGTCTTTACAAAATTCTCTTAACAGAAAAAAATTTCAATTCCCTGGAAGACTGTAAAAGGCACCTGGAACAGTTCTTTGCTCAAAAAGATGAAAAGTTTTGGGAAGATGGAATTATGAGTTGCCTGAAAAATGGCACAAGGTAGTGGAACAAAATGGTAAATACGTCGTTCAATAAAATTCTCGGTGAAAATGAAAAATGTGTCTTTTATTTTTACTTAAAAACCAAAGGCACTTTTTAGTCGTTGGATAATACCAGATTTCAATGGTTGATAGCTTTAGTGAGAGCTGCCTGTTTCATATATTTTCATAGATTCATAGTTCCTCATCTTCTCTCTATGGGTGTCTTAACTGCTTGCTTAGTGGGTCACATAAAGCATTGCTATCTTGCCATTCATCTTACTGACCTGCTAAAGGTCCAGTAGTTGGAAAGAGCATTTGAGGGGAAAGATAGAAGATTGACTATTTATGGGAGCAAGATAAGCTTTGTGTAATTAATGACTTGTGAGAAAATACTACCAAAGTCAATTTTATTTGCAAATATAATATGCTGAGTAAGCACTGAGTAGTTATGTTAAAGGTAAAAGCTAACATTTAAAATGAGTACATTTAACTTCTATTTGTTGGATTGTCTGGCAAAGTTTGAATCCTGGGGGTTCCCTTTCCCTTTTCTCTGTATTAATGTTGTGCTCAGGTAATAAAAACTGATTTTACATTTAGCCAAAGATAAATGGGATAATGCATTACCAAGTCAAAAATGTTTTTAGTATTTTGTTTCTGGTAACTTTTTTAGCACAAATATTTAAGATGCGTCAACATTTTTTAACAGTTGTAGTTTTTAAAAAAATGAGCAGTATACTAAATAGAATAATATTTAGTTAAAGGCAATTTCTACATATGTTCTTGGTGAATAGTTTATATTTGTGAAAATAGCCTTAATGATTGTAAAGTGTTGGGCTTCCTTGGTGGTGCAGTGGCTTAGAATCCACCTGCCAATGCAGGGGACACGGGTTCAAGCCCTGGTCCGGGAAGATCCCACATGCCGTGGAGCAACTAAGCCGCCTGTGTGCCACTACTATTGAGCCGGTGCTCTAGAGCCTGTGAGCCACAACTACTGAAGCCCGCGCACAGCAACGAAGACCCATGAAGACCCAACTCAGCCAAAAATAAAAATAAATTAAAAAAAAAGAAAGATTGTAAAAGTGTTGGTGTGATTAGTATTTTTTAGTGTTTTTTTTTTTTTTTTTTTTTAGTCCACACTGCAAGGCATGCAGGATCTTCCCCGACCAGGGATTGAACCCATGCCCCGCTGCATTAGGAACATGGAGTCTTAACCAGTGGACAACCAGGGAAGTCCCTATTTTTTACTTGTTTTGAATACATAGATGTATGTTTTTAAAGTTCTAAAATGGCTGAAATTGGATTTATGGAGGTGGTCAAGAACTTTATGTGTGTGTACATATATCTTAATGGTGTAATACTGATACAGTTTATAAGTCTATTTTAAGTCCTATTGATCATTTGTATCCTTGAATGTTACTTTTGTTGTAGCAACTTCTGGCAAACTCTACTAGACTGGCAGATTTTTCTGCTCTGGCGGCAGATTTTTCTGCTCTGGCAGCAGAAACACTCTAGTGAACAATTTAAAACGGCTATTGGAATATCTTAAACTATTGTGGTTCTCTTGGTTTGCCTCTGATAAAAACTTTCTTTTTAAAGATTTTTTTGATGTGGACCATTTTTAAAGTTTTTACTGAATTTGTTACGACATTGCTTCTGTTCTATGTTTTGTTTTTTTTGGCTGTGAGGCATGTGAGATCTTAACTCTCCGACCAGGGGTCGAACCCACACCCCCTGCACTGGAAGGTGAAGTCTTAACCATTGGACCGCCAGGGAAGTCCCCATGATAAAAGCTTTTAAATCCAAAACGAGATAGTCATCACTTTTTCATAGTTAATGATACTTCCTCTAATAATTCAATCTAATTTGTTTGACTGCAGCCCCTATGGAAAACAGTACGGCAGTTCCTCAAAAAATTAAAGATAGAATTACCATATACTCCAACAATCTCACTTCTGGATGTACATCCAAAAGAATTGAAAACAGGATCTCAAAGAGATATTTGTGCATCTATGTTCACTGAAACATTATTCACAATATCCAAGTGTTGGAACTAACACAGTATTGTGAAGCAATTATACTCCAATAAAGATCTATTAAAAAAAAAAGTCTGTCAACAGGAATGGGTAAAGAAAACGTGGTCTATACATATAATAGAATATTTTTCAGTCTTAAAAAGGAAGGAAATTCTGACACATGCTACAACATGGATGAACCTTGAGGACATTATGCTAAGTGAAAGAAGCCAGTCACAGAAAGACAAATACAGTATCATTCTACTTGCATCAATATCAGGGATCTAAAATAGTAAACTTGCAAGCAGAAGGTAGAACGATGATTTTCAGGGGTTAATGGGAGGCGGAAGTGAGGAGCTGTATAGAATTGCAAGATGAGAAAGTCCTAGAGACCCTTGTACAATAATGTGGGCAGAGTTAACAATACTATATGCTTAATAATGTTTAAGATAGTATTATGTTACATATTTTTACCACAGTTTAAGAAAGTCAGCTTCCTTGGATATTTGTACAACATGCATAGGGATGAAAATGTAAAAATCTTTTTTAGATGTTAAGAGATCTAAGTATTTGGAGGAATTAACTATGTTTTTGGACCAGAAGTCTCAGTACTTTCAATTCTCCATAAACTGATCTATAGATTGAATGTAATCTTAATCACAAAAGCAGCAGTTTTTGGGTTTTTTTGGTGGAACTTGAGAAGCTGATTCTAAATTTTATATGGAAATGGCAAGGACCAAAAATAGCCAAGATAGTCTTAAAGAAGTATTGGAGGAAAGTGGGAAGTTTTCAAATTTACTATAAAACTAAAATAATACAATGTGTTACTGGCAAGACTGGCTGTGTAATTTTCAGGACCCAGTGTAAAATGAAAATGTGAGGGCTTTCAAGAATTCTAAGACATTAGTAGGCAAATATTACATCAAATGCTGGGCTCTTCTGAGCATGGGGCCCTGAGCAGCTGCATTGGTGGCAAGCCCATGAATTCGGCCTGATTATTGGCTCAAAAATACAAAATAAACCAATGGATCAAAATAAAGAGCCCAGAAACAGGCCCAGGCACATAAGCTCATTTGACTCACGACAAAAGGTGGCCCTGCAGGAGCAATGGGGAAAGGACAGGCTTTTCAGTATATACTGAGGAGAGAAAAGTCCAAGTGCATAAAAGTATAGGCTTGAAAAGATGAAAAAGTCCTTAAAAAAGGAAGAAAATTCTAACACATGCTACAACATGAATGAACCTTGAGGACATGATGCTATGTGAAATAAGACATGCCAAAGGACAAGTATAGTATGATTGCACTTACATGAGGTACTTAGAGTAGTCAAATTCATAGAGACAGGGGAATGGCTTCTACCAGGGGCTGGGAGGAGGGGGGATGGGGAATTATTATTTTATGGGTACAGAGTTTCAGTTTGAGAATATGAAAAATTCTGGAAATGAGCAGTGCTGATGGTTGCAGAATAGTGTGAATGAACTTAATAATTAATATGGTAAATACCATGTTATATATATTTTAACAATGAAAAAGAAAGATGAAAAGCAAATAATATAGCTGTAGAAGAAAATACAGAAGAATAACTTCATGATCTTGGCCTAGAGAAAGGTCTTTGAAGCAAGATTCAAAAGACACTAATGATAAAATGTTTGATGGCTTTGATTCATTTAAATTACGGAACTTTTCTTTATCAATGATACCATTAAAAGAGAGAAACATTAAGTCACAGAGTGGAAGAAGATATTTGCAACACATCTAACCAGCAAGGGGTTCATATCCAGAATATATAAAGTACATCTAAAAATCAGTAAGAAAGATATAGAACAGCGAGTAAAATGGAAAAATGGGCAGGTATTTCCAAAGAGAGGGCATCCAAATGGACAATAACATACACATGTGCTTTAACCATGCAAGTTAAAATCGCAGTGAACTAGCTCCACACAACAAGACTGGCACTGGCAGGGGTTGGTAAGGGTGTGAAATCACAGGAACTCTTAACACTGCTGGTGCTGTAATCACTTTGGAGAATGGTGTGCCAGTGTCTTCTAAGCTGAAGATTTGCACACCCACGAGCCTGCAGTTCCTCTAGGAGCTACTTACTAGCATGTGTGTGTGTTGCAGCCAAAGACATACGCAAGTATGTTCTTAGCAATATGTTGATCATAGCCTCTGCCATGGACTGAATGTGTCCCCCAGATCCATACGTTGAAACTCAATCCCCAATGTGATGGTATTTGGAAGTGGGGCCTTTGGGAGGTCATGACGGTGGGGCCCTCATGTGGGATTAGTGACCTTATACAAGAGACACCAGAGTTTCTCTCTCTCTCTGCCATGTGAGATCACACGGGAAGACAGCCATCTTTAAATCACGAAGATGTCTAGATGGCTTTCACCAGAACCCGACCTCTGACCATGCAGTCTCCCTCATCTTGGACTTCCCACCTCCAGAACTGTGCAAAATAAATGTTTGTTGTTTTAGCCACCCAGTCTGTGGTATTTTTGTTATAGCAGTCCCCAAATGGAAACAATGCAAATGTCCATCCATAGTGTAATGGACTAAAAAAGAAAGCATGTTCATACACTGAATTCTATAGAGCAGGAATAGAATGAACTACAGATGCATCCAGCAACAGTGTTAAATCTTCAAAGTACATAATATTGACAGAAAGAAGGTTGATCTAAAGCTGTGCGTACACTGCTTGATTCCATTGATAGATGTTACAGAGACACGCAGCTCTCACTATCATCGCTGGATGCAGGGACGCCTGGTCAACTATAAAACCATTTCAGGAAGGGCTTCCTGCGAATGCTGGGGGCAGAAATCCAGGCAGGGGGCAGGGAGCGAGGAGGTACCACTGGGATGCTTTTGACTGGTGGTGACACAGGGGTTTGCTTGGCTATAATTTGCTTAGTTGAACACATATTTTAAACATTTTTTCTGGATGTATATTCACAATAAAGAGGAAAAACAGAAATTAGGGCAAGTATGAAAACCCTTTCATGTAGTATTACTGGAGGGGGATGTGGAACCAGATTCTTTCCTTGTTCTTTTGTGTATTTGATGACCTCTTCCCTACCCTGCCCCCCTTGTCGTCCTCCAGCATTTAGAGGAGCTCCTGTGCTAGGAGAGGGGACCCTCCTGACCTCTACTCCCTCATCGCTGCTTCCCAGGCAGGCCCGGCCTTTGGCCCACAGAACACGCTCTGTGCTGGCCAGCTGACCAGGCCCAGCTCTCTTCCTTAGGGATGTGTTTTCTTGCTTCTTCGTAGGCAAGGTCATTCTTTTTTTTGTTTGTTTTTAATTTTTTCCCCTTGGTTTTTAAAATTTTTATTTTTTAATCTTTAAATTTTTTTGGCAAGTCCATTTTATTTGGATGCCAGGTGTTGTAGGTTTTACCAGGTTGTAGGCTTGATATTTTTGTATTCTGAGAAATATTCTTGAGCTTTTTTCTGAGATGCAATAAAGTTACTTAGAAGTTGTTTGATCTTCTATAGGCTTACTTTTGTGATTTGTCAGGTGAGTTTGGAGCTGTGTATGTCTAGATCTAAGAGTCTGGGTTAACCCCTGAGCACTCTTTCCTGAAACCCAGTGAATCTGAGGTTCCAGTCTGGCCGGTGAAACCCCAAGTGGGCGCAGGGTACTGGTCTCTCCCCACTTAGGGCACTCTTCACAGGCACGTGTGAGTACTCTGCAGATCGCCAGGGCTCTCTCTTGGCAGTGGTCTCTGTTTAGGTCCTCTGTCCTAAAACTCTAGCTTCTTTTATCTCCCTGGATGTCCAGCTCCATCTCCTGAACTTGGGGAGCCCTCTGTATTCATCCAGGAAGCCCCCGGTGTGCTCTGCAGCCCATAAACCTCTCAGGCAGGGAGCAGGGCTCACCCCATCCACTTCCCATCTCCCAGGGACCACCATCCTTCCTCGCCCCATGTTCTGTTGTTCACCGAGCTTGTCTGGTAGTGTTGGTAGTTTGGGGAGGAAGGGTAAACCCGGTAAATCTGCAACTCCATCCTGGGTACACCAATGGAGGTTGGGCTGTACCCCAGGTGGGACAGGAGAGAAGGTTCTGAGCACAGGGCTGGCAGGCAGAGGTCTCAGAATTTCTCTCTGCTGTCTCTTTTCTCAGGCAGGAGCTGGGAAGGGAGGAGGCCTGAGGAGAGAGGAGATTGCAGGGGAGAGTAGAGAGCTAGTGGATCAGGGGATCCTGTGTGATGTCTAGTAGCACGGAGGCCGAGAAGCCCCTCGATGGGATGGCCAGGCGAGCCCCAGCTGGCTCTGGTTTTCAGGCCCCGTGCTGTGGCTCACGCCTAGGTGGGGTGACCAGGTCCTCGCTTTTGATCATAAGGGAAACGTGATCCCCTGGGTTCACCCCACTGAGATTCCCCTCCATAACCCTTCTTTGAAAGGTGCCTCTCTTGGGCCCTGGTGCTGGGCCAATCCATCCAAGGCCAGCCTTGCTGGTCTGCGCAGGGCCTGGCACCCTCTTGGCCTTGGTCCTGCAGGCCTCTCTATTTCACGAGCCTGAGAATAGCCCATTTGTTTGGGAAGAACCAGAAACCCTCAACAATTCTCTGTCCCGAAATTCTCAAGAACAACGTGTTTGTTTTAACTTGAGGAACATGAGCCTCCGCCTGGAAAATCTAAGTGACCTCAGCAACTGTGCCCTCAACACCAGTAAAGATATTCAGATGAACTGCGCGTACCACCCCACCTTCACCTTTCTCAACTTCATCAGGATGTGCAGAAGCAGGAGACAGGGCCACAGGGGCGTCTGGCTGCTGCTGCTGGTGGCCTGGCTTCTTGTCCTCAGTGCGTCTACAACACAGGACAGGGCCCAGCCCCTCCTCTCCCTAGACCAACTCGTCCAGCCACCCGTCTCATTAGAACACACAGGAGGCCCAGTCACCCCGCTCCAGGCTGAGACAGCTGTCCTCTTGGGGTCTCCCTCTGCCTGAGCACGTGCAGGGCCCTGGAATGCCACCTTTTGTCCTCCTTACTTCACCCGCCTCTGGAGGAGGAAGAGGAGCATCCAGCCTCCCCCGCCCATCGTCGGCCGCCCCGCAGGCACTGGGGCTGTGACAGCCCAGCGCCCTGGTCAGCTCTGGCCTCTGTGGGTGAGTGTGCTTGGTTTCTTCCTGACGAAGGTCAGGGGTGGGGATGCCCAGCCAGCCTGGGGGCTTGGATTCTAGAGGCTTCAAGGGCCCCAGGAAACGTCAACTCAAAGACACACCCACACTGGGCACTCAGCCTGCAAGGTCTTCCCGAGCCCTTGGTCTGGACGTAGCCCGGCCCCTGCCTGGTTGGAGGAGGGCCAACACTGACCAATGTCTTGGGCGCTGGGCCGTGGACGTTGGCCCCAGGCCAGTCCCCGGCAGCCGAGGTGTGGCCACCCCAGCTGCTCCTGCCCCTCCTGCAGGGGCTGCTGTTTGCCACCCTCTGGCTCTTAGCTGCCCTCCACCGTGCAGGGTCCCCAGACAGCTAGGAGACACATCCCCTCACCTTTCTTTTCTGATCACATGCTGTATGCAGGGAAGATTCTATAGGCACTAAGGGAAGATGGAGCCAGGACCAATAAGTCCTACTGCAGAGAGATTATATCTGTCGGAGGATGGAAGGCCAGTTATCATCATGACCGCTGGTGCTGACACTCATGGAGCCAGGGGTACCATGCACAGGCTCAGTGCCTTGTAGCCATGATCTTGCCTCAGCTGGCAACTTGATTATCCCCATCCTGCAGATGGGGAATGTGGCTCAGAGAGTCCATCATCTTGCTCAGGCTCACGCAGCTAGACACACGGCTGCTGACGTGGGAAAATGCCAGATCAGCCTCAGCAAGGGAGAGGAGGTGGCCTTAAGCTAGACTCTGGGGATGGGGATGGGCTCTTAGACGGAGGAAAGGCAGAGAACAAACAGCACAGACAAATCAGGGTGCTGGCCACCCACTGAGCCTGGACCTGTGGGGTGGCAGCGGCAGGACGAGCTCAGAGCTGGGTCCTCCCGGGTTGCAGGGGTGTGGAAGGGATTCTGCTAGGGAATGACACCCTCCATAGGGCTGGATCTGCCAGGGCCTGAAGCTGGTTATGACAAGAAATCCAAAACAGGTTTGTGGGTGAGTCAGCGGCTGGGAGCACATGGAGAAACAGGCTTCTTGGAGGTCTTCCCTCGGCCCTGCAGACTGTGCAGCTGCCCAGGCCTGCCTGCCGGCCCTGGACCACAGTGCTGGCCCGAGGACCAGCGGGAGGAAGTTTGCTTGGGCCTGCTGGGCACCTTCCTGCACCCATCCACCCTTGCTGTTGTGTCTAGAGTGCCGGCGGGGGTCGAGGAGGGGGCACTGGCCAAGGCTACATCTGAAACCTTGTTCCCAACCACAGACACGGCAGGCCTTTTCCTTTCCAGGAAAATATTCCAGGAATATTTCCAGGAAAATATTCCTTTCCTGAGACATTGCAGCTTGGCCTCTTTGAATCACCCGGCCACTTCCTTCCTGAGTGTATCTTACACACTCTGGCTGAGGGAGGTGATGGGTTCCGTGTGTGTTGTTGTTGCTTGTTTTAAGTTTTTGTCTATGTCTCTTTCCTTTGTGAGTTGCACGCTAGGAGGGTGAGGTTGGTTCTAAGAGGCCTTTGTCACTGTAAGGGACATTGGGGATGACTTGAGTTTTCTTTGCAAGTTAAAAACCTTGATGGTGAGAATGAGAAGGAAGGTCTCCTTAGGGCCACACACAAGGACCTTCATGTGTACAGGTAAGGCAGGTGAGGAACGTGGAAGATCCGGGAAGCTGGGGTATTGGCCGTGGTCTTGGAGCAGAGGTTTCCTGCCTCTTATGTCCAAGCGCTTTCCTGGACATCCACGGGCAATGTCAACACGCCCTCCAGTGCCTGTGGCGGCCAGCCACACCTCTGCTCAACCTTCAGAGCCTGCGCTAAAAACATCTGCTGCCTGTTTCCTGAAAAGCCAAGGGACCTTTGGCTTGTTAGTTTTTCTTTCTCTTTAGGTAAACAGAATAAAAGAGAGTTTCTCAAACTTTCTTGGCTGTGACTCACAGGAGATAATACAATTCACATAGCAACCCCATACACACACGAGTGTACACATGTATATATATATGCATGTGTGTATAATGTGTGCACATGTGTATACATTTATCTATAACGGATACAATTTTCATAAGAAACACTCTCTGTATGTGCCCCACATTCACCCTACCTGTGATACACTCACATTTTCTGTATAGATGCATGTAAACATACATAAATGTGTAACTGATGCAAATCTTAGGAAACAACATCAACTCACCCTAAGTGTGATATACTTGATGTGTGATCCAATCCATTTTCCGCTGGCCACCTCCCACTGAGCTATGTCCACACATCAGTGGGTCACAATCGATGCTTGGCAGACACTGAAAAGGAAGGAGTTGTGTGGGGCCCCACAGTCCCGCACCCAGTCCTTGGGCACCTGCGCTCCACGCAGTCAGCTGCACGTGTGCTTTGGACCTGAGCGCAGGAAGGTTTGCCCCTGCCCATGGGGCAGGCCTGGGAGCGCTACCCCAGACTCGGGATTTCCTAGGGGGCCAAGTGTTTGGGGGGTCCAGGTAGGAGGAACTTGAGGCCACACCTCCAAAGACAGGCGCCCACGTGGCCACATGCGGCACTCGCTGCCCCTCCGAGCGAGCCCTGTTTCTTCTAAATGTGGGTGGTGGTGATAATGATCAAAGCACAGCCAGCTCACCTCGTGTGGCAGGAGGTGCTCAGGGTGGAGGTGCTTCTTCCTAATCATGTTGGGATGAGAGGCCTGGTGGCCCTGCCCACCGCAGTGGGTGGGAGGAGTTGAAGGTGAGGGCAGTGTCAGTTCACCCAGGTGCGCCCTGTGTGTGTGTGGCGGGGGTGCAGGGAGGATGGGGGGACCCAAGAGGCTGTTCAGAGAGACTTTGTCCACGGTTGCTGTGAGTGCCACGTGGCTGTGGAGCCCCTTTATTCCACGCCAGGTGACAATGATGCCCATCTGAGAAAGTGCCCACGGCCCTTTCTGATGGGCACTTTCTTGCAGGGCTCTGTGGCCAGCGATGGAACTAGATATCCAGACACGACCCTCCCACAGCTTAGGTCCACCCGGGCTGCAGGGACCACAGATGCAAGCCTGCTGCAGGCCGGTCTCCCGGGGAGTTAAGCAACCATGGAGGGGGGTGGTGTGGGGGCTGCAGGGTGCAGGCTGCCCCCCCCACCAGCTCAGCCAGACGTGTGGGCACCAGCCCTGGTTCCCAGCCATTCATGGTGTACTGGTGTTCCCCTGGGACCTGACACTGAGTGTGGGCAAGGGTGAGAGGCAGTGAATGTTTATTATCTTTCCATGGAAAGACAGTCACTGGGCCAGATTAGAGATACACCCAACCATTTAACGGCCCCCAGAGCGGCTGCGAGATTTTACACCATAATTGCCCAGAGTGACTTCATGCACGGAGAGGATCTGCTGGTCAGAGGGGCTTGGCAGGTGACCCGGGTGGGGAATGTGGGTGGGGCAGCTCTCTTCCTTCATGCTGGGGTTTGCTCTGGGTGCCTCTGCAGTCATCTCCAGCTCCCCTTGTAAGGGAAGACCCCTTGCTTTAGAGCCCGAGTATCTGTGGGATGGGGTGCAGCCCAGGAAAGAGAACTGGCAGGAGGCAAGCCTGGGGTCCTTTTTCTATGTCAGCCCTGCTCCCTGCTGGTGCTTCCTCCCACTACTGTTGCCACGTTTAGCAAATAAAAATACAAGCTGTCCAGTTATATTTGAATTTGAAATAAACAATGAATACGTTTTTAGTATCAGCATGGCCCCAATGTTGCATGGGTGTCCTGTATTTGTCAACTCTACCTCCTAGACCTTGGGCTCCATGGTAAGACCTTTGAACCCGAAGTCTGTAGGGGCTGGGGGCTGAGACTGCAGGCCTGAGGCAGCCAGGACAGCTCACCAGACAGCAGAGACCTTGTGCAAAGGGCAGATGTGGAAAGAACGGGTCAGAGGAGCGAGATCCCGAAGGCCCTGGACAGAGCCTGAGAGACAGAAGCTGTGCGTGTTCCAAGCCCACGAGCCCTCATGTGGATGGCTGTGATCTCCACCCAAGCTCACTGGAAAGGGTCTCTGTTCCCCAAACCCTGTCCCTCACCAGCCCCTGACCTTGCAGTGGGGTATTGGTCCCCAGGTGCTTCCCCTGGAGGAACAGAGAAGGCTTGCTCCGCTGGCCCCTGTGCCCCCTATATCTGAGGAGCTGGGGCTCTCTAGCAGTCCTGGGGGCACCCCACTTCCATCAGGCCCTGACCCCTGGAACCACAGGACATGAGACTGAAGAGAAAAGGGAAGATTGGGTGTGAGAGGTATGTCCCAGGGATAAACACAGCCCCAGTAGAAAGGCCTGGGTCTTTCCTGCTCCCACACCCAGGCAAGGTAACTTGCTTTTCTTTCACTAACAGCTTGGCCTTAGGGAAAAGGAGGGCCCTAGAACCCTAGCTTCTAGGAGGGAAGGAGGGATATTAGCAGTACATCCCAGCTAAGAAGAATTCTGTGTTAGGGTGTGGGGCCAAAGGCCATTTAGTAATTGTATTACTCAGGAACTTTTTTTATTTTTTGTAATTGCTTGAAGATACAGTTCAAATTAGCTTAAACAGAAAGAGGAAATTTATTGGCTGTGTAACGGGATTACTAGCTTCAGGCATAGTTGGATCCAGGTGCTCACATTGCATCCATAGTCAACATGTCAACCTCTCTGTACATAATTCTATTCTGTCCCCCATCCCCCTTTCGCTTCTTCCTGCAGCCAGCTCCCCCACATGGTCAGAGTGTCAAGCTGGCCATCAACAGCTCCATTTAGACAAGCTAGAGCCTCACAGCAGAGAACTCAAGTCCTTAAGGCCACTCTGATTGGTCCCCTTGGTTGTACCCCCAGCCCAGATGGACCCCTGTGCTAGGGAGGCAGAGCTTGGCCAGCCCAGGGTCATATGCCCACTCCTGTGAGGGCAAGAGGGAAGAGTAAGTTGGGCAGACAGGGCAGTGTATTCCCCTGCTAAATTCTCTGCTCACCGTCCTAGTGCTTGTGTTTCCAGCAGGGACCTCACCTGGAGAGGAGAGGGGTGGTCCGTATGAGAGTGGATTCAGCTAACCCTAGTCATTTTACCCAAAACTTTGCTAATTTGACGTTTAACAAGCCAATCAGAAGGCTGTGCATTTATGTCGTTGACAGTTGACTCGGGCAGGGCCTGGGGAATGAGCCAGCCTCCTGCCAAAGCAGAGTGTAGGCAGAGTTGGTCCTTGCGGCTCAGGCCCTTCGGATGGAAACTTCTGTTGCCGAACATCTGGTCTCCCTCTGCTTCCAGTTTCTTGGGAGGTGACACTGCTAACTCCCTTACAGTCAAGGGTCATGTGACTGGTGGTGGCTGTGCACTGTGAGTGGAATGCTCTCTGTGACATCCAGGGCGAGGCATGCTTCTCCGGGCCCTCTCCCTCTTCCATACACATTGACCAGATAGGAGGTCTTGAGGGGAGCCACAGGGTGGGTGCAGCTTGGAGGGCCACCTGCCACTTGGTTAATCGCATCCCTGAGAGTGGCCCAGATCTGAAGTGTACTGTGTGTGAGAAACAAACGTACAGAAGTGAAATAAACCTTTGCTGTGCTCAGACTCTAAGATCTGGGGCTGTTTGTTGCTGTAACATAGGGTGACCTCTCCTCACAAATACACCTTGACAGTCTTTTGGACAATTTGAGACCTTGCTTTGCTCTGAGATGGCCCCAGTCTGTTCATCCTTTCATTCTCTCAGGATCTACACCCCTGCCTTCCTTCTTCTCTATCAAATATTCCTGGCTGGCTGATGGGGTGCTCATTTGAGCTAAGGTCTGAATGGCCTATGAGGGTTAATCTTGCCCATCCAACATTCTCTCAACCTTACACTCTAACCAAACTGAGCATCCTCCGGAGTCCTCTCCCCGGGATCTTTGCTGTCCAGGGCCTTTCCCTCCTGTTCCTGCCATGGGGCCTCGCTGCCCGCCTGGATGGGTGCGGTCATACCAATCCCTTCACACCGGCTCATATCAGGCTCCTGGACGACCTTCCCCAGGAGGTCCATGCGGACCCCAGCCTGGACTCTCCTGCAGGCTGATCTTGTAGCTTCATCTTGGAACCACGTCTGTGCTCGCCTGCCTCTCGACATACTGGGGCTCCTGGAGGGGAGGCGGGGTCCACCCTGGCCCCCCGCGCCCAGGGACTTTCACCTGCGCACGGACCTCACTTTAGCAGAACTGTCGATGCGAGTCAAGGGCACTAAGACACCTCCTCCCGCCCAGCTCGCGGCTTCGTGACGGGGTCGGGGGTGGAGGTGCAGAACGCCCGGGGACACCCTGAACCCCGCCGCTTGCTCAGTCGTCCCTTCTGTGGCACTTGCGGCCGCCCACAGGCAAGGCAGCGGGTGGCCCGCGCTAACCTCGCCGACATTTCCTGTCTCGGGAAACGCCCCGCGGAGAGAGCGGAAAGCGCAAGTCTGGGCGAGCGCGGCGCCGAGGTCACGGTGACCTGTCAGGAAAGGCGGTACCTGCGGCCCTACGGGGAGACGCCCGCGCCCCCAGGCCCTCCGCCGCCCCCGCGTGCCCCTGCGCCCCAGCCAACGCGACCTTCCGCGACCCCGCGGCGCCGGCCCTGCTAGCGCACCGCCAAACCGCGCACCCGGCCTCAGCTAAACCCAGAGCCTATTTTTAAACCTGGAAGCTGGCTGGAGACCAGTTTGCAAAGACAAACCTTTAATAGAAAGAGGTCCATGAATGAAAGAAAAAGCAAGGCACGTTAGTGTGGGGACTAGTCAGTGGCCACAGAAAACCCTTGGTGTCTTTTCTGTGGTTCCAGCGACGGGGCAGCTAATTCCCACATAACACCATTTGCTGAACACTTACCTGTACTGGGAGAGGGGCGGGTGATGATAGCGATGGCCGCCGCTGTTTGCTGCTTGAGTACGTGCTGTGTGCCAGGCGCGTCGCCAGCCACTTTATGTACATTGTCTCAGGGGTTACCCCAACAACAACTTTTTTTTTTTTTTTTTTTTTTTTTTTTTTTTTTTTTTTTTGCGGTACACGGGCCTCTCACTGTTGTGGCCTCTCCCGTTGCGGAGCACAGGCTCCGGATGCGCAGGCTCAGCGGCCATGGCTCACGGGCACAGCCACCCCGCGGCATGTGGGATCTTCCCGGACCGGGGCACGAACCCGCGTCCCCCGCATCAGCAGGCAGACTCTCAACCACTGCGCCACCAGGGAAGCCCCCAACAACAACTTTTTTTTACTGAAGCATAAATACGTCAGTCCAAGGCACTTCCGTCTTCGCACAGCAGGAGATTGACTCTTACCCGTCTTCAATTTCGACATCAATGCACTCTTCCCAGTCACTATGGTTGTGTGGCAAACCATCCCCAAACTTAGTGGCTTAACAATGACATTTATTTTGCTCATGAATCTGCAAAATAAATTCCCCTGGGGCTCAGCAGGGAGCGTTGTTTCGAAAACACCCACCTGCCCGCAGGAGGCGTTTTGCCAGGACAGAAATTTTTCTTTGGCCAGAGCCACCTAGGCTTTGCTGGAGGTGGGCAGGGGGGAGGGTGGGGGATGGATGTCACGGGCTGCCAGGGCCTGTGGAGCCACTCTCTTCCTTCATTCTGTGCCCTTAGATTGGAGAGAACAGAGATCAGGAGGTGAGATCTACAAAGAACAAAGGATCCAGTCTGGTTATCCAGAGTTACTAAGCAGTTAAATTTGGACGAATTTAATTAATTAGGCGGACTTAGAAAGGGGGACACATTGGTACCCAGGACTTTTTCACAACGTGGCTCACAGCCGGGTTTTCCATCGCCAGTGCATTTGGCATCTCTCCTACGGGTCCCAGTCCAGGGTGTTGTGATTTACACTCAACCTCAATGACCCCAGCTGGCCTGGGGCAGATGCAGGAAGGGATGGGGCTCTGAGAGGCCCAGTTGGAGGCCCACAGCTGGGAGGAGGATGCCAGTCCCTGGCCCCTGGCCTGCAAGGATGAGTCTCATCATAGAATAGGCCTTCATTTTATTCATCAAGACTCGATATTTTTTTTTCCTCTTCTAACTCATTTACTTTTGTTTTTATCCTTGTGCATGCCCAAAACACAGTCCTCACATCTTACTTCTCTTTTTTGAAGACGTCTCATTTCTATTCATTCCTTCTTGCTTGGTTATAGAACAGGTGGTGGCCATGTCCTGGGAGTTTGGCTGGGCAGTTTTCTCATCGTTCCTGTCTGTGTTAATTGCAGTTTCCATTTCTCCTGTCATACAACATTTATCTAGGAGAGTGTTTTTTGTTTTTTTTTTTAAATTAATTAATTTATTTTTTGCGGTATGCAGGCCTCTCACTGTTGTGGCCTCTCCCGCTGCGGAGCACAGGCTCCGGACGCGCAGGCTCAGCGGCCATGGCTCACGGGACCAGCCGCTCCGCGGCATGTGGGATCTTCCCAGACCAGGGCACGAACCCGCGTCCCCTGCATCGGCAGGCGGGCTCTCAACCACTGCGCCACCAGGGAAGTCCTAGGAGAGTGTTTTTATTTTCAGTTTCCAGTGGATAGATTTTTAGGGTTGAGGTATGATTTGCATTTTAAAAATTAAACAAGTTATTAACTTGTACATTTATTGCACTGAGGTTTTAGGACTTCCGTACACTTTCTGCCTTTTGGTATTTATTGAGATTTTCCTCTATGACCCAATATGTAATCATTTTTTATAAATATTTCTCGACTGCTGGGAAGGAAAGTGGTCTTTTTAAAAATAAAATTTGATGTAGTTATGGCTCACAGGTCACCAGCCTATGACCACAAAGTAATAGGCAAGTCCTTCTTATACCGAAATTATACCCAAACTATGAAGACACAGTGCACCCCCATGTCCCATTGCCAAGGACACAGACCTCTGCAGAAAATGGCCTGTCTTCCCATAACAGTGGAAAGACTGATGGGGTCCATCTGTTCTAAGCCACACTTTGTCACCTGGACCAAGCAGAACTCCTCTTGGGCCCCAGTCTGACCTCCAAGACTTTGTCCTCAAAGGTTAGGTGACCTCTGACTATAACCCCATGGCTCAGACATTTTCCACATTGCTCCAGAAACATCTATCCCTCAGCTCCTGCCCTCACTCTCAACACCAAGAGCTCAAACCCAGTCCAGGCACCTGGGAAAGGGCATCTGCCATGGTGTCCCCTCTACTCCATGCACTCACCAGTCCCCCCAAAAGGTTCCTGGTCCTGAAATAAACTCCTCCATTAAAAAAAGTGAAAAGTTCACATGACCACGGATGTGTCTGAACAAAGCTTTATGGTGCTGAAGGGAGAGGTGGGGGTTGATTCAGAATCACTGCTGCTGACTTTGCAGCCTGTATCAATACTTTATTTTTATTGCCAGTTAATATTCTGTTGTGTAGATACACCAGATTTCATTTAGCCACTCTTCAATGGATGGATATTTAGTGTGTTTGCCTATTATGAATAAGGCTGTTGTGAACATCAGTGTATAAGTATTTGTGTCAGCATATGGTTTCATTTTTCTTGGGAATAGACCTAGGAGTGGAATTGTTGGGCCATACAGGATCTCTATCCTTAACCATTTTAAAAACTGCCAGACCATTTTCCAAAGTGGTGGCATGATTTTACATTCATGCCAGCAGTGTATGAGTGTTCTGATTTCTCCACATCCTTGCCAGCATTTGTTGTGATCTGACTTTCATTCTTGTCAGATCTAGTCTGGTAAGTGTGAAGTGATATCTAATTGTGGATTTGATTTGTATTTCCCTGATGGTTAATGATGTTGAGCATCTTTTTATGTCTTGTTTGTTGAAATATCTGTTTGTTTTTAATTGGGTTATTCGCCCATTTTTAGTTGGATTATTTGACTTTTTGTTGTTAGGATGTCATAGTTCTTTATGTATTCTAAATGCAAGTTCCTTATCAGATATATGATCTGCAGTTTTTCCCCTCCCGTTTTGTGGGTTGTCCTCTTACTTTTTTGTGTCCTTTGAAGCACAAAATTATTTAATTTTGTGAAGTGCAATTTATCTATTTTTTTTCTTTTGTTGTCTTTGCTTTTGGTGCCTTATCTAGCCTAACCCAAGGTCATGAAGATTTATTTCTATTTCCTATGAAAAGTTTTATAGTCTTAGGTGTTTCATTTAGTTCTATGATTCATTTTGAGTGAGTTTTTTGTATGGTGTGAAATCTCAACAACAAAAGGGCCTTCAACTGATGGGATGAGTCCCATCCATATTATGGAGGGCAATCTGCTTTACTCAGGATCTACTGATTTAAATGTTAATCACATCTAAAAGATATATTTATACACATATACATATATAAATAGATATATATATATTTATAGATAGATATAAATATCTATCTAACTATAGAGAGATATTTGTTGTAAGGTATTGACTCATGCAATTACAGAGGCTGAGAAGTTCTATGATCTCTCATCTACAAGTTAGAGACCCAGGAAAGTAGGTCATGTAGTTTGAAGGTCCAAGAGCTAGTCCGAGGCTGAAGGCCTGGGGACCAGCAGCACTGAAGGCAAGAAAAGATCAATGCCCCAGCTCATGGAGTCAGGCAGAGAGCCAATCCAACCTTCCTCTGCCTCTTTGTTCTATCAGATCCTCACCAGATTGGATGATGCCTACCCAACTTGGGGAGGACCATCTGCTTTGCTCAGGCTCCCAATTCAAATGCTAAAAATCTCTTCCCAAAACACCCTCACAGCTACACTCAGAAGTAACGTTTAGCCAGAGATAGGAGCATCCTGTTGATCTTGGTTGGCCTCGGCCTGCAGTGGCTTGAAGGATTTCAGTTCCTGGCCAGAGATTGAACTCACAGGCCAAGGCAGTGAGAGTACTGAATCCTAGCCACTAGACCAGTGGCCAGTGACAAGGCCCTGGCCTGTATGGCTTTGCATAAAATGAATTTCCACAAAGAAACAGAAAGTAGTGAAACAGGTAAAGCGTTTATTAGGAGGAAAAAGAGTACATGTGGATAGACAAATGGGAGGGCTCAGGGAGAGAGAGCTGCGCCCTCATGGTAGTTTGAATCACTTATATGGGGCACTTCTTCTGGGCTTCATTTGGCCAGTCATCTTGCTTTGCCTCATTCTGAGTCCGTATTTGGTTTATCTCAGGGTCCTCGCATGTGTGCATGTGCATCACTTAGCCAAGATGGATTCTAGTGAAGAGGCCTATGGGTAGGTTGACATCACTCTTTTTGACCTCTAAGGAGCCTTTCTGCGCATGTATGGTTGGGAAGGTCTCCTTGACCTTGAGAATGAGAAATATGTGGTTTCTACCTTTTATCTGGGCAAGGCTCAGCTCCTCTCTCACTCCTGCTATTTTGGAGTATCTGTCCACAGGGGACAAGCTCCAGCGGCTCAGCATGGGACCCATCTATCTCCTGCCTCACTGTGGCCAAGTCAAGGTGACACATACAGTTAATCATCACAATTTTCATTCATTTCCATGTATTTAAAACTTTCCAGTGAGATTTCTTCTTTGATGCATGGATTATTTAGAAGTGTGTTGTGTAACTTTCAGTGTTTATAGATTTTTCTGTTGTGTTTTTGGCACTGAGGTCTAGTCTGATTCCATCTTGGTCATAGGACATCCTCTGTACGACTGTCTGCAAGTTTTAAAAGAGCAGATCGTTCATCTGACCAACTCCTCGTTCTTCAAATGTGACCAGAGACGCCTGTTCTATAGGAGGAGGTTTCAGGTCCACAGGGTGGGAAGCAGCATTGTCTTCATGAGGTCCAAGAGCTGTCATTGTGTCCTTTCTAAGTGGCCTGCAGACAGTGCTGGGTGAATGCAGAACCCTGGATGGTGGGGCCCAGGTGAAGGGTCTGATCGTCCATGTGGGGCCTGAACCCACCGGTATCAGAATGGGGCTGCTATACCACACAGTGTATCAGACTCAGGCTTGGTCTACGCCACCAGCCCACACTCAGCAGTGAATTCAGGAGTGGGAGTCACTGACCTGGGACCTGGGACCCTTTGCTGCAGTGCTTGCACCTGGACAAAGGTCTCCTGGAGCAACAGAATACCAAGAAACTATAAGGGACTAAAAATAACTGTGTGCATGCGCAGTTGGGGCAAATTATGTGCAACAAGATACAAAGAGACCAAAAAAACCCCCAGCTGCCGCTTCTGAAGAGCCAGGAGCAAAAACAGGGTGTGGGGAGCAAAAGTAGGGTACTGCGCATGCCCCCTGCACACAGCACCACCAAGGGGGTGGGCAGATCACCTAAGCCAACCCTCCGGCCTGACCCTGGGCACACCCCTTCCCTCACCCCATATTAGCAATCAGCTCGCCAGTCCCCCCAGCCCCGGGGAGGGAGCTAGCAAAGGAAACTGTTACTTGTTCTCTCTCCTCCCTGCTGCAATAGGGGCCCCAGTAAAGCCTTGCCTGAATTTCTTGTCTAGTCTCTGATCAATTTCTGTTGATTAAGGAGGCCAAGAACCCTGGTCGGTAACAATTGGGTGGAGCCCACCCACAGGCCCCCAGGCAGCAGAAGGCACTCTGGGTCCTGGCTGGAGGCCTCCGCTACCCTCTAGGTCTGCAGGTGGGTCCCAGACCCCGATGGCCTAGGAATCCCACTTGTGGCCGCCTCCCGTCCTGGGTGGCTTGGCCCAGGCAGAGGTATGGAACGTGAGACACAGAAGACAGGCTTGGCTATGGGGCCAACTTTGGGAGGGATGAACCGGAGCTTGAGGGGATAAAGATGGAGGCTGACGAATCACGCTTAAGCTGGGCCCCGCAGTGACTCTGCTTGCCTCCTAAGTGCGAGAAAACGCCGCTCTTCCCGCGCTAGTGCAGAAGCAGCTTGCCCTTGCCAGCTGCCTCCTGCTCCTCTGGCCGGCGGGTCAGCAGGGACATGGGCCCCGGTGCTCCTCTCAGCCTGGTCCTGGGTGGGGCGAGCTCGGTGGGCATCGACACTGCCTCATCTGGTGCTGAGTGTCTCTCCAGCTCCCCCCAGCCCCCGCCCCCAGGGTGGTGTGGCAACAGGTGGCACTTGTCACCTCTCTGGGGCACCCTGGCTCTGCTCCTTTGGCCCCCACTGGGCATGTGGCTGAGGTTGGTGGCTGCATGGCTAGTGTCTGGCCACTCCTGGCTCTGCCCGCCTCCATGTGCTGGGACACCAGCAGTGTCACTCCACATGTGTTTGCACACAACTGACTCAGTGCTTCTGCCTGGAGGATTTTATCCTGCAAAGGTACTCGAAATTGAGTGAAGACAAATGACAAAGTCGGGCTTGTGACCAAAGAAACACCTACTGCTCACGAAACGGCCCAGTTTCAGTCTAGGATTGCCCACTCACACAGTGGCCCATGTCTGCTGCCGTAAAGCGGAATTCTGCTTTCGGTGCTGACTTTGACGTGTGCACAGTCAGCTCCCACGGGTGTGGAAGCGCTTGCCCAGGCATCCTTCTCCAGGCTCACGCGGGCCTGGACACCCGGACACACATGAGCTCTGCAGGCTACGGCTGCTGCCTTGGGGTATGGGTGTCAGACCCCAACTCCCTGCATCACTGTTTCCTTTACCTAAATCAGGATTCCATCCCTTTTAAGTCTGCTTTCCATGTCCTTCTATCATGCATGTTTAAAATCCATTCACAGTTTTATCAAAACATCTCTTTGGGAAAAAGTGAGCCTGGCATGAGCTGCTTGGGAATTTCCTGTTTATTTACTGAGGCTTCCAGACATACCTGGGCTCCTGTCCCACACGGCACGGCCAGCAGCCGCTTTGGCCTGAGGAGCCATCTGGACCGGAGCTAAGAGCGACTCACCTCAAACCTTCCCACCCCAGCGGCCCCTGCCCACGGTGGACCCCAGGCTGCTGCAGAGGAAGGCACCGGGTGCCTCCAGGCCAGAAGGAAACCCCCACAGGATGCCTTCCAGCAGGAGAGGGGTACCAGCAGGATCTCAGCCTGCAACGGAGCAGGCCTGTTTCCCCCTCTTAGCCTCCCTTGGGCAGAATGGGGGGGACAGCTGTGGAGGAAGAAATGTGCCCCCCCATGGTCACAATGTGTGCACAGGAGACCCACAGACCCACAGACCCCTCACCTATGCAGACACGCTGCCAGGCAGACACGCACGTGCACACACACACACACACACACACACACAGGCACTCACTCTGCTTAGCCAAGCCCTCCTGTAGACTCATCTCCTCTTCTGTGGAGGCTGCGTCAGAGCCAGGCTTGCAGCCGCCCTGCCAGGTCCGAGACCAGGGAGCCTTTTCTCTCAGGGGCCGGCAAGGCTGTCAGATGCACCAGCCTCACACCCACGTCCACGCTGGGAGCAGGGAGAGGGTTGGCGCCTTCCCCACCTGCTGCTGCTCTCCTTGCAGAGGCCTCCAGAGCTCTGTCTCAGACCCTACTGTTCTGCTCTGCCCATTGGCCCATTTCTCAGACTCGAGTAGGTGAATTCCCACAGTCAGGAAGGAGTAGCCTCCATGTTCCAGGGCTGCGGAGGTCTGAGCACTAGATGGTCCCTCCGAACATGGAGCTGAGGGGCCCTTCAGCCAGTGCATCCTGGGCCACCCAGCCCTCTTTCCCCCAGCCCCTCCAAGCCCACTTGGCCAGCAGGTCTGTCACAAGGCCAAGCCCTCTGGTGATGGGTGACAAGGAGTGATGTGTTCCCTGCTTTCGTTTCCTTTCTCCCAGATTTGCTTCCCCCTCAAGAGCAGGTCCACGACTCAGGGGAGTCAGACATGGGATCATGAATTCTGGTGATGGAGTTTTCATGATGGTTTAATGTCAGCATAAGTGTTGAGGGCCCTTCTCCCACCTCTGTGCCCAGATAGTTGAAGGGACATCTGTCCCTCAGGAGTTGCTAGGCTGGGCTTGCCAGAGAAAATCCTTGATGCCCATATGCTGTGGACTCAAAGTTTATGTGGCAGCCCTGCTCCCCCTAATTCTTATGTTAAATCCTAATTTCCAATGTGATGGTATGAGGAGGTGGGGCCTTTGGGATGTGATTAGGTCATGAGGGTGGGACCTTCATGAATGGGATTAGTGTCCTTATAAGAGAGCTCAGAGAGCTCCCTTGCACCTCCTGCCAGATGAGGACCCAGGAAGAGGTTGGCCATATATGAACCAGGAAGTGGGCTCTCACCACGCGTGAACCTGCCAGCACCTTGATTTTGGACTCCCAGCCTCCAGAACTGTGAGAAATAAACATCTGTTGTTTATAAGCCACCCAGGCCATGGTATTCTGTTGTAGCAGCCCAAACGGACTCCTACACCAGTTGAATTTGAATGGAAAGTCAATGGAAAATTGTTTTTAGTGTATGTCCCAAATAGCGCATGGGACATACTTATACTAAAAATTGTATTTGTTGTTTATCAGAAATTGAAATTTAACTGGGTATCCTATATTTTATGTTTTCTTTCTGAACCTGGCCACCCTGTCCAGACCCTTCTATCTGAGGCTCGCTTTTCCTTCACGAAGCAGCTGACTGGAGGATGCTGTGCGGGCCTCTTCCTGCAGGACCAGCCCTGAGAGGAGGTAGCTCCTGGTGGGCCCTCTCCCAGTGTCAGTCCTCCCAGCCCCGCTGGTCTTCATTCTGCCCAGCTTGCCCTCCCCACCCTGTCCCACCCTTGGCCTCCTGGGCCTTGCCTCCAGTACTCTTGAAAGGTGCCCACCCCAGGCATTCCTTCTGCCCCTGCCGGGCCTCTGGTCCTTCACCCTCTCTGTGCTTCTCCCCCAGCAGAGGTTCACTGAGTACTTTCTCAGCTCCAGGCCAGGCAGAGGGGGAAGGGGGAGGGGGGTGGGGGTAGCAGGACCACAGGGCCCTGCCCTCAGGAGCCTGAGTGCCAGGGTGGAGGCTAGGTACTGGGAAGCATTCCAGGGCTCTGCCCCTGGTGATGAGCTGCCAGCAGATATGCTTCCTGGTAAGGGCTTGCTTCGGCGTTTGCAGATGGCCGTCTTCTTCCTGTGCCCTCCCTGGCGGGAGGGGGTGCGGGGGGGGGGGGGGGAGAGAGGAAGAAGAAGCTCTCTGGCCTCTCCTTATAAAGACATTAATCCCATCACAAGGCTCCCCCTCATGACCTAATCACCTTCCAAAGGTGCCACCTCCAAACACCATCATATTTCAACATATGAATTTTGAGGGGGACACAAATATTCTGTCTATAACCATCTATAACAGAAGGCAAAGACACGGACTTCCCTGGTGGTCCAGTGAGTAAGAATCCGAGCTCCCAATGCAGGGGGCCTGGGTTCGATCCCTGGTCGGGCGAAACTATATCCCACATGCATGCCGCAACTAAGAGTTCACATGTGGCAACTAAGGAGCCCACGTGCCACAACGAAGATCCTGTGTGCTGCAACTAAGATCCAGTGCAGCCAAAATAAATAAATAAATAATTAAAAAAAAAACACGGAGAAGGATGTCCATTTGCAGCATCCTATGCCAAAATAAATAAAAAAAGAAACTAAAGACAAAGGAGGCTTACATCTATTATCGGACAGCTTTCGCGGGACGCGGGTCACGAACAAGCGTTCCTCACAGCCAAGTTCTGCCCAGGGGCCCTCTGCCCTCTCCTTATTCACTGTTTTCTCTGTCTACTCTTCAGCACCTGGGAGCTCAGCACACCTGCAGGAGTGGGTACCCAACGGGTTTCATCCATGATCACAAAGCACCTGCAATATGGCCACCAGAATAACAACACCTGTGGCAGTGGATAATCACAGCATTAACCAAATGGGAAAGATCCTTAGCATTTTGGGGGGGTTATTGTTGGTGGAGAGGTGCCTTAAAAAATATTCAATGGGATCCTAACCTTGAGACCATTAAAACCACTTTTGAAGCATTTTCCTCTGGAGGCAGTGGTTTGTGACTATATCTATTGCATCTCTCTTTGAGGCATCCAGAAAAGGATTCTTTAACACATGGTGTCAAAAAATCTAACTGATGGAATTGATTATCTTTAAATAAAAAGTTATTTTTGAAGTGGATGTTTTTTAGTATCATTATTCATTTCTATTTCCCAGCAGGGAAATGGATGGATTGGGCATTTCCCCAATCACTTGTCGGTGGCAAAGAGACTGGGCTTTATTTTATCATAAACAAAATGTTGTGTTGAGTCCAAACTTCTGATTTAGTTACTGTTGGGTGCACCATAGTTATTGTCGGGTGTGATCACAGATCACAAACTGCAGCAAAATCTAGAACTACAGAATCAACCGGTCTTGGATTTGAAAGGAGAAGTAAGTGGTGGGTTTGCTAAAGACAATTTGCAGAGTATTTTGTCCCCTTCTGGGTAAAGGAAACAACACGATGAAAACCCTGTTGTGGGTTTCCTGGCCCTCCTGACACCTCAGGAGAGGAGAGCTTGGGAGACCATCCTTCACAGTCTCCCCAGAGCCTCAGGCCCTGCGTGGAGGCCCCGACCACCAGGGGGCAGCGCTGGGCTGCTTGTGGCTCCAATGCCCCTGCTTGGTCTGTCTGTCGGCGGGGCGGGGCGCGGCGGGGCGTGGCGGCCGCGGGCAGGGTGGTTACCTTCTCTCTGCCCCAGAAGCAAATACAAAAGTCACCCGTAGTCTCCAGCTGGATTGCGTGTGAAGGGCAGAATTAATACATTTACTATTGTTGAAGTTTAAAATGATTAATCAACAGATTTAGAATTAGTCCCAGATCCAAAGGACACGTTAGTCCGCCATTTGGGTCAGTGTAATTTACGCTGCCCAGGACGCATAGCCTTCTCCCTTTTATGGCTTCAAATCTATCTACAGAAAACAAAAAGCAGTTAAAAGCCCTCCAAGACTGAGTCGAAGGCAAAAAATTTACTCCCTGCACTTTCTTATCATCATATGGGTCTCTGTTTACAACTTAAATGCAGCTTTGCACACTGTAAGGACAAAGCCAAAAGTCCTGTGAATGCAGCAAAGCCTTTTTTTTAGAAGCACAGGAGCCACCAACCACTCATCCAAAGACATCTCCAGATGCAGCTTCGTTGACGTTAGTATTTGTTGTGCCCAGAACGTGTGGTCTCCTCTGGCTCTGACATCCCCTTAGTAACACTGCTGTTGGCCCGTCTCACAGGGTGGACACAGTGACTGGACAGGTGTCACGGTCATCACAGGACAGCAGACCTCCTTTGATTGCACTGCACTTTACTGTATTTTTTACAGATTGAAGGTTGGTGGCAATCCTGTGTTGAGCAAGTCTATACGCACCATTTTCCCAACAGCATTTGCTCACTTCATGTCTCTGTCAAAGTTTGGTAATTCTGGCAATATTTCAAACTTTTTCATTATTATTATATTGTTATGATGATCTGTGATCAGGGATCTTTGAAGTTGCTTTCTGAGGGTTCAGATGATGGTTAGTATTTTTTAGAAATAAAGTATTTTTAAATTAAGGTATGCATATTGTTTTTAAAAGACATGCTATTGCACACTTAATAGATTACAGTATACTGGGAACATAACTTTTATTTTTTAATGATTTTTAAATTGAAGTATAGTAAATTTACAACATTGTGTTAGTTTCAGGTGTACAGCAAAGTGATTCAGTTTTATATATATATATATATATATATATATATATATTCCCTCAGATTCTTTTCCATTATAGGTTATTACAAGATATTGAGTGTAGTTCCCTGTGCTATACAGTAGGACCTTGTTGTTAGTGTGTATCTGCTAGTGTGTACCCTTCCCACCCCTTTCCCCTTTGGTAAACACAAGTTTGTTTTCTATGTCTGTGAGTATATTTCTGTTTTGTAAATAAGTTCAGTTCTATCATATTTTAAATTCCACATATAAGTGATATCATATGCTATTTGTCTTTGTCTGACTTACTTCACTTAGTATGATAATCTCCAGGTCCATCCATGTCCCTGCAAATGGCATTATTTTGTTCTTTTTTATGGCTGAGTAATATTCCATTGTACATATGCACCACCTCTTCTTTATCCGTTCCTCTGTCGATGGACATTTTGCTGCTTCCATGTCTTGGCTATTGTAAACTGTGCTGCAATGAACATTGGGGTGCACGTTTATTTTCCAATTACAGTTTTCTCTGGATATATGCCCAGGAGTGGGATTGCTGAATCATATGGTAGTTCTATTTTTATTTTTTTAAGGAACCTCCATACTGTTCTCCATAGTGGCTGCACCAATTTATATTCCCACCAGCAGTGCAGGAGGGTTCCCTTTTCTCCATACCTTCTCCAGCATGGGAACATAACTTTTATATGCATTGGGAAACCAAAAAAATAGTGCAACGCTCTTTATTGTGGTCAGGAACTGACCCTGCAGATCTCCGAGGTCTGCCTTAGCCAGAAGTTTCCAGGTGGAGAAGGGAGAAACAGCGGGGGGACTCAAGGGCCAGCCGTGGTGACAGACCTCAGCCGAGTGCTGCTCCTCAGGGCGCCAGTCTCCTCACCCACATTCTCTTGTCCAGACAACATCCTCTTGGGTCCAGCACCAAGATTTCTCCTTCCTCACGAATCCAAAAACCTCTGGAGCCGGCCAGTTCCTGCTGTGTGTCCATCCTGGGAGGGTCCAGAGCTCGCTCCGGCATCGCGGGCAGCAGCCCCTCGGCTCTTCCTGCGGTGCGTCGTGGTCCAGCCCTCCCCCCAGGGGACCTGTCTGCTCCATCAGTGGACTTAGCTGTCAGCTTCTGCATTCATGTCCCCTGGTTGGGGTTTAGCCCACACCATCCCACCTGGGGAGCTTTCCTTCCGTGGTGGTCATAAAATGGCTTTCCCTCTCATGTCACTGATCATGGCCTGCTATTTTCCAAGATCCTTGGACTGACAGGCAAGAAGCAGTTTGACCCCTTGTTTGTTCACACCCCTGCCATCCTCTGAGTTGCTTGCTTGTCCTTGGGGCTCGCCGTCCTCTCCTCGCAGCTCCCTTCCTCGGACTGCCGGGCTTTCCAGAGGCAGAGGGCACGAGGCACGATGCTCCCAACCCAGGTCCCATGGTGAGTGCTCATTCCAGCAGCTGTGCTGCTTTTACTGAATCTGGAGGTTCAAACATTCAGACCACACGTTTGGACCTGATGGATGTCAGGGCTCTGCCAGGGTAGAGGGGGCCTCGGGAAGGCAGGACTGTCCCCACTTCTCTGCCAGGGGGCCTTGGCCACCACCTCAGGGCTCGTTCTAGGGCACCCATCCTGCCAGAATGAGCGTGGGTGCTGGCCTTTGGTCGAAAGTTCAGACAGCGCTGTGCATATCGTGTGTGTTCTGCTCAGACAGGCAGGGGACAGAGGCCAGGGATAGCTGAGTGCAGTGCAGGGAGGGCTGTGCTGTCTTCCTGGGGGGCAGCCTGGGCTGGGCTGAGGACTTGCCTTTGGGGCCCCTGTGTGGGGTGTGTGATTGACAAGGGGAGGTGAAGAGGCCAGAGAGGATGGTCTTCTTGGCCCCCTACCTCTAGGCCTGGCCAGTGCCACCAGCTGCTGGACACACGGCGTTCCTGAAACCCTCAGCTTCCCCTCTCTCCACAAGCACATCTGGGACAAGCACGAACCTCGGGGCCAGTGGTGCTGTCTGCAGCCCATCCGCTGCTTCTTTGCTGTGGGACCTGGGGAGGAGGCTCTTACTCTCTCTGGGCCATGGTTTCTTGGTCCACCAGCTGCAATGGTGATCCTCCCTGTTGGTGGGAGAGTGGCCAGGCTGTGCCAGGATGGCCCCAAGTCCCCTGCAGGGGCTCCCCAAAGCCTTCCCCAGTCCTGGGACCCAGGGCTGAAGTGGCCACGGCCATGGGGCCACTGTCCCTGTCCATCCTCTTCCCAGCAGCCTCTACACTAACCGGTTGCTGCCCCCTTTCTGCCTTCTCCCCTCCCCGCCCCCCACCTCCCGGGGGCTGGGGGGAAGGAAGCTGGTCTGTCGTATTCATGGGCCGGTCCCCAGCACTGGTGAGCCCAGCACAAAGCAGGCTCCTGATCAGTGTTTGTGTAAGGAGTGTTCACCCTGCCTGCTGGACAGTCGTTTATCCCCTTCTCTGTCTGATTCAACTCTCAGCTCTCTGAGAAGTCTCCCTTACCCGGCGATCCCTGCTTAGAGCCGAGCTCAGCCCCAGTGCCCCGCTCCCAGCTGCTACCTGGAAAATGCAGAGCAGGTAGTCGCCCCCATTCCCTGGGCGGCTGCTTGCTGGGCTCACCTGGGCACACAGGGGAGGGCTCCTCTTCTGCACGGAGGGAAAATGTGCCGGTCACACCCATGGTCTGGGTCCCCTAGGCAATGGGGAAATCAGACAACAGTTCCGATGTCCAGGAGCCGAACACCCAAGCAAGGAGATGCACGCATGTGAGTCTGGCCAGGGCAGAGGGCAGACGGAGCTCAGCCTCCCAGAGAAAGGCGTGTAAAAGCCTGTGTGTGCCGAGAGCCCACGTCCACCCAGGCTGCTCCAGGGAGGGGGGCTGTTGGAAGGCCTTGGGGCCTACTGCATGGGCGCCAGAAAAGAAGGACAGGGTATGTTCATGTCTCAGCTAACCAAAACCATTTGCTGGTGGGATTGGAAAACCATACAACCTACTTGGAACACTGTTTGGAAATTTCTAATAAAGTGAAATATACACTCATTCTGTGAGCCAGAAATTTTGCTTCATTTGTATTTATCCAGAAGAAATGAAACTTTATGTCCACAGAACATTCACGAAGGCTCATAGTGACTTTATTCATAATAGCCCCAAACTGGAAGCAACCTGTCCATTAACGGGAAAGTGGATACACAAATTATGGTACAGTCACAATGCCCAGCAATAAAAAGTTACAAATGACCGATGCCGATACCCATGTGGGTGAATCCCCCAAACCAGTGGCACAAATGAGAACTGGCACCAAACAGTACATATATTGATTCCCTTTGTATGTTTGTAAGGACAGAGCAAATCTAGAGCAGCCTGGATAAGAGCTGCTTTTGGGGGTGGGATGCACTCGGTGTGGCAGGGTGTGAGAGTGATGTTCCGCATCTCGACCACGCTGGTTGTGACCAGGGAGTAGACATTTGTCAAAACGCACCCAACTGTACGTTTGGTATCTGTGCCTTTGGCTGTACATAAAATACGCCTCAATAAAACTGATGTTATAAAAAATCACTTTTGGTTTGAAAGAAAAATTCCTTGCTTAAGTAACCACACTATAGAGTCACAGCTGTTCATGGACTTGGCAGGTCTGAGCCACTTCACACGTCTGGAGCCCCTTGGCTCCCCTGAGAAAGCCCTGCCGTATCACCCGGCTGACACTGCACATCCCCCCCAGATCTCCTCCAAGGGGCCTGAGACCTTTCCCGAGGGCAGCTGTGGCCTGCAACTGACAGACGTGTTCTGACAGATGTCTCTTCCCCTGTAACCACGGGGAGACAGGGATACTTTGAGAATTCAGGGTACTCAGCACTGGCTCTGAGTTGTCACTCATTCCTGGTGACTTCAAAATACCACCGTGGTTCCACAGTCAAAGTGGGGGCTTGTGGAGGTCAGGAGACAAGAAGAGTTTTGTCCCAGGTGCGGGTGTCCACGGCGCTGGTGGGTCTGTGGTCATCTCCCCAGCTTCCAGTGCGTGGCTGGCAGCTGGCTGAGCCCCCACATCAGTTCTCCTGCCTTGGAGTGGATGCTACTTCGGTAGAAACGGGACAAAAGGGAAAGTCCTGGCACTTCCCCTCCCTACCATGAGAGTAAACCAAAGGTGATTAATTTGCATCCTGGAGGAACTGCAGAGATTCGTGGGGCTATCAATGACTCGAGAAGGTTCCTAATGCATCCCTTTATCGTTCCACAGCATGGGCGCTGATGGGTGGCTTTGGTTCGCCCTGGGCATCTGCAAGGACCACCAGGAGCAGTTTGCTCATGTCCGGGGGTGCCTGGGACTCATCCTGTTTTCCTGCCACAGCACAGCTGGCAGAGGCCCGGCAGAACACCACGCTGGATGCCACAATTGATGTCCTCATGCAGATTTGCACCTGCCTCCCTGAGACACAAAAGAGGGAGAAACCCCCCCACAAATATTCAGGGGCCCATCCTCTTGACAAAGCTGTGGGGAGACCATGGAGCATTTCAGGACAGCCCAATACGGTGAAAGAGACATCATTATACCTAAAAAAAGCAGGCATGACGTTTGCGGAGACTTTCTGGAGTTTGAAAGCAACATATTGGCCATTTGGGTGTACCCTCCCAAAGCCTTTACCAAGGAACCTGTAAGGCCACCAGGTGTGAGGGGCCCCTGGACCTCATCTCCTAATAGACCCAGTGACACTCAGTGTTTGTGGCCAACAGCAATGCTACCAGTGGGCAGACCACCGTGCAGAGCACCAGAGTTCTGGACAAGGCCATGCCCTCCTCTGCATGTGACTATTCTTCTCTCCAAGAAAGAGGTCCTGGCTGCTACTGGGTCCTGGTGGGGACTGAACAGCTGAGGGGATATCAGTGGACTACAGTCCTGAGCTCAGTGCACTATGGGCGGGGTGTGATCTGCACCGCCCTCCCAGGAAGTCGGGTCTATGTGGCTGCAATCTGTCATCTCATGGAGATGGTGTGTGAGAGCCTAAGAAAACCCAGAAGGCGCATGCAGTTGCGTGAACAGGTGGCTCAGACCCTGCAACATGTCCTCTTGCTTGTGGCCTCCTCTCCCGCAATCGATACCTCCTGGGAAGTTCCCAGTAACCAAATGGCAGAGGAGGCTTGCTTTCCGGTGGTTCTCTGTGACATGCCGGCTCCAGCTGAGAGCAGGCTATGAGGGCATTACAGCCCCAGTCTCAAGTGTCCCTGGAAGACGATGGGGAAGGGAAATCATCCCAGTGGACAGAGCTTGAGCAGAACAAATGGTTATCACTTTTCTGGAATGAAAGACAGCCAGAAGAATTCACCTACACCAGTGATTCTTCCCCTCCCCCCACCGCCTTGGGGATATTTGGCAATGTCTGGAGACATTTTTGACTGTCACATCCAGGTGGAGAGAGCTATTGGCATCTAGTGAGTAGAGGTCAGTCAGGGACTTGCTGCACATCTTACCATGCACACAGGACTGCCAAAAAGAACGATCTGGCCCCAAACATCATTAACGCCACTGTCGAGGAATCCCAATCCACGCTGATTTATGGGCAGGGACAAATAGTTGACTGGACAGTCAGGAACTTGGAAAGAATAGGATTCAAAGATCGATGACAAGGAGGTGTGGTGACGAAGGAAGATGTCTGGGGACGGCTCTCCTGGAGCATGGAGATATCATGTCCCATGTTTATGCTCATTAAATGTAACCTGTGCAGAGGAGGCTCTCAGGAATCGGTTGGACAAGATGGCAGGTCCTGTGATGTCAGCCAACCCTTTCTCCAGGCTCAATCGGCCCCAGTACAGAGGGACCCGTTTGCAGCGATGCAGGCTGGGGATGAGCGAAACTACACGATTTCCCTTCCTCAAGGCCAGCCTGGAGGCCGCCCCTGCTGAGCGCGAGTGACATTTGGCAGTGGGGAACGGTGCAGAGCCTCCATATGGTTCCCTCCCTAGGGTGGCCAGTCAGACGTGGCTGGCTGATTGCGCTGGACCCTTTCCATTATGAAGTAAGGCCATTTCTCTCACTGGAATACATGTATTCTGGATTCAGGTGTGCCTTCCCTGCCTGCAACACTTCTGCCAAAAACTACCATTCATGGGTTCAAAGGATGCCTTGCTCGCCATGATGGAGCTCCACAGTGTTGCTTCTGCAGAAGAATTTCAGCTTCATGGCTATGGGGTCACACACAGGGGCTTCACTCACTGCGTATCCAGCTGACCCGGGAGCAGCTGGCCTGATGGAGCCGGGAACAGCCCGCTGGAGATTGAGCGATGGTGCCAGCAGGGAGGCAGCTCCTGCAAAGGCAGGAGCTCGGTCTTACAGATGGACCTGATGATTTGAATCAGCCACGGCCGTATGGTGGGGTCTGTCCCATGGCCAGAACACACGGTCTGGGAGTGGGAGTGGCTCTTGTCACCATTTTGCCTCGTAACCAAGAACCTGTGCTTTCCCGCCCCCACCCCGTTCCCAGGGAGGGAGGGCCTCCTCCAGGAGCCATTCAGGGTGTCACTGGTCTGGAGGCTGAGACCCAGCCATGGGGGCTTCTCAGGCCACTGCCTCAACGCAGAGGAGGGAGCTATTATTTGGCTGGTGACGAACTTTAATCATCAAGGCAACATGGAGCCGCTGCTACACAGAGGGGTTGATCTGTGACATTCAGGGGACTCTTGGGGGTGCCTTTTATTACATCCACGCCCCCAATAAAAGTTAATGGTCAACTACAGCATCCAACAGGGGGCTTGTGATGATTCAGACCTCTCGGGAATGAAAGTTTGGGTTATTTCATCAGAAATGAAAGATCCCAACAAGCTGAGGTCCTGGCTGAGGGCAAAGGAAACCAGACTCATTCTGGAAGGAGGAGGTCAGGAATGTCAGCCATGGTCCCCGGCTGGTGACAGACACACGGCTTGTCTATTCTCATTTTCCTCCTTGCTTGGGGGGTGTGTGTGTGTGTGCGTGTGTGTGTATACAGACAATACGTGTATATGTACACACATACATATGCATACATGCACACGGGCGTGCATGCACGCACATGTGCACGCGCGTGCGCGCGCGCGCACACACACACACACACACACACACACACACACACACACAGGACTTGCTCTTTTCTTTTACTTCCAGTATCTCTCAGCGTTGTCCTGGCAACAGTTCGCTACTTGCCAGCTGCAGTTTGTTCTAATTGTGTTTTCCCCCACACGGAAGGTCCTGCCGAACCGTGTCCCCCTCAGAGACACCAGCTCTTCCTCCTCAGAGGCCTGCTTCCAGCCCTGGGTGCCCCCCACCCCTCATGCTTGTAGCTCATAACCACCTGGCCCCTGAGCTTTGCCCCCAGCCCTGGGATGAGCTTCACTTTCTCCATGCTGCCTCCATGGGCCCTTTTTGTTCTTTTCAGTCTTCTGATCCCTGTTCAACCAAGTCCCCATATTAAATTCTCTCTGTTAAAATAACTGATATGACTTCTGTTTTCCTAAATGATACACGGATTCCATGACTTGTTGGGGATTTAGAGATCCTTCCCTCAAGTCCCTCATTTTACAGAATATACTGAAATTTTATAGAAAACTGGGACCTGGAAAGGGGAGATGCCTTTCTCAAGGTCACTGTAATTTAGGGGCCAGAATTTCCTTCTTCCTGTGCAGGGCTCCCACCACCATCCTGTAAAGCCTTTTAAGCACCTCTCAAAGCTGCTGGTGGAGGAGTGTGCCTTTCATGTGGGATTCTCCACCTGTCCTGCAAGAACTAAGTACAGTCTCCTATTTTCTAGTGGAGAAGAACGTCCGAACCAGAAATGGAAGGTGGAGCCCTGGCCGGACGCTGTCCCCAGGGCCACAGTGCATCCCACAGGCCAGCTGAGCATCTTTCCTCTCCCTCTCCTTCTCCTTGTGTGTCAAGTCCACCCACTGGACAGGCTGGGAGTTGCTCCTGGGTGGACCTGCAGCTGGGAGCGCGGGTTCTTCCATCAGGCAAATTAGAGCTGCAATCTTGGTTTCGCCACTTACCTTGCCAAACTTCCCTCCTTGTCTACACAACAGGCATTTTGACATCTAACTCGCAGGGTTTTGCCTGGATAGAATCCCACGATGTCCGTGATGTGCCTGAGGCAGAGCACAGCACGTGGTGGCCGCCACCACCACCACCACCACCACCGCCCCTGCCCCAGCTCCTGGGAGGTGCTCAGCTATGACTGTGCTGGAGCCCATCGCCTGCCTGGGACAGGCCCGCAGCCCACAGGGAAACGACGTACTTTCTTTTACAGACACCATGCCTCTCCTGCACAGAAAAACATGTGCAAATAAAAAGCCACAGGAAAATCCTCTTATTCTCTGTGGCCTCCCAGTTGCCGTCTTGCTGACCTCTGGCGAACACACGTTAAGGGAAGCTCTATTGTTTTCATTTTGACAGAAAGTGTCCTGACCATTTAAAAAGGACAGAAACTCTTGTCTCACATAATAAAACTGTGATACCTAGGTTTACATCTCATCTGATTGGAAGAACACTTAAAATAAAAATGGGTAAGGAGGGACATCTGTTAGAATCCTCTTCCTCCGTGCCATAAAACTTTTCTTAGATGGTGTTTTACCAGGGACACTGGAGTGGGTAAATAATTGGACCAGCCAGTGCTTTACAAACATGTTAATTTATTGAGTAGGCATCAAAGCTTCTCTCCATGTCAAGTAATGGAGAAGCCGTATCACACGGATTACAGAGCTATTGTTACTTGAAATAATCTTTCATAAAAGAAAGAAATGAAATACAGTTCTTCTATAAAAAGTGCAGTAGTAGTCATTACTGGAAGTTTTCCAAAATGAAAGCAAGATTTACTACATATTGCAAAAATCGGTTTAGTGCTTTAATACTTTACAAAGTAACAACCCAACCACCAAAGACAAGCTCTTACAATGGGTTCCTTCTCCAAGGATAGACCAGATGGAAAAGAATATTTGCATTGAATCAGAAAAGGGTTCTGGACAACTCAGTTGAAGCAACAGGGATTTCTGACCCCTTTCTGACTCAATGTTTTCCTTCGTCCATGGTAACAAGTAAACTGGGGAAACAAAGTCATGTATTTTATCCCAAATCAGTCAAATGAACCAGTAAAAGAAAAAAGAAAGGGAAAGAAACAGAGGAACTACATTCACTTGCCAATGCGTGTTGGAAGGAACCAAGCAAGTACACATCAGCAATCATCAGTTAAAACGAGACACACTGGTTGAAGCTGAGGGTGAACGGGGGTTCAGGTTCTGAGTGCAGACTCAGGGGAGCCCCCTGTGGCTCTAAGGGCCCCGTGGGTGGTGGAGGGCCCCGGGCTTCCTCGGGGTGTTGAATGATGACTGGCTCTGGGAGGTGGCGTTTGCCTCGTGTACAGGGGCTCTGGGCCACTTGCCCGTCTCCGGTGGCTTTACTAGTTTTGGTCACGAGTTAGTGGGGACAAGCTGCCCCACTCCCACCTACCAAATCATCACTCCAGGGCAGGCGTTTGGATTCCATTCCAGGCAAGCAGGAAAAACTGGACGGGCTGCAGGGCTCCTGCCTTGGAGGAAGTTTGGCGAGGGCCAAGGAAGCAGCCCTGGAAAGGTCGCCCTCTCTGAGCACTGGCCAGGAGCATGTCTGCCACACCCGCGTGTGTCAGGGCAGCAATGAAAGGGGCCTTGTGTATTTGGCAATTCAAGCGAAGGGACACACACGTGTGGGCTCACTCACTGTCTGCAGCTGCCGAGGGAGTGCTACGAGGGAGCTCCTGGCCCCCCAAATGGGGGACCCTAAAATATGGCACCCAGAGAAGTGACATCAGAACCACGGAAAGGGAACAAGAGAAGGACAAAGGCTTTTAACCAGGCCACAGTAGGACAAGGGTCCTATAAGAAGCTTGTAACAGTATTTTGCCAACAACTGGTAGAGGAAAACACATTTGGCCAAAGGACCTAGAAGTAAACACCAAGGTTAGGTAGTTGGGAAGATCATCCCGCAGGGGTAGGAAGTTCAGAGGGGGAAGCATCCCTTCCCTGCTGGTGGGCGAGGCCACCAGGGGGCCTGGCCGAGGAGGCTGTGTTGTTTGGCTCTGCTATGTCCAGGCTCTGCCCCTGCAGTACACACACACCTGTGACCAAGGGGCGACAGGGGGCCTCCAACTTTGTCAACGCAGTCCCCCCACACCTGTGTGAGCAGCTCCCCTTCCCTGAAGGCCTGCTTTTGGTGACATAAGAACGGGTCCTGCTAGTGGTCAGGCTGATGCCCTTTCCTGGGCAGGGTCATCTGCTGCCACTGAGTTTGCTCTAGGAAGGAAGGCCTGTCTCCCTGGAGACACTGTGAAGGCACAGCGTCCTAAGGACCCATTATAAGGGACTCTCCAGAATGGTCCAGGCCCATGACGACCTCATGGAGGGGGTGTGATCACGAGAGGTGCCCTGGAGGAAACTGTCCCCACCTCATCCTGTCCCAGAGGGCCCTCTGTAGACAGCGGAGTACCTTCTCTATGAGGGAGGGCCCCGGGGCAGGCGTTTACACGGGAGACCCGCCACCATCAGGTCTGGTGCTCACTGCCGCATCCGGCCTTCGTAAACCACAGGCTGGAGAAGCAGCCAGGCTGCTCTATCAGCTAAAATTCTCCCCATTTAGGGGCAAGAGTAGAATCTCGACTTGATAAAGGCTGCAACTGATACTTTTAGGCTTCTTAATAGCTATCAAATTACTGATTTCATTTTCTTTTTTCAACAAGTGTTTATCCAGCACCTAATATATGTCAGGCGCTGTTGTAGGCACCAGAAGTACAGCAGTGAGCAAAACATACAAAAATTCCTGCCCGCGTGGAGCTTACATTCTATGGGGGCTGGAGGGAGGCATACAATGAATGAATGAATGAATAATTCACACGCAGCCCTCAGGTGGCGATAAATGCACAAGAGGAAGACGCGCAGGGAGGCGGCAGGGAGGGTGGGATGTGTTGGCTTATTAAATAAAGAAGTCAGGGAGAGCCTCATTGAGAGGTGACATTGGAACAAAGACTGGCAGGTAGTGAAGGGTGGCTGAGGGTGGGTGTTGGGAGAGGACATTCCAGGCAGAGGGCATGTGCTAAGGCCCTGGGCCAGGCTTGTGTCACTGGGGCAGAGGTTGGAGAAGTACAGGGGTGGGAGTGGCCTTTGTCAGAACCTAGTTGTTTCTTTGAAGTCATCCTGCAGTGTCTGCTCTATCACAGATGTTCTCAAGGAGCTGGCTCCACTAATTTATCCTCTTTAAAATAATGAGTTGCTTTGGTCTTGAGCATATTCAGCCTATACTTAAAAAGCCAGTGGTACCTCTCATCTTACATTAAAGAACTGATTGTGCGTGTGTGTGTGTGTGTGTGTGTGTGTGTGTGTGTATTCTTGAGATGCTCTCTTGGAGGAATAAAAAAGGATAAGCAATGGGCATCATTTTGTACATACATAATTAGGGTGGGACTCTTTTTGCAAGCATCAAACAGCAAAAATTGAAATTTCAGCAAATTATTTTGCAAAATAAAATGGAAATATAATATTTTAGCCTTGTTTGGAGATTCTGGTTTCTGTGCTGTTCCTGCAGTGATGTGTGTATTAAGTCAGCCGGTGGGGGGTGGGGGTGGGGGTGGAGGAGCACGGCATCTTGACACAGCACAGACTACACACTTGTTCCCGAGAGGTCTGTGCAGGGCAGCCCCCTCTCTATTCTCTGCTGGGGGTGGGCATGCAGTGAAGAGGAAGGACTGGTTTTGGGGAACAAAGTTACCCACGTGACTGCGAACAGACCATCTCGCACATTGCTCGGAGCAATCATGAAAGTCTTCCTGATCAGGGTGCCTCGGAGAGCTCCCTGCAGCCTCCAGGCCTCCTGAGGGGAGTGTGGGGCCCCTCGTCATCATGTGTGCCCTGTGGGTCTCCTGGGGATGAAGCGCCCTGGGCCCAACCCCGTGCCAGCAGATCCACCGTTAGAATCACGCTCTGGGCCGCTGGGACCTGTGCTGGAGAGTGGATCTGGGCACTGGGGGGACGAGACAGAAACAAGAATGAAGCTGGGCACCTCTCCCCACCCTGGAGCCCCACACCGAAGCGGCCCAGTTCCAGTAGCAAGGAGAACTTATAGTTAGGACTGAAGGGCAAGGTGGGGCCCGGAGGTCTCCAGAGAGCCACCGCTTTAAGGCTTTTTGGAAGGGGGTGCCTGCTCCCTGGTGCCAGGGGTGCCAGCCACTGTGGGGCCCTTTCTTGGATGTGCTTGCGCTCGGATGACAGCAGAACCAGACTCTGGACAGAGGCAATGTCACAGCGGCCGGGGTCTGACAAGGCAGGGTCCGCTCAACCACGACACACGTTTTCTTCTTATTTATTATAACCGTTGGAACAAAGAAAAAGAAAAAAGCACTCGAGGAACTTAATTTGTAAAGTCCACACCACAATGAGGAAAACTGAATCGTGTCCTAAAGAAAGAAACCCTCCCAAACGTGCATTACTCCACATCTCTTAGTAAACATGAAAGACACAGCGAATGGAACACATGGTTTGGCAAAGCCTTTTTTTTTTTCCTCACACAAATTTCCCACCACTGATGGGTACAGCCCTTTTTTCTTAACCAACGTGAAATATATTTTGATCGGTTAAGTTTATTTCTGCAAAGTAGAGTAGTTCGCAAAATAAGCTTGAAGTCGCTAAGCGAGGAGGTGAGAGCCACATAGCCACGGCCCTGCCCCAGAGGCGGTGGGCACTGCCTGGAGGATTTCACGCCTCGAGGTGTGCCCCCTGCTATCTTGAGTCACTAAATTCCTGACGGTAAGCTACCAGAATTAATAAATCAAATCACTTTGGAAAACATAAAGTTTGTAAAGTAACAGATCCCAACTTTTCAGAATGCCACTGGAGCCACTGGGTGGTGATAGGCAAGAAAAAGGTCCACAGTAACTTAGTGAATAGAAAGTATTCATTTAAGAGGAAAGATGCAGTACCAAAATCCAGGAGCAGAAAACAAATCAAGCTTTCCATGGAAAAAGAGGAGACATTTACACAGTTCCACTTTCAGAGGGGATTTGAACAAAGAGCAGAAAACATTTCACCCCCAAGAGCCCACAGCGGAGCCCCACCCAACCTAAAGTTAGCCCCCCAAGGGGGTAACCCTGTGACAATATAAGGGTGCAAAATATTGCTCTCTGGCATATTCTGAAAATAATATAAAAATAATTTCTATAGTACAGTTTAAACTTGGCTTGTAAAATCTCAACATAACAGCATAAAATCTACAAACGGAATACACTTAAAAACGCCTTCCTTTCACAATATATTATTTTTTAAAAAGTCATATACCCAGGTAACGCAGTTGCAGGAAGTGTGAAGCAAATGACTGAAATAACCTCCACTGGGGTTTAGAAGTATCTGGGATCCTTCTGGAAACTTGCTGTCACTTAAGAGACATCTGACCTTTCCAGAAAGGGAAGTTTGGCCAGGTCAGACCGGCTGGGGAAGGCGGCCCACAGGTGGGGCAGCTGCTCAGCCCGTGTCCAGGACCTGTGCCTAGGTGGGGCTCATGGCCTTTCTAGAATCGGGACTGGCCGTCTTCCTTTTCTCTAGCACCCCCAATCCACTTCCTTTTCCTCCCACTCCACAAAGGGCCCCTAAGTCACAGAAGGGCATTAGAGGACCTCTTGACCCACACGTGAGAAACACAGCAGTTTCTAATAGTTCCTGTCCAGCCTGATGAACTCATTTCGCCTGAGAGATGTCTGGCTTGGGACCAGGGCTAAAGGTCTCTTGTGAACACTGGGGCGGGGGTGGGGTGGGTGGCTGGACTAACACATTTAAGGGAACAGTGGGCTCTCTCAGTTTTTAACATTGTTTTTAGAGGAAGGATGGATCCAGATCTCTCACAAGAGGAGACGTCTATTTGTAAACGATGTGGACGGAGGGCATCGTACCAGATGGGAGTGACACCCACAGGCGCCCTGCACATGGAGCGGCCGGTGCAGGGGTCTTCCATGTTGTGGGGGGGAGGGGAGGAGCCTGGGGGTGGGGTCTGGGGTTGGATCTCAGGCTCTTATTTATGGCATATATGTCAGATGTGGGTGTGGTGGTGGTGACCCTGAAATCCGAGGAGCTAGAACAGGTCACTGTTTTTTGATATTACCTACAAATAACACTGCCTGGCTTTAAAGGTTTTCCTTTTTCCTCTGGTACTACACATGGACCATTTTTATTCTCAGTTTGCCTTCCCCCCCCCCCCGCTTTTTTTTTTTTAACCTGGCAGAGAGCATGAGAAAGATAAAATATTTGCACAGTCAGTTTTGGAAATTTCTGGTTGGCTGTTTTCATGTTAAAAAAATTAAAAAACAAACACGAGATTACTTTCTGCCTCCTTGACTTCTTGTGCGTGTGTGTTTGGTTTCTGAATGCGCAGGGGAGCATTTTCCAGGCTGTCTGTTCCACCTTCTGTGAGATGCAGGGCAGGAACTGGCGTCTACACGTGAAGCCATATTTATTTCCTGTGACCTCACAGCTTTGGATGGCAAAGCAGCTGGTCAGCATGACGTGAAGAATCAGTCCAAAAAGCTGCCACAAACCCTCTTGAGGAGAGAATTTTTAAAAACTACTTTTTTTTAAACAAAAGAAACCCCAGTAATATGAAGGACATGAATGTTAGTAATTACCACACACTGAAAGTATCGTTTAGCACGAAAAGTAAAACTTTCGAAAAATTTAAGATCCTATTTAATAAATAATTTTAAGGAACCACTTATGTAAACCTTGAATAAATTACTGAAAACTCCACGTGCTGTGGACAATTAAAAACAAAAAGAAATTACTCACAGGAGATACTCAAATTAGTTTATTATATCAATAATTCTTCAAACAAGTAAAAACAAAAATCCCCTTCCGTATTTTTTTTTTTTTTTTTTCCTGCTCTTTATCTCGGGGGAAAGCATCCTTTCTGGAGAAGGAGAAGCTGGCGCCAATGAAGAGATGGTCTACCTCCTGTGTTTTCTGAAGATACAACCACAGAGAAGCTGGGTGCTTTCTCCTCTCTTTCTTGGGATTATTAGAGGCTATTCTAAGGCTCTCACAGGTTTTAAAGGATTCTTTTGCTAGTGAGGATTTTACCCATCGTATCTGTATTTCTTGGAAACGAGATCTTTCCTTAGTGAGGCGGGTTTAACGCCTCAGTGTCCTTGGCCAAGAACGGTATTCTCCAGAGGTAATCTTGGAAGGAAGACGCTGCATATTGCTGCTCAGAACAGGGTAGCTAAGGACACATTATTTTTTCCTCAAGAAATGTAAGGAGGCACCAAAATAGGGACTGCTCAGGGATGGGGCTGCCCCTCATGTGCTCTGGAGCCACAGTCAGGGTTACCCGCACCCTGCAGAGGGGACCCCGATGGGAGCGGTGCCCCTCCACCTGGCTGATCCCAGACAGATGCGGGTGGAGGTGGAGGTGGGGGTGGGCTTCCTTCCCGGCGGCCCTCAGCCCCTCCCCTCTGGAAAGAGGCGCAGGCCGGGTTTCAGGGCGGCCTAGAGGGGGCTTACACAGTGACCGCAGGGTCAAGTTCTCGCCTCTCTCCTGGGGCACCGATGGTCGCTTCCTAGGGGCCACTCTGGTGACAGAGCATTGAGGAAGTGTCTTCGAAGGAGAAATGTGAGCAGGCTGTCATCTTTGCTCATATATGGTCAACTCCAAATTGTGAGTTCGGAACCTTGCCTTTGGGCCCCAAGGTGTCTTTGGAAAGCTCCTGTCGCCTGAGCTGCCCGGCACCGGGAGTGATCGCTACACCTCACCGCGCCCTGCGAGGTAGGTTGTCCGGTGCCCATCCTACAGACGCCCGCGACTTTGATGGCAGTGTGAATGTCGCTCGAGCCGGGGACTGTGGGAGGAGGTTTTGCTTATGAGATGGAGCCGTGTATTCCTAAAGGGTCACAGGGACCACCAGGGCGCCAGTGGGAGGCCAACCGCCCTGTCCTCCAGGGACCCGGGAGGGGCACAGGTGGGAGCCCGAGGCAGAGCCGCCACCGCGGTCCCGGGGCCGCGCGTTTGCTTCGAAACCCTAGGTGGCAACAATCGCACGCAGGTGACCGCTACATGGAAGAGGTCAGTCGCCGGGTTAGGGAAAAAAGAAAAAAAAAAAAAAAAAGGCATGTAAAACACTCCCTTCTAAAAACAAAGGGCTGCAAATTTCTTTATTTCTCTTATTGAAGAACAAAAATACCCTTGCAATGGCTATTGAGTTTCCACAGGTACGAGGCAGATGCTAGCTAGCACACCCACTTCCAACAGTATGACTTGTTTCCTATCCGTCTACTACCTGAGTGGCGTCAGTGTAGGTTCAGGCACCATTAGGAACGTTTGACCAAACACGTACACAGCACGGACAGAGGATCGCCGGCCTCCCGGTGGACCAGGGCGCGGAGGAGACACCAACAGCGTGGAGAGGACAGCCCAGCCGGCGGGGCCGCGGCGCGCGCTCAGGGCCGGGCCGCGCGCGCCTCGCGCCGCCGCCGCAGCTCCTCGCGGTAGCAGTACGAGCAGTAGTGCTCGGTCTCTGCGCGTCCATAGAACGCGCAGTTCTCGCGCTGGCAGCGCCGCTGCGCCGGCCCCGCGCCGGGGCCGCCCCGGCCGCCCTCACCGTTCGATCGCGCGGCCGGCGCGTCGGCGTCGGCAAACTCCAGGCCGTCGCGCGCCGCGCCGAAGCCGTTGGTGTAGGTCTGCGACTTGGGCTCGGCCGCGCCCGCCGCTCCCGCCGCGCCGGGCAGGGTTATTGGGACGGCGCGCGCCAGCGACTCGACCGTGTTGACGGTGCGCAGGGCAGCGGCGCGAGCCGGGCTGTAGCTCTGCGACGACAGCGAGCGGTTCTGCTGCGGGTACGTGGCGCACGGCCGCAGCGCGCCCACGGCCGGGGCGCACGCCTCGTCCCGCGCGCCCGCCGCCTGCACGTGGATGACGCTCTGGCGCCCCGGCGCCGGGGGGCTGCGGCCCGGGACCGGTCCGCTGGCACCCGCGCGTCGCGCGCCGCCGCCGGGGCCCGGGGAGGCCGCGCCGCCCGCCGCTGCCCGCGCCGCCCGCGCGCCCGCCGCTGGCCCGGGGCTCGGGCGCTCCTTGAGCTTGAGCACCAGCTGCGTGGGAGGCCCGGCCGGCGGGCCCGGCGAGGCGCGCTCCGGGCCCGGCGCGCCCTCGGCCTCTGGCCTGCGCGGCGGCCGCTTGGCCGTGGAGGCGGCGGCGGCGGCATCGCGGCGCCGCTGCTCCTGCTCGGCGCTGAAGCGCTCCTGCGCGCTGGTCAGGTAATAGCCGATCATCTCCTCGTGGAACTGGTGCCGGTGGCTGGTGAGCAGCAGGCCGGCGAATATGAACTTGCGCTCGCCCTGCATGGCGGCGCGCAGGATGTTGAGGCTCAGCTTCACGTCCGTGCTGTACTTCCAGGCATCGCCGCGGGGCCCGCCGCCCTTGTCGGCCGGCGACGCGCCCGCCGTCTTGTCCGTGGGCGACGGCGTGGTCTTCTCCGAGGGCGACGTGCTGGCCGAGGCGCCCGACTCCTCCTTGCTGCCCTTGCGCGCCTTGGCCTTCTTCTCCTTGCCGCGCTCGGGCGGGTCGCTGTGCTTGCCGTTGGCGGAGTTGGCGCGGCTCATCTTGCCGTGCACCAGGCCGCCCAGGCCGCCCATGTTCTTCTTCAGCTTGATGCCCAGCGTCTTGCTGAAGCTGCCCAGCTTGTTGGCCACAGAGTCCGCGCGGGTCTTGTCCTTGTCCTTGCGCTGCTTCTCCTTCTCCTTGTCCTTGCCATTCTTGCCGTTATTGCTGTTGGAGTTGCTGCACACCGAGTCGCGGTCCGAGTCCAGCGAGTCGGGCAGGGACTGCACGTCCTCCCCCGCCGAGGCCGTCGGGGACTCCGGCTGCGCCAGAGGGGCCTGCAGGGGAGAGGGAGGGCAGGGACGGGAGGAGGTTAGAGATCAGTTGGCCCCACGCGGCCGGTGGAGGCAGACCCCGCCGCCGCGGTGTGGCTTCCGGCCTCACTGCCCGAAACCCGAGCTGTGTCCCAGCTTGAGAGTCTCCTGATTCTCGATCTAGAGCCGCTGCCTTCACAGCCCTCGTGGGGGTGAGAAAAGAACACCCACAGCCACGTCATGACATACTCCAGGCAGCTGGACTCTGGAGCCAGACTGCCATCCACTGTCACTCGTGCCATCAGTAACATGGGGTATCGGGACCTGCCTCAGGGAGCCCTGTGAAGTTTAGATACACGTAAACGCTGGAGTACAAAGCACTCTGAGCAGTGCCAGTTTGTCCTGGGTACTGTGTGCCAGGCACTGCCCTCCTTGCTTTCCTCATGAAACTTAAAAAATATTCGTTACGAGCCCGACTTTATGGGTAAGTAAATTTATGTCTGGGGAGGGCCAATTATTTGTAATTTTTGTTTTTTAAACAAATCCCTTTTCCTGGGACTTTACTACTGAGATCACAAAAACATAAGTCAGATACTTAAAGCGAATCCCTCTTAGCATCTGGAGGCAGGGCCAGCATGGGTCCTCCCTGGGGGAGGGGGCCAAGTGGGGCGCCAGCCCCCTGTCTCACAGCCCTCCCCTCATGGAGGGGAGAAAAAGAGGGGAGAGAAGAAGAAAAGGAGGGGGTGCCGAGGAATCGCGCCCTCGGTTCCCTGCCTTTTCCAAGGACCCACACACAGTTTTATAGTTAATTCCGCTCCGTGGCAGCACATCGTGTTCCCATCTCGGCAAGAGAGAGTTTTGTGTTGTGAGTTGCCTATGGTTTGTTTTCTGAGTGGGCGTGTTTATTCCTGTCGCTCTGGAGAAAGTAAGGGGACAAAAATTTTTTGTCCCTAGCCGGAGCGCGCGCCTACGTCCAGACTCGCAGGCACAGGCGCACAGAGGCACGCGTTGCAGCCCAGCCGGGGCGGCAGGGCGGCGGGGCCGCGGGCAAGGCTGGGATGCACTTCGCCTGCCCGCCCCGGGCCGAGTGCGCCTGCCGTCCGTCCCGGCGCGCGCCAGGCTCACCCGGGTCTCAGAGGGGATCCGGATCCACGTCACATTCATGTAGCTGTGCAGAAGGTTCAGCTTGGCTTCTAGCGACAGGATCAGGCTATCGAGAGAGGAACACCGAGTGAGATGCGCCCCAGCTCGCCCTCGCGCACCCCGCCAGTGCAGCCAGCCAGCCCCGAGGAGCAGGGGCGCCGTGTCCAGCCCCTCCCTGGGAAGCCCGGAGACAGACCGCCCCGTAGGGCGCCAGGGGAGGGGACACAGGGTAGGGTCTTACTGGGCCAGCCGGGCGTTATCATTGTCGTCTTTCCCCCACTCCCAGTCCTTCCCGGGGTCCACCGCAAAGTGCAGAGGCAGCAGCTTGTGCTCTGAATCCGTCAGGGGGATCACGGCTGGAACGCAAAAGAGAGAGACCCGTGCCAGGTGGCTCGGGGGCGGGGACGGGAGGCTCGAAGTCCCCGTGACCCCCAGGGAAGACAGGAAAAGGCCACCGAGACCAGGTGTCTCCATGATTGAGGAAACCGAATGGAGTTGTACACAGGACCTCTACGCCAGGAGGGGTGTTAAGGCCGGAGGTTTCAAACGCACCATGAACAGTTTAAAAAGTTTCCTCTTTATTGTGGAGGCTGAAGAGCATTTGGAGACCTGGGCTTGACCTGGGTCAAAAGACAGGTGCCGTCCTTGGGCAGCAGACAAAAAACAGCTATTACTGCTTCTGTGGTTTCTAACGAACGACCCAGGCCAGACAGCGCAGTGAGCAAGGTCACCTGGGAGGGGGCTTGGGGCCAGGCCCGCCCATCTCCTCCCAGAGAAGGGGAGCGAGGACTGCCTGCGCACCTGCTCTGTGTTGCTGCGGGACCCACGGACCCTGTGGCCCTTGCCACAGGGACCTCACATCCTGTACTAGGGACAGGATGAACAGGTGACATACAGCTCAGGCTGTCAGGTGGTGATAGCACCCTGAGGGTGAACAGCAGGCTGAGGGAGCTTTGGCAAGCTTTTCTAGGGCTGACCAGTGAGCCTTCTGGGGAGGGAACGCGTAGGTGGCCAAGGCAGTGAGGAGAGATGGGCTCCACACTGCACCCAGGGATGGATTCATCAAAACACACCCCTGCCCTGGGGGAACCTGGGCCCTCCTCAGAAAGGCTGGGCTGGAGGCTGCTGTTTACAGGTTTGTCTGGGATCTGCTGGGAGCTTCTGAGCCTGGTGGGATCAGCTCCCTAGTGACGGGCTTACTCTTGTTGTCAGGGGCAGAAAGAATGCGGGCTTACTCTTGTTGTCAGGGGCAGAAAGAATGCGGGGAGAGGACAGGAGCCATCCTGTTTCTGCCCTCTGGGCACAGCGTTGCGTGGGGACTGCACTAAGCTCCCCTGCAGGCCTCACCTGAGCATCAGGCCCCAGCAGAGTAGCACAGCCTGGGGCTCCGCCAGGCCAGCTGCTATGTTTGCTGGAGCTGGGCTCCATGCCAGTGGCTGGTGGAGAGAGCACTGGGTGCTGCCCTGAGTGCTGCCTGGGGAACCAGCCTGCCCAAACGCTGGGGCTGGCACGTGTGGGTGCAGGGCCTGGTGCACCTTCAGGTGTGACACTCAGACCCTGCTGCGGCCTCCACAGGGAGGTCTCGCCTCCGCTGTCGCACCGGCTTAGGAGGCAGTTGTGGCCGGGCCCCTTTCTAGAGGGGGAAGTGGGCTAGGAGCTGAAAGCTCATGGATGGGGGCCTCCCTGTTTCAGGCTTATCCTTGCCTATTCAGGCCCTGGAGCACCTCTTTCCTGCTCCTGTGCTGGCGGCCAGATGTTGCCTGTGCCTGATTGAACACATGGGGCCTCCCACACGCTGCTTTCCTTTGGCACCGAGAGCCCCATCTCTGGGGACACTGAGCCCCCCAGGCACCACTCCAGGATGCACGGGGCCTTGCTCCTTCCTGGGGTTTACCTTACCTTCTCCTTACTTCCCCCCCTCCCCCACCCCATGCTGGTCATGAACCTGGTGTCACTTCCCCAAGATTCATGACAAGGGAATCACGGCAAAAACAGAAAAGACAAATCAATAAACAATAAATACATAAAATCTACGATTGAATACCGTTAATAATTGATTTTCTGGTAAGAAATCAGAAACATTGACTCAGCGCTGCCCTCCAGTTGCTAAAGACACACAAATAATCCTCTTCCTCTACCCCAGCCCCTAACCCCTCATATAAGGGAAACACAGCTTTGCTCCAGAATTTCCTTTTCATCTCGATGTGGCTGGGTGGCACTGTGCTCAGGTTTGGGAGGTCAGGGGCCACTTGGTCTGCCTAGGCCACAAACTGCTCAGTCCAGCCTTGATGTGGCTGTGACACACAGGCTGCCCCTCCCCAGGCTGAGCTGCAGGGTAGTCACACCCAGGGAGGGCTGCAGGATAGCTCAGGACCAGCCTCCCTTGGGCCATACCCAGGAGCTAGTCCCATAGTTCCAAGGGTCACCACGACAACAGAGAGAGGGTCGCCCCGGCTTCCCACCCATGGGTGTGGGCAGGGGGTAGAGGCTCCCTCTGTAGACAGGGCAGCATGGCTCCCTGGAGGGCTTGGTAAAGGCACCCACTCCAGGCGCCATGCAGATGGCCATGCAGATGGCCAAACCAGTGTCCAGGAAACGGGCCCAAGGACTCTTTTAAATAAGCATCCCCTGTGGGTCTTAAAATCAAGCAAATCTGGGAAACATTGTTCTAGAATAATCTGTTAGGAGCAGTTTCTGTGGGTGCAACGTGGGCGATTTGGGGTCTGGCTGTCCACCTTCCCAGGGGAGAGGTGCCTTGAGGGCGCCTGCCCAGGCCCCCACCCTAGCATTAGGAAAGAGCACATGCTTACTCGCACCCATGGGGCGTGAGCAGAAGTGCTGGGGGAAGCCCTGGGCGATGTGGTTGTGGGGTGGGTGCGCCTTCTCCCCTTCACCCCTTCCCACCGTGATGCCTTCTGATCATGGCGGCCCTACAAGATATCAGGGATGCGCTCCTGACTCCCCACTTGGAGGGGACCTGCCCACCCGTCAGGAACACCTGTTTTAGACTTTATCTGCAGGAGAACCAAACTCCTATCACATGAAGCCACTGTGATTTTGGTTTATTTGTTTCAGACAAACCAGCTAAAGTAGTACAGCTGTACAGCCCCCCTCAGCCTCCCTACCAAAGGGCTCCTGGAAATTCCTACACTCAGTAGCTGGGCTGGAACGGACTTCCTGGACTCCCCACCCTGACCCCCCCCCCCCCCAGCTCCCCCGCCCCAACACACAAAGCAGAAGGTTGGAATCACCTGCAGGTGCTAGAGCCTGACCACCCAGCAGGCTCCTGGCAGCCTCTCAGCCTGGATGTCAGAAGGCGTCTTCTGTGCCGAGGGCACAGCTGTGGCCTGCCGGTCAGGGCTGGGGCTGCAGGGCCCAGGAGCCCCACCTGTAGCTGTACAGCCTAGAGCGGCCTCGAAAACAGGCCTCTGTGAGCCTCAGGTACTTTCGTTGCCTCTGCCTCTCACTTTACACACTTTTCCCTGTTGGAAACCTGGCCTCACCCAGTGAGAGGGGGAGTGATGCGGTGACTTGCCCTCTGGTGGCAAATGTCAGGAACAGCAAATACTTTTCAAAATAAACCTGCAACCTTTTTTTTCCCCTTTGAAAAAACTCTCTTCTATCTTTTAACCTGGAAACATACAGGCATCATCTCAAACTAGCCTGGACAAAGGATAACCGAAGCAGCAACCAATTTTCAGTACTTATTTTCCAAAAAAGAGTGGAGACCTCTGGTTTCTGTTTGGGATGTAAAAAGCCGAAGGAGCAATGTCCCACCAGTATAATAACAAGCTGGACGAACTGCTGATTCACAACTTTCCTTTAACCCGTCTGAGAGCTGAAGTCACAGGCAACTGGCCAGCCACAGGTGGAAAGACAGGTGCCTTTGAGGAGGGATGGACATGAGCTTAATTGGACCCCACTAAGCTGGACCCCACTAAGAAGAATTCAGCTAAAATTGTTAACAAGTTGGTAAAGGAAGGGTGTAGCCTAGTGAAAGAATACAGAACCTTGGGGGGCCACAGACATAAGGGAAATTCACAAGAACTTGCAGGCCCCTCTCCATGGGACCTGACCTGGTGCTCACAAAAAGACTGGCCAGAATTCTGAGAAAGTGTCCTTCACGGACCTTTCCCATCTGCTAAGGAAGGAACTGCAGAGAGCAGGGCAACACACACTGTTGGTCTTAGGGCACTGGGCCTTTCCAGTCACTCCCTCCCCCGAGATCCAGGGACACAGCACCCACCTAAGATAGAGGCTTAATCAGAACAACAGAAACATTACCCTTCTGGGCTCTGCCTCCTGCACTCAGGCTAACAAGCTGCTAGAAAAGGGGCAAGAATATGGAGAGAGACCCTCACCGAGGTGAGGCTCAGCACAAAGGTATAGCAGACAATGAGAAATACCAGCCCCACCATAAACACAAGATACAACTAGAAGGATTTGAAGGCTGGATAACCAGGGCAGCATCAGATCCTGACTAGGCTGATCCAAACCCCGTGCAGCAAAAGGGAAGGAATCAGAACGATATGCCTTAGTCTTTGTTGCCCTACTCAAGATGGCTAGCTTTCAACGAAACATTTTCGGCATAAGAAAAGACAGGAGAAAATCAACACATTGACAAGAGAAAAGACAGGTGACGGAACAAGACAGATATGACACAGGTATCGAAACTATAGGATGTGATTTAAAATAACTGATTAGGGACTTCCCTGGTGGCCCAGTGGTTAAGACTTTGCCTTCCCATGCAGGGGGTGCGGGTTTGATCCCTGGTCAGGGAGCTAAGATCCCACATGCCTTGTGGCCAAAAAACCAAAAAACATAAAATAGAAGCAATATTGTAACAAAGTTAATAAAGATTAAAAAAATAAAACAACTGATTAATAACAACAATAAAACAATATTGTTACAAAGTTAATAAAGATTAAAAAAATAAAACTGATTAAAAAAATAAAACAATTAAAAACAATTTTCTAATAGAAAAAGTAGATACCATGCAGAATTTGATAGTTAATTTCAGCAGAGAGTAAGAAAGAGTCAAATCGAAATGCTAGAAATAAAAAAACACAATAATGGAAGTAAAGAATGACTTTGAGGGGCTGATCAGTAGACTTTACACACCTGACGAAAGAAGCTGTGAACAGTAAGATAGGTCAATAGACATTAATCAGATTGAAACAGAAAGAGAAAAAAGTGGGGGGAGGGTTGCAGAACAGAATACCCAAGATCGGCGGGGCAGTATCAGATAGCACCAGATCTGTGTAAGTGTAATCCCAGAAGGAAAAGAGAGACAGAAAAAAACCAGAAGAGATATTTAAATAAATAACGGCTGACATTATTTATCTAAATATTTCCAAAATGAATGACAAACTCTACCACAGATCAAAGAGGCTAAGAAAAAAACAAGCAGGAAAAACAACAGCAACAAATCTGTATACATAGTATATTCAAACTGCTAAAAACCAAAGACAAAGAGAAAATCTTGAAGGCAGCAGGGGAAGAAGACACATTACATACAGAGAAACAATTCTAAGGATCACAGCAGACCTCTCATGATAAAACAGGTAAGACAGAAGACAATGGAGTTATATCTTTAAAGTGCTGGATGAAAAAACCCTGTTAATCCAGAATTCTATACACGGCAAAAATAGCTCTGAAGCACGAAGGAGAACTTTCTCAGACAAAAATGAGAAAACTCGTCCTCTGTATACCTGCACTAAGAAATGTTAAACGAAATTCTTTAAGGGGAAGAATATGTTCCCAGTAGAAACTTGGATTTACACAAAGAAATGAAAAGTGATAGAAATAAAATAAATGAATTTGAAAATAAAATTCAGCTTTCTTCCTTTTAATTACTCTTAGAAGTAAGGCAAAGAGAGCAATAGTGTATTACATGTTTACAGCACATGTAAAAGTAAAGAACTTGATAATAATAGCCCAGAGGATGGGAGGCAGGGGTTGGGAATACATTGTCATGAGATCTGTATACAACACATGAAGTAGAATGTTACTTGAAAACAGAGTCTCAGTAATTAAAGAGGTTCACTGTAAACCCTAGGGAAATCACTAATAATTAAAAATACAGGTATAATAGTAAATCAACAGTGGAGATAAATGGAACCATTAAGAAGCTCAATTAACACCAACGAAAGAAGCGAAAGATCCTTAAAAAACTAAAAATAGAACTATTGGGTTGGCCAAAACGTTTGTTTGGGTTTTTTCCGTAAGATGTTTGGAAAAACCCAAACGAACTTTTTGGCCCACCCAATACCATATGATCCAGCAATCCCACTCCTGGGCATATATCCAGAGAAAACCATAATTCAAAAAGATACATGCATCTCAATGTTCATAGCAGCACTATTTGCAATAGCTAAGACACAGAAGCACCCAAAATGTCTTTCAACAGAAAAATGGATAAAGAAGATGTGGTGCATATATACAATGGAATATTAGCCATAAAAAAGAACTAAATAATGCCATTTGCAGCAATATGATGGACCTAGAGATTGTCATACTGAGTGAAGTAAGTCAGACAGAGAAAGACAAATACCATATGATATCACTTATATGTGAAATCTAAAAAAAGGGTACAAATGAACTTATGTACAAAACAGAAATAGAGTTACAGATGTAGAAAACAAATCTGTGGTTACCAGGGGGTAAGGGCAGGGGAGGGATAAATTGGGAGATTGCGATTGACATATACACAGTACTATATATAAAACAGATAACTAATAAGGACCTACTGTACAGCATAGGGAACTCTACTCAATACTCTGTAATGGCTTATATGGGAAAAGAATCTAAAAAAGAGTGGATGTATGTATATGTATAACTGATTCACTTTGCTGTACACCTGAACCTAACACAACATTGTAAGTTAACTATACTCCAATAAAAATTAAATAAAAAAGTAAGCAAAAGGAGACAGGGAAAGAGAAAAAAAGAACAAAAAACAGATGGAACAAATAGAAAAGAGCTACCATTAAACGTAAATAGTTAAAATGTACCAATTAATAAGTGACATTGTCATATTGGATATAAAAGCAAAACTCAAGTATATACTGACTGTAAGAAATCCATTTTAAATATGAAGACATACATAGGTTAAAAGATACTAATAAAAAAAAAACTGGAGTGGCTCCAGTGCATGGCCAGTTGCCAAAGATATAGAAGAACATTACAGTTCTCCATGAAGCTATCACAGTCCTACACGTGTGCATGGGCTTCAGAGTACATGAAGCAAATACTAACAAAAATGAAAGGAGAAAGACACATTCATTGTGGATGGAGACTGCCACTTTTCCCTTAGGAAACGACAGAACAATTAGAAAATCAGCAAAGATATAGAAAACTGAACTATGTCATCAGAGACCTTGAATCAATGGACATTTATGGAACCCAACAACAGCAGAACACACATTCTTTTCAAGACTCCATGGAATATTCACCAAGGTGGAACATATTCTTAGCCAACCTTCACAGATTTAAAAGAATAGAAATCGTAAAAAGTTTGTTCTCAGACCATAACTAAATAAAACTATGTACCCATAACCAAGAAAGATATTTGGAGAATCCTCAACTATTTGCAATTTAAACAGTGTGCTTCTAAATAATCCTATCGGTCCCTAATCCCTGTCCACCGCTGTGAAGGTTAATGTTATGTATCAACGTGCCTGGGCTAGGGGATGTCCAGAGAGCTGGTACACATAATGTCTGGGTGTGTCTGGGAGGTGGTCCTGGTAAAGATTAGCATTGGAATTGATAGACTGGGTACAGAGAACTGCCCTCACCAACATGGGCAGGCAGCATCCATTCCATGGAGGGATCGAATAGCACAAAAGAGCCAAGGAAGGAGGAATTTGCTCTCTTTGAGCTGGGACATTGATCTTTTCCTGCCCGCAGACATCGGTGCTACTGGTTCTTGGGCGTTTGGACTCAGACTGAATTACACCACTGGCGTTCCTGGTTCTTCAGCTCGCAGTTGGCAGATGGTAGAACTTGGCCTCCATAATTATGTGAACAAATTCCTATAATAAATCTCCTCTTATATATGTATCTGTATGTATCCCATAGGTTCTGTTTCTCTGGACATCCCTGACTAAGAGAACCACTCATCTGTTTTCTATCTCTATAATTTTGTCATTTCAAGAATGCTATAGATCTAGAATTAAACAGAATGCAGTCTTTGGGAATTGGTTTTTTCCCTTCAGCATAATTCCCTTGAGATCCACCCAAGTAATTGCATGAGTCATAGTCATTCATTTTTATTGCTGAGTAGGATTCTGTGGCATAGACGGTATGTTGAACCATGCACCCGGGAAAGACATTTGGGTTGTTTCCAGTTTTTGGATATTACAGATAAAGCGGCTATAAACATTTGTGTACAGGCTTTTGTGTGACCATAACTTTTCATTTTTCTGGGATAAATGCCCAGGATTACAATTGCTAGGTTATATGGTAAGTGATGTTTCCTTTTATAAGAAGCTGCCAAACTGTTTTCCAGAGTCACTGAACCATTTTTTACATTCTCACCAGCAATACAGGAGCAATCTGGTTATTCCACATCCTCTCCAGCATTTGGTGTCGTCAGTTTTTAAGATTTTAGTCATTCTGACAGGTGTGTAGGGACGTCTTACAGTGGTTCTAATGTTGACCATCTTTTCATGTGCTTATTTGCCATCCATATATCCTCTTTGGTAAAATGTCTGTTCAGGTCTTTTCCCATTTTTTATTTGGATGGTTTGGAGATTTTTTTTGCTATTGAGTTTTGAGGGGGTCTTTGTATATTTTAGATGTAAGTCCTTTGTTGATAGGTGGTTTTCAGATATTTTCTCCCAGTCTATAACTTGTCTTTCCTTCTTTCTTCCTTCCCTCCCTTCCTGTCCCCCCCTCTCTTTTTCTCTTTGCAGAGCAGAGGTCCAAGTTATTAATTTCATCTTTTTTGGGGGATCATTCCAATCCCAAAAGACTGCATTCTCTGTATGATTCCAGTTATGCAACATGCTGGAAATGACAAAATTCTAGAGATGAACAACAGATTTGTGGTTCTATTAGTCAGGGATCTCCAGAGACACAGAACAAACAGGAGACATATATAAGAACTCTTGGGGCTTCCCTGGTGGCGCAATGGTTGAGAATCTGCCTGACAATGCAGGGGACACGGGTTCGATCCCTGGTCCGGGAAGATCCCACCTGCCACGGAGCAACAAAGCCCATGTGCCACAACTACTGAGCCTGTGCTGTAGAGCCTGCGAGCCACAACTACTGAGCCTGCATGCCACAACTACTGAAGCCTGCACACCTAGAGCCTGTGCTCCGCAACAAGAGAAGCCACCGCAATGAGAAGCCCGCACACTGCAATGAAGAGTAGCCCCCCCTGTGCCGCAACTAGAGAAAGCCCGTGTGCAGCAACGAAGACCCAATGCAGCCAAAAATAAATGAATAAAAAAAAATAAATTTATATTAAAAAAACCCAACTCTTCACCTACCTCTAGGTCCATAGTTGTGCATTTTACATTTACTTTATGGTTAATTTTGAGTTAATTTTTGTATAAATGAGGTTTGGGTTTAAGTTTTTGTTTTTTTTTTTGCTTATGGATGTCCAATCACTTCATCACCATTTGTTTGAAAAGACTATCCATCCTCTATTGAATTTATTTTGTTTCTCTGTCAAAATCATATTTTGTGGGGTTATTCCTGGGTTCCATATTCTGTTCCATTGATCTCTGTGTCTAACTCTCCGTCAATACCAGGTACTGTGTCAGGAGCTCTACATTCATTACTTACAAGTCTTACACCAGCTACAGGATTTTTGCTCCAACTTTACAGAAGAGGAGGTGAAACTCTGGTACCTAAGTGACTCCAAGCCAAAGCTGGAGCTGTGATTGAAAAGCAGGTCTGCCTTCCTCCACACTGTGTACTTTGTCTTCCACTACTGTGTCACCCTGCCTTTTTTTGAATTATCTGAAATTAGTAGATCGTGAGCATCTAATCTCGTTCATTCATTCATTTATTCATTCAACATTTAATTGCCTCCCAGGTGTCTTGGTGCTGGAGACACAAAGATGAGAAAGACAGGACATCTGGCTTCAAGACATCCAGGATCTGGCCAGTGAAGAACAGGAGCCTCCGAAAGGTGGTCCTTGTCATCCTTCTCCTCTCCCTGCTCCCACCCCCACGGCGGCCTTGGCTGTGGCTCACCAGTGCCTGAGAACAACCTCCAGCGGGCCTGACGTAGAGTCCCTGGCTGTGCGAGAACCTTGCATCCTTGCGCCTCTGGGAAAGATCAGACTTGCTTTATGAGGATTTGCTTCATGAGACCTCGAGGTGCAAAGCAATGGCAGCCCTGTCCCCTCCACAAACGCAACGAAAGTGGTGAGTTCCTGCTCGATGAGCTGCCCGTGGCCTCACGCCCCAGACCACCCACTAGGCTCTGATCAGGATGCTTTCTTTCCCACAGACCCTTTCCCCACAAAAACGTCCTGAGAGACAATACTCTGAGCGGACTCAGGTTATCAGGAAGCCGGCCATTTCTTCTGGATACGTGTCCTCTCATGCATCAGACGCAGCCCTGGGGGACGGTGTTGAGGGGGGCTTCTCGGAGAGCAGAAGCAGGCTGTCACGCTGGCTGACCAAGAGGTTCCCTCCCCATGTCCAGGGGGCAGGACAGGTGCCTGGGGCTTTGTTTTCCTTCTCTTCTGCAGGAGGATCGATGAAGGCCGTGTCCTGTTCTGACACCACCCATCAGAAGCCTGCAGGTCCACAGGGAGCCTGGGGCAGCCTGAGGGAGAGACGGCACTTCATATGGAGATGGGGGCTGGGCTGATTCAGGAGTGGGGGAGATGGCGGCTGGGGGTGCTCCTGGGGCCACTCTTTCTGTGGCTTAGACACCCTGGGGAGGCCTGGGGGAGCCTGTGTCTGTGCCTCCTGCTCCCTCATCTCTCCAGGCCCCGGTTTCCTCGTGAAAGACCCTTGGCCAGTTCTTTCCGTGTAGCTGAGCACAGCTGGCACCTCTCTGGAACTGAGTCTCAGGCTCCAGAGCCGATGGTCCTTGGGGTGACGCAGGTGTCGGTGGACAACTGGACTCTTGGGCATTTGATCAGCAAGACCCAGCTCTCTGAATTCGCGTCCCCCTGCAAGGCCAGGACAGAGCTCACGGCCTTGAAGTTCCACACATGGCTCCTGGTCACGTAGGGGCCCTTTGAGATATTCTTGGGTCAAGAACCAACAATGTCAAAGATGACACCCCTCGTCTGGTCCCTGGGCCCTGGGGTGCAGGGTCTGAGCTAAGAGTTTGGATGCCCCCAGAGACTCTTCCTCTTCTCCAACAGTGAGGGGCCTTTGCAGGTGTGGCCCAGGCCTCCAGGGGCCATGCTCGAGGCTACAGCAGGAGCAGCAAAGGAACGGGGCGAGTGGTTCAGCAAGGCTGCCTGCAGACCACGCGGGGAGGCAAGTTGGCTCTGCACACCCAGGCCGAGTGTGTCTTTTAGTGGCAAACTGCAAGCCTAGAAGGTGGCTGAAGAGGAAGGAGGCTGATTGCAAAGACAATGCAGGGAATTTGCATTTTTTAGGCACTTTCTGGTTTCTACAAGCCTTCTTGCTACCATGAGTTCATCTGATTCTTATAATGTCCAGTAACAGGTGGGTTGATACGTAATTCCTCCCATTATTGTATTCAGACAGGTCCACAGATGGGCCCGTTTGATTAGAATATGATGAAGAAGTGCTTTTTAAGTAAAAATCACTTTATTTTAGATAGCTATATTAACAAAATTATATTATAAAATCCATTTAAATGGAATATTTAATAATATTCATAGCCTAAGACCAATTTCTACTTAATAGGAGACAGGTGCTGTTTATTATAAATCAATCCTGTAAGAAAGAGCACAGTTTGTCGTCAAATAGACTGGAAATGAAATGTCACATTATATATGGTTCGAGAAATCATAACATATAGATTGGCATTTAATTTAACTATGAGCTGAGCATAAAATACAGATTGAAGACAGAGTTCATGTCCTGTGTGTGGGGTTATTCTGTTTGGCTCCACAAAATTCCCAAATTGCTCAGTTTTGTAAACGTGGGGTGTTGTTTCTAAGTGGCAAGAGATAAAGTTTCAGGCTGCTCTTGCAAAAACTTTTTTTTTTTTTTTCATATATCACATTTTGGGTGTGTTGAGTCTGTTTCCAGTAAATAAACTACAAACTCTGGTGTGATCATCCATGGATGTCAGTCTCAGCCTTCAGAGCTGTCTGACAGCTGCGTGGGCATCACTGTCCAAGCCCCTTGTTCACATCAGCATCCCCTCCTCCGTCTGGCTCCTTAGAGGCTGCAGAACGCAGCTCTCTGGGTCACCTGAGCGGGAACCCCTAGGGAAGGCACAGGGACACCGTGAGGGCACCCTGACCCCCATGTGGCCCTTGGATGTGCCCCAGAGGCTCTCAGGCTGTTTGCATTTAGGAGGAAAAACTATTGAAATAATTACTATATATATATATATATATATATATATATATATATATATATATATATATATTTATTTATTTATTTAAAAAGAATAGAAACAGATGGTATTAACATCTCCCAGGAAGTGAGGCACCCCTCCCCCACCTTCTCCCATCCTGAAGGTCCCTAAGTCACCAGGTGTGAGTTGCCTTTATATCCCAAGCAAACTTTGGCTTGGGTACCACTTCCCGGACCTTGTCTCTGGGAGATGCCTGTTCCCTGATTATCACCCTGTTTGGCCAAGTCTGCTTTTTGGAAGTCGCACCATCCACCCTACTAACCTGCCCTAGTGACCCTTCACCGGCTGTGACCATTCCCTGGGGATGGCCCTCCTTCCTCAGTGTCCTCCTCTGTCAGGTGGGCACAGAACATGCAGAGGGTCAAGTGTTGTCCTTGGAAAGGACCTAGACCAGGCCTGCACACAGGAAGTGCCTGCAAGTACTGGCGTGACTGTGGGGTGCAGACAGCCCAGGTCTGAGTTTTGCAGAGCCATCTGAGGACGTGGCACAGGGAGGCCACGGGCACCATGCTGTGGGCATGGGAGGATCCTTCCTGCAAGCTGCAGAACTAGGGTCCAGGTGTCCTGGGGGCAAAGGACTAACATCCTCCCCATGGAGAAAGCAGGGGACCACCAATCATCTGTGGAAGTTACCACGAAAGCATGGTAACTTATTTACAAAAAGTCCCAAAATGCGCTGGCAAAGCCTTGCCCACTCAGCTTGCCCACACCTGACCAATCCCTCCAGCCCAAGCTTGCCCACTGCAAGCAAGCCCTGCCTTCTCCCCACGGGAACCCCAGCCTGCAGGACACAGCGGGGTTCTTCCTAGAAGCCGGCCAACCTCAGCAGCGGCAGGGGCGGGGCGGCGGGGGAGGCAGAGAGAGCTGTAAGGGAGCAGTGGATTCTTTCCCAACATAGTTTCAACACAGGGAAGGACGAGAGGTTTAAAGGACACCTCATGGAATTTTTAAGCCGCCAGGAGCTTGGACACATTCAGATGAGACGCACTGGGCCAAGCAGAAGGAAGGGAGTGGCGGGAAGAAGGCAGTCCCATGTCACATCCTACAACACGTTTCGTCTCATTCTCAGGCTCCGAGAACATCGTTCCTCAGACGCAAGAACAAGACAGCTGCTCTCTCTGGGCCTGTGATGACTGTACCTGTCAGCCTCCATCCCAGGGTGCTGGGAGGTCCGGGGTGGGGGGCGCCCTCCACAAGGTGTCCTTTGCTTGGGGCAGGGCGACAGCTCTGCTCGGCAGTGGGGGACCAGCAGGTGCCCTGGACCTTGATGCTCTGTGTCCTACACCCTTGCCTCCTCCCCAGGCTCCGAGACCACAGGCCTGGTGGCTCGGTCCTGAGCCTGGGCCCAGCTGTGGTCTGAGAGTCTCTTATCTTGGCTTCAGAGAATAATGCCCGGTTCCATCCTAGAAACTGGTGTTACTGTGCTTTCTTAGTCCCTCTCCTAGCCGAGCTGAGGGCACAGGCTGGGACTCTGTTTTTTTGTCTGCCACACTGAAGGAGGGCTGCAGGCAAGAGAACCGATGGGGCCAGCAGGTGCATGACAAAGAGCCCCACCGCCCCCCGGCCCTCCTTCCTAAGGCCTCCAATCTGAGGACACCAGCCCCTGAGTTTGCGGCACCTGGTAGTGGAGCTTGTTATGGCCACTTATGAGCTGTCTCTGGGGCCCAGCTCACCTGGTGAGGCTCAGCTCTGCTCAGACCCATGCCTGAGGCCTGGCTGACCCCGGGATGGAAGGAATTCAACTCCAAGCTCTTACCATGCCAGGTGTGGGCTGTCTGGTACTGTCACTGTCACAAGTGTGCTGTCACACTGAACACTTGTTGAATGAACCTCCCCGTGGCTCAGGCCCGTGCGGCTGTACACAAGAGAGCTGGAGCCCGCCCACAGCCTGTCCCCTGGACCACGGCCAGCTGCTCATCCCCAGAACCAGACCTTGCTCTCAGAGCAGCTGGTGCCCACGGCAGGTTTTGGGGGCTCTCGACCATGCATACAGTGGGCCTGCTCTTTGTTCTGCTGGGCCTCCCAGTGGGACCACCCCTTCCCCTGGAGAGGAGTCGAGAGACTAGTCACGTTCCAAACATCTGCTGGGACCTGGATCTACAGAGCTTGCAGAATATTACTTTGTAAAAAGTCCGCCACCAGCTACAACAGGTCCCAGGACCCCCACGCATGAGCTGCTGAGGGGTGGGGAGCTCACACACTCTGACCAGGCCCCTGATGGATCTGAACGCAGCATCCGCTGGTCAAGAAGGTGACAGTGATGAACTGAGCCAGAAATAATGAGAAACATGGCAGTTTCTCATTCATTCCCATGGGCTTGAATAACCTGGTATTCTCATTCTGTCTGAATTGGTTTGCTCGGGTGGCCATAACAGTGGAACACAGAGGGGCTTAAAGAGCAGACATTTATTCTCTCACAGTCTGGAGGCTGGAAGTCCAAGGACGAGGTGTCAGCAGAGTTGTTTCTTTTTGAGGCCTCTCTCCTTGGCTTGCAGGTGACTGTCTTCTCTGTGTCCTCCTGCAATCTCCTCTCTCTGTGTGTCTGTGTCCTAACCTCCTCTTCTTATAAAACCACCAGTCACAGTGGATGAGGGTCCACCCTGATCACCTCACTGTATTTTAATTACTCCTCTGAAGACCCCATCTCCAAATAGTCGCAGCCTGAGGCCTGGGGGTTAGCTCTTCAACACATGAATTCAGCCCTTACCAACACCTCTCCCTTCATGACAAGCCAGGGTACCTGAACTCAGAGGAAGGTCCCGTCACTAGTTCACCAAGGAAACACAGGATCTCGCCTGATACTTTCCTGCTTTTTATGTTTCCAAGGTGGTGGACCTGAGCTTCCTGGAGAGCTGATGAGGGAGGCTTTCCCCGAGCATCATCATGAATTCCTGGACCGAAGCAACTTCATCATGTTTCTACTCTTTCCAGTGGTGGTCCTCACTGTCCCTCTCGTCCTGTAGGAGCCTCGTCCATCAGCCCAGAAGCCCTTCTGACACTACCCTCGCGGTCTTTGAAGATGCCTTGTTTCTTCCAGGACAAGATGCGATAGGATCTTTGTGCATACTTCCTGCCCCAGATCTGGCCATGCTCTTAGACACCGGAGTTTGGGGGCGAACAGGACCTGCTTGCAGCAGGGGATGGCGGCAGGGACTTGCCTGGAACAGAAGGTGAGGAGGCTGCAGGCAGGATGGAGGGGCCTGGTCATCTCCAACATTCCTGAAACGCCCCACCTGCCCCGGGGGGCCTGCCTGCCCCACAATGTTGAGAGTGTGGTGTGTGTGACAACCAGCCCTCTTCCTGTCTGAGCCAGGTCGGGTTTTGGTGACCTGCGGTCGAAGGGGCTCTAACCTGCAACCAGGAAACCCTGTGAACGGACGGAAGCCCCGCACGGCAGGGAAGGGCAGGAAGGAAGAGGATGGTTTCCCACTATCTTTCCTCTCACTGAGCATCCTTGGTCCTCGTAGGCAAGGATGCTATGGGGGTGGTGACCTTAGTGTCTGTAAAGAGCTTCCTGGGAGGCTCCCTGGGGGCAGAGTGCAACGCAGCTTGAAGGCACAGAGCTGGAGACTTTCTGGAAGGCGGAGTGAAAAGCCCCGGGCCAGGCCGAGGTCTCAGTTCAGCAGGGTCAGAAGGCTCCTGCCAGCTTTGGGGTGGGGGGGTTCTGGCACAGAACCAGGGCTCTAGGAGAGAAAGCCTCTGGGCATGAAACTTCCTGGTGGCATTTAGATGGGGGGGGGGACAGCAGCGTGCCATCAAGTCAGCCGCGTGGCGCCAGGTCTGTCTCTCAGCAGGACCGCCCCCGCCCCGGCTCTTCCTCCTGTGGGGGCGTGGCCACGGCCAGGACCGCCAGACGCATGCGCCACCCTCACCCAGGCAGCCCGGAACCTGACATCCACGGGCGGTACACAGCGGCCCTGGGAGCAAGGCTGCTTCTCTCTCTGCGTTGAAAGAGAATGGATTTTCTCCTAAGGAGCACAGCACTGACAGCCTCACGCACCACCGCTTTTTAGGGAATTAAGAACCTAACAGCTAACGTGGTTTATTTCCAGATGAGGACCCAAGTTGGTAAAGAACTCATTTTTGCACTTTTGCTCTTCCCCAGATGAGTGGTCATTGCTGGTGAAATAAAGAGGAGAGTCCAGATGGAACTGCCTGGAAACATCACATCCTCTCCCTGATTCAGAGCTGGCTCACTGAACCCCCACCCATCACCTCACCCCCTTCTTCCTCCGCTGCACTCATTTCTCAGGCTGCTCTGAAGCCGGGAAACTGCAAGTATAGAGCTCAGCCTTAGTAAGATGCCAGCACGTGTCGAGGGAAGGTGTTCTTCCCAACTGAAATGACAAAGTTTCAAGAAGAGAGGCATTTGGTCCAGCCTGGAATATGGATGTGATGCCTGGAGCTGCAGCACCTATTCTATGACCATAAGGCTGAAACCACACAATAAGGATGGTGGAGCAGGGAGAGGCTGGAGCCTGAGTACCTGAGAATGCCTAGAGCTGATGCACCAGCCCTGGACCACCTACCTCAGGACTCCCTGTTAGAGAAGCAGCTGCAGCAGCCATTTTCTCCTTTGAGCCCCTTGCATCCCAATGCTATTCTGAACTATCTTCTTTTGGGGGCTAATATCATGGCCTTCTGTGGTTGCTTCCATTTTCTTGGCATCATAAAGGCTGAGAAGAGAGACTGAGTCTGTTCCCTGAGCAGGTTCCTGACGTCTTCTCAGCTTCTCCCCACCATCCTCAACCACTGGGTAACAATGGCAGAATTGCTAGGATCTGGTATTTGCAGAAAGCCCCCGACAGCCTCTACCGTCGGGCTGGAAGGTAGGACAGTGCCCCACAGGAACCCTGGGGTAGGCTTCCTCTGGTGATGGCTCCCCGGACAATGTCTGCTCTGTTCCTCCTGCCCATGGCAGGTCCTTTCAGGGAGATGCTGGGCACTAATGGTGGCCAGGAAGGGAGCCAGTCAAGGCCTTTAGGTTTATCTTAGAAGCAACATTTAAGGATCAGGGGACAGGCCTGGCTTTGGGACAGGCAATGTCATTCCCAGGGGTGACTGAGGACTTCAGTGTGTGGAAGTGACCATGGTGGTCACTTCATAATTAAGTGGTGATGTCCTTACATGTGTCAAATGAAAAGAGACCAAATGGGAGAGTGGGCGGAAAGGAAGAGGAAGGGCAGAGGACAGGGGAGGGGGGAGGGAATGAGGGTGAGGAAGGGGAGGAGAAAGCTTTCATTTCCAGGGAGATGGGTGTTATTGTACCGGCAACAGATAAGGGGACAGGCTGGGAGGGCACATGGCGCCCCTCGGGCAACGCGGTGAGGATACGGCAGCACCCAGGCCCAACACCATCACGCTCCTATGACATGTGCTTGCTGGGCCACACCAGCAACATGCCAGCCACCACCAGCAACATCCCTGCATCAGCCCAGCACTTCTGCTCAGGTCTATCTGTCTGTTCTTCCCAATTAGAGTAATTGCTCCCCTGCTGAATGGAGCTCGTGACTGCTCGGGAAACATCCTGCCTTGTGTAGTATGTGGCTTGATGGGGGTGCCTGTCTCCCCTACAAGGTGGTAAGGGCCCCAAGGCAAGGACACTGTCATCTTTGGGTCCCCAAACCTGGATGCAACAGGTGCTTCACTGAATGGGCCCTCGGCCCCCCAAACAAATACTGCATGCAGGACCACTGGACTTCAGGCCAGTGGGAGGAGCAGGAAGCAGGATTGCGCCTACCAGCACCCACCAGCTCAGTGAGGGTGGCACAGGGGATGTGTCGGTAGCAGTACTTAAAGCCTCAAAGTCTGCAGAGCATCTGTATCCTTTCCCAATGTGTGAGGGCCTGACATGTAGCACAGAGGTTACCCAGCCAGTGGGAGCCGCTTACATGTGCTTTGCTTCTGCTTGTGCGATGGTCGTGAGGACTGAATGGGTCAACGTGCAGCCCTGCACATTGGTCACGTGAGGGCTGTGGAGGCAGGGACCACACTGCTATTAGGAGCAAGCCAGCAGGCGGAGCTGCAGGAGCCCACGACACAGCTGCTCAGAACCCACACTGGGACCAGAATCCACTTATGGGAAAAAAAGTCTTTAGAGGTGAAACCACCTGCACCTCTGCAACGCTCCCTTGCTCGGCGGTAACCCCTCCACATTTGTCCTTTTATTGAAGAGCACCTTCATATTGGCCTTGAAAGCATCCATAAGCAGTATCTGGAAGGCCTGAAAGAAAGCTCAGTGCCTCTGTGAGGAGGGAGCCAGGCTCTGAAGGCCCTGCTCAGCAACTGGAGATGCCAGCCCTGGGACTTTGATCTCTCCCTGACCACAGAGTCTCTGGGAGACTGGATGAGAGGCCCCGCACCTGGCCTGGATCCCTGGTCCTGAGAAGGGCCCTCTTTTTAAAATTTTCTAAATGAAACACAGCCAATTTTATTCAAATTCTCCAAAATTTATACTCGATATGTTAATTGTTTCTAAAATGTTTCACCTTTAAATCATGGATTTATTATTTCACCTTTCTTTTAGAGTTTTTTTTCATTTTTTTCTGTACAGTTCTTCTATAGAAGTCAAAGTCCTGAGTTGCCCAGTTAGGAGCCTCTGACCTACTATCCTGATTAAGTTTCTTCTTAATATTCATGGCCAACATCTGGCTTCTAAATGAAAGGCTTTTGGTCTTTTCAATCACTTGCTGATAGGGTGAGGCTGCAGAGAAAGGGCCCTCCCGTCTCTCCAGAGCCACGGTGAGCTTTGAGAAGAGCTGGAAGCCATGAGGGAGGTGCCAGCTCTCACTGGCCAACACGCAGAGAGACAACAGAAAAGGCAAATGGCACCTAGGCCTTAATGACGAAACATGTCTTCCTATGGCTAAAGTGAGATGTCTGTAACTAGCACAGGAAAAGGACGTGATAGTCCCCTTACAGCCAGTGGCAGCCCTGCTCCCTCTCCTTCTGGACTCACATCACCACAGGATGAGCCACCATGGATTTCCTGGGACCACATCCTATGGCAGGGACCCTGAAACTGGTCAGTCTTTCCTTCTTTTAGTATCCTGGGAGTTCTCTGTCTAACCAGACACAGAAGTGAAAAAGGAAGAGTTTCCCTCTATTTGCTCAGTTAGTCACACATCCGTCAGCAGTTAACATTCCAAACAAAATCCCGCCATTTCCACAGCAGACCCATAATGCATTGACTGAAGACAGGCCCCACATGAGTCTATGTGACTGGTGGTTGGAGTTGTGCAGTGCACAGCCTGTGGGCCCAGCCCGGCAAGCCTCTCTGCAGCACTGAAATGGCTCCTGGCAGGAAACTCTCATGTAATGATTTGAATGGAAGAATCCATCTTTTGATTCAAAAGCTTACTTTAGAGCAGAGGCTGGCAAACATTTTCCGTAAAGCGCTCATTAGTAAATATTTTAGTCTTTGCAGGCCACACAGCCTCTGGGGTTGCTTCTCAACTCTGCTGTTAGGGCACAAAAGCAGTAGCCACAGACAATACGTCTTTGAACAAGTGTGGCTGTGTTCCGATAAAACTTTATTTACAAACAGGCAGTGGGCTGTAATTTGCTGACTCTCTGCACTAGACGGGCTTTTAATTAATTAATTATTTATTTGTTTATTAAGTGTAAGTTTATTACTAGTCCAGAGTTTTAATATTTTGATCGTCTGGTTGGTCTAACAAAGTAGACGGGCTTTTAAAAATTACATCTGAGGGCTTCCCCAGTGGCACAGTGGTTGAGAGTTCTCCTGCTGATGCAGGGGACACAGGTTCGTGCCCCGGTCCGGGAAGATCCCACATGCCGTGGAGCGGCTGAGCCCATGAGCCATGGCCACTGAGCCTGCGCGTCTGCAGCCTGTGCTCCGCAACAGGAGAGGCCACAACAGTGAGAGAGGCCCGCGTACCGCAAAAAAAAAAGAAAAAAAATTACACCTGAGATTAATTACATCCATATAGTATATGCGTACATGTGAAAGGGAACCACAGTGAAAGTTATTTAAGGGTGGCTTGATTATTAATTTGCTTCATAATTTAAATTAAAAGTTGACTGTGGCATTATTTTCTTTTTTTAAAAACTGAAGCATAGTTGATTTACAATGTTGTGTTAGTTTCAGGTGTACAGGCAAAGTGATTCAGTTATACATATATATTCTTTTTCAGATTCTTTTTCCTTAGAGGTTATTAGAAAATATTGAGTATAGTGGTATATAGTAGTTTCTTGTTATTCATCTATTTTATATATAATAGTGTGTATATGTTAATCCCAAACTCCTAATTTTTCCCTCCTCCCCTTTCCCCTTTGGTGACCATAAGTTTGTTTTCTGTCTGAGTCTGTTTCTGTTTTGTAAATAAGTTCAGTTGTATCATTTTTTTTAGATTCCACATATAAGTGATATCGTATGATATTTGTCTTTGTCTGACATCACTTACTATAATAATCTAAGTTTCTTAGTATGATAATCTATGATAATGATAATCTAAGTCCATTCCATCCATGATGCTGCAAATGGCATTATTTTCAATGATATTTTTTTGCATGCATATGGTAGTTTTAGGCAAAACCTATCATTGCTGAGTGCGCTTCCCAGGGAGGTCTCCATATTCCACCTCCTGCCCCTCCCGGCCCACCCCTTCCCCACCTTGCACTGTTAGGTGGCGGCGGGTGTACCTTGTTCTCTCTGCTGGTCTCTCTGCTCCATGGACACAAGGGCAGAGAAATGCGCTTGGTCGTAGGCAAGAACCAGAGGTGAGCAGTGGCATCTGTTGGGAGGCACCTCCAAGGGCAGGTAAATCCCTCCGAAGGGGATTGGAGCAAATGCTGCAGACACAAACAAGGGTGAGGGCATGTGGATCTGGAGGGGGCGTGGACAGCATCCCTCACCATCCTGGGGGAGGTGACAGGGCGGAGGGAAGGGAGGGCAGGCTCAGGCTGCAGCCCCGGGTGTTGTCATCTGTCACCTACTCCACAGCAGAGGGGCCTCCACCCACCTGGCAGGAGCTCCCTGAGAGCTAGGTGATGCTTGCCACCGATGGATAGGGAAGCCCAGGCTCGCAGGGGCCAGGCCCATTAGACCCCAAGTCCTGTACCTGACCAGGGCACCCTGCTCCACCTGCCTCCTTGGGCAGAGTCCTCCTGGCTCGTTTGTCCCTGCGCCCTGTCAAGCTGCACCCTAGGAACAAGCAGGGCTGAGGGGATTCTGCTGTGACCTGCCGGGCCTGCCTGCTGCCCTGAGTCCGGCCAAGGTGATCAAAACGCCCACCCCAGATGGTCAGCCAGGACGTGTGCTGATGGCCACCTAGAAACCCGTGTTTTCCTGAACGTACTTATTCCTCTCCTGTGTTCACAAAAGCATCTGCACACAGAACAACGTATGTGCTGCTTGAGAGCTTATTTGTTCTAGGTTTTGAGCAGCTCAGTGAGAGCACTCCAGGCCCAAGTCGTGAGTCAGATGGGAAATGAGGGACGGGGATCAGCTCCTTTAGCAACTGGGACACAGTCTTGTTCATTTCCTTACCAAAAGGGGGAAAAAGCCTAAATCCTCACTGAAATACATAACTACTGGAAATACCTGCCCTGACATGGCATCTGTTTTTTAATTACAAAGAACCTTGCCTCTTGGCCTCAGACTCAGTGACTCACTGCCCTTCTGTGGAAGGAAAAGACAGTCGACATCAGGGATGTCTTTGATGAGCTCAGGAATCCTCCCCACCCTTGCTTTGTCTATATCAGTGACCATGGTTCTGCCTCCCTCTCTGCTGAGAGGCAGGGTGGGTCCGCCTTTGAGAGGGCTGCACCCTCCAGGACAGGTGCAAAGGAAGGAAGTGTGGACCCAGCTCTGTGGGATCTGATGAGTACAGGGACCCCGATGGGAGGCCGGGCTCTGCACCCAGAGAGCTGCAGACCCCGGCAGGCCTGTGTCACTGGGAGTGACCAAGGTACTCCCAGCTCCCTGCTTTCTGTGGTAACCACAGCCACGAGAGGCAGGACACTTACACTAGGGTGACCTTCCTGGTCCATCCACCATCCTGGCCCCTCCTGTGTCCCTCCTTTTCAGAGAGCATGGTGCCCTGTGGGCTCCAGCAGAAAGGCTAGAGGGAGGACACACGTGGAGCCCTCCCTGCCTGGGTCGACCCTGCTTCCTCAAGGCCTCAGCTGAAGGCGGGGGCACATTGTGTGGCCTCTCTGAGCGTCGGGCTCCTCGTCTGTAAAGCGGGAGGCAACGTCTACCCTGGGAGGTAGTGGCCTGGCCGAGGGAGAGGGTGCACATGATTGGCAGTGCAGTGGGTACCGGCCTTGGGAAGTCCTCCATCCCTTCCTCCTTCTCCCCCAGCCCTGGTCCCATCACAGCCTTGCGGATGACTTTGCATTTTCTGCCTTCCTTGTTTCTTCTTTAAGACACATGCGAGGGGCAGGAGGGGACTGGAGTGGCTGAGTGGCCAAGTGGCCCTGGGATGAGGCCGGCACTGCTGGATGGTGTGGGCAATGGGTGGGGCCCGGAGCCCCTCGGGGTTCATCCCCACCCCCACTCAGCCACATTTCTCCTGCCGTGGACACACAGGGTGGATGGACGGCCAAGAGTAATCTCTCCTGGGAATTCCCTGGCTGTCCAGGGGTTAGGACTCTGCACTTTCGCTGCTGAGGGCCCGGGTCCAATCCCTCGTCGGGGAACTAAGATCCCACAAGCCGTGTGGCACGGCCAAAAAAAAATATTAAACAAATAAAAAAGAGTAATCCCTTCTCTACTGGGAGGAGCCAGAAACATGTGGAGTCGAGGAGAAACGAGGAGAAATAAGACCTTTGTCCAGGCAGAGTAAGGCTCTGTGTCCTTCTGGAGGCTCAGCCATTATGTTGGACTGTCCCTTCCTTACTCGGGATGTTACGCTTTCTGGGTGATGAATAAAATACATCTGTTTCATTATGAGTAAACTTACCTTCCCCGCCTGAGTCCCTCAGCATCGTATCTGCTACAACGACGATGGGCCTCCTTAATATGTGGGCAAGGACGAAAACGTGGAACTCCTCCAGACTCTCGTACACAGGGTCCTCGGCGTTGTCCATGCTGGGGACACAGTGAAGCAAGCCTGTCACTGGAGCGAGTCGGGACAGGGAGTGGAGGACAAAACACCTCCCTGTGGCCCTTCCCTGCGTGGACCCTGGCTGTCGCGGCCAGCTGAGGCCACGGCCCCCCTCCACGCCACTCGATGTTGGCAAGCACACTGAACCCAGCTCTCCACCTGACCCTGGGGTGGGTGGTCTCAGGAGAGAAGCCGAAGCAGGGAACCTGGCAACGTGGGCAGCCAGCTCCCTTTAAGATGCAGTCTCCCTGGAGGCAGAGGCGCCCAGAGTGTGTGACAACATGGGGGCTGGTTCTCTGGGCGGGTTGACGGGGATGCAGTTGGGGCAAGAGGCATGGAGGATCCCCCTTGGGTTCATGCTCACAACCAGCAGCTTAGGCTGAAGCTTTACCCTCAGGGGGTCAGGTATGCCTGGGCACGTCTGATGGGCCGGTGGGTCCACTGCTACCAAGATCTGTGGGCCTTTCTAGGGGATACCCCGACTGAAGATGGTGGTAAGAAGGCTGCCTTGAGTGGTAGTGGAGGGAGTGACAGAATGCCCAACCCAGGCCACTCGGACCCTCCCCAGCCATCCCCTGGCTCTTCTCCGAGGCTCAGGGGAAGAGTGGGCCCCAAAACCTGCATCACTCATGACTCTAGGACATGGGCAGAGAACTGTATGTAGCCTTGATGTCTCTCAACAACCAGGCCAGTCCAAAGCGAAGAAGCATGGAGAGAGGAAGGCCAGTGCCCCGAGGTTGATGGGGCCTCTTGGGCACTCGAATGGGGCGGGGCACCCAGAATTAACTGAGGGCGGTCTCTAAGCAGGTGGGGCAGAGTTAGCAAGTGTGGCCCTGCTTGAGAATTCTGGGGTGGGGTGGCCTGGGGAAAGGGTTCTATGTACATAGCCTGCAGCCAACTGCTTGTGTGGCTTCTCAAACAAAGGCTCTGAATCCTTGGGGATGCCTCATAATCACCTGGGGAGTTTTGTTGTTATTGTACCAATAGTTTTTTCTTGTTCTTTTTCTGGTGACTCAACATACCTTATTTTAAGACTTAAAAAAAATTGGCAGCACCTAAAAGCTCACAAAAAATTTGCAGGGTATAAGTAGCTTTTTTTTCCTTCTGAACCATTTGAAAGTAAATTGCCAACCTGAAATCCCATCACCCAGCAGAACTTCGTGTGCACTTCCTGTGAGTGGGGTTACGTTCCTGCAGATATATTCTCCTACATCACCATCAGAACTGGGAATTCGTCTAATCACGAAGGCAACAATGCATCTGTCACCGTGAAAGACCCCAGTCACCACGTGCCATCTGCCCCAGTTCTGGATGGTGTACTGCATTCAGCTGCGGTGTCTCTTTAGCCGTCCTCAGTCTGGAACATTCCTCAGGGTACTTGACGTTCAAGACCTAGGCCGTTTTGAAGACCACAGGCCCAGTATTGTGTAGAATGTGCATGGTCTGGGTGTGTGTTTCCTCACAATCAGAGCAGATTGGGTTACACTGCATCCTTCTCGTGGTGTCCAGTTGGGTGGATCTCTCTCGTGGCCGTCAGCCAGGCTCCCCCTTGCAGAGCTGCTCCCTTCCTCTCCGTAATTAATAAGCATTTTATGGGGAGGAACTTGGAATCTACAGACATATTCCACTCCTCACCAAGCCTTGATACATTTACTGATTCCAGGCTTCTATTTGAGTCACTGTGTTATAATCCATCCATGTGATTATTTTGATGCTCAGATACCCGCCCTGGTCAGTGGGGCTTGTTCAAGTGGGATCTGTGTCTGTGTGACAGCCCCCGTCATTTTTTAGAGCACATCCTTGCTTTCCAGCACAAGAAGATGGTCAAGGTTGTGAACTAAAAACGCCGCCTGCCATTTCAGTAAACAAAGGCTGTTGCAGCCATCAGCCACTACAGGTGCCCTAATGGTGAGCCCTGAGGGAACTCAGGATGGAACCAGGATGCCCCCCTCAACATCTAGCAGTCAGCTGCGGCAGCCACCCCCGACGGTGCACACTGAGAGGACTCAGGATGAGAAAACACAGAATACTGGCCACAGAGAGCTGAGGTACATATTGATAGGAATGATTTCAGTGAGCCCAGACTCTTGCATCTTCCCATACACAGAACAGTACTAAATTCCTTAACTTGAGATGTCTGGTTTTCTTTAATTAACAGTAATCTTTTGATGTTCTGACCACCTGGTCTTTGTTACGAAAATGCCTGTGTATCCTGGTTCCCCTCCTTACCTCTTTGGAGCAGTCCCTCAGAGCCACCTGACAGTCTGTGTCCCAGGCTTAAGTCCTCAGTTCTGTCCATCGAGTAAAACATAACTCTCAACTTTTAGGCTGTGCATTTTTTTTTTCAGTCAACAAGATTCATCTTGTATCTCTTCTGCTTCAGCCCTGGATTCAGCCATTTCTCCTGTTTTTTTTTTTTTTTTTTTTTTTTTTAAGATAGTGGATAATGGTGTTTAGAAGCCAAAATATGATTATTGCTGATGTCATTGCTCCTAGACTCAGTAAGTAGAGCTGGGGAACGTGTGTGTGCATGTGTGTGTACACATCCACACGTGTACACAGACATTTTCATCTGTCATCTATCTATCCATCCATCTATTATCTATCTATCTACCTATCATCTATCTATCTGAAACTCTGAGTCCCCTGATACTCCCAGTTCCAATCTAACACCCCAGAGTTCATTCTACTTGTAACTCCTTTCTCCGAAAGTGAGAAACCTGGTTTCTACCAATCTTAAGCTATTTCCTTATTTGATCCTGGTATGTAAACAGCCCCCAACCAATGCTGCTTCCCTTCCCCTGAGTTGCCCTCTTCACTCTGTCTGGCTCTGACACCCTGACCTTGGTCTCTGTGTCCTCTAGGTCCTGAGCTGGGGAGAAAGTGGGGAAGATTTGGGTGTGCACATGCCCCCGGAACTGTCCCGGCTCCTTCCATAGTAAAAGTATTTGTATTCTGAGAAGTGTCCTTCCCACCTTGGCCATCCAAAGAGACTTCTCTGGTCTTTCTGGGGTCTGTATGGCCTCATCCAAAACCTGGCCCAGCTGCCAAAAGGAGTTGGGGAGAAGGAGGTGGGAGGGCCAGACTCAGTGCTGCTCTGGGGCTAGATGTTTCCCTTCTCTGCAAGGGTGGACTGACCTCTAATCCAAGTTGAGTGCAATTGAAAGGTTCTTCCAGAGTTTTGTTTTTTTCCCCTTTTAACGATGTCACTTAGTGTTAACACTGGTTCTGCAATGTCTCTGAGGTGCAAAGAATGCCCTTTTCCCCTTGGGGCCCTGAGTTTGCCTTTTCTGCCAGGCAGTTACCATACTTCCCTGCCCCAGCCTGTTTCTTTTGGCCTCGTTTGGACCACAGTCTTCTGCTACCCGAGATTTTAGAGCCCCCTGCTCTAGAAAACAGTTGTCAGTTTAAGAAATCATTGGCCCCTTCCCAGCACATCAAGTGGGGAAGATAGAGTCACCCAGCGATTTAGTCACCCAGCACTAACTCCACCTCAGTTCTCCCTGGAGAACAGCCTCTCCCTCCAGCCCCTTGCTCTAGGATGACACAATGAATAGCACCTAGTCATAGAAATCAGTCTCTTTGGTTTGTTTTGTATTATGTTGTACATCATTAAAGATCTAAATACAAAGGATATACAGTCTTGATGAATCTAAAGGAATTTGCTAACTATTTTGATTTTTCAGAGAGAACTACTAATAAAAATCTAAAAGGTAAAAAGCCCCACAAAACACCACTCTGCCCACTGCAGGTGCCCACCTTGCTTTGATGAACCTATGGATTTAGGACTGAATTTTTCAGGGAGGGAAGGGAAGTGGAAGGGGAGTGTGTTGAATACATACACACATGCTGAGTCTAACACAATGCTCTCGGGTGTACATTTCCAAACATCCTGGGTAGTTATCCTGTCCAGCCACGGGTATGTGAGGTCAAGGGCTCTGAGCGGGTGCTCGCTCACCCCTGTCACACAGTGAGTGCTCACAGGCAGGTGTATGGCTGAACGAGACAAGCAGCAGCATGGAGAAGACAGAACACAAACTTACAGCCTGCGTACTCAAGAGAAAAATACCCGACCAGCTACGCAGAGGGGACCCGCAACAACCACGGCGCAACGTCTGACTATTAGGCACCACTGTAGTGGCGTGGCTTTCTGCTCATGCAAAACTCAAAGCAGGGCCATTGTATTTCAAACTGAAAAAACAGCACATATTTATTGAGTACTTGCTACAAGCTGGCACCATGAAAGCCACTGCAGAGGCCCCCAGGTAACATCTGTCCATCCAGCCATCTTTTATCCCTCCATCCACTCATCCACCCACCATCCATCTGTTCACCTGTCCATCCATCCATCCAAGCACCCATTTGTCTATCTATTCGCCCATCCATCCATCCATCTACCCATATATCCATCCGTCCAATCATCCATTTGTCCATTAATTCACCTATTTACCCATCTACCCATCCATTTATCCATCCATCCACCCATCCATTTGTCCATCCATCCATCCATCCACCCATCCACCTGCCCACCTGTCTGTCTGTCCATCCATCCCAGATCTGTGCTAGGGCTGGAGCATGCAGTTTCACCACATACATCAGGAGGCCTCATGGCCAGACATGGGCAGCAGTGATGGGGGTATAGGCCCAACTGGGAGGGGGTTATGGAGACGAGCCTGGAGCAGAGCGACCTTTCTTCACTCCTGTTTTGGTGTTGAACATGAGAGCCAAAAGTCAACTGTGACTCTGCTCAGTGGCCCAGGAGGTTGCAGAGAGGGTCCCAGCTCTACCCTGGGCATAGCTGGAGAATCCCAATATCCTTCCCTACTTGCTCCAGCTCCTTGTTCCCAGGGTGCAGGGAGCAAATTTGAACTGGGGGTGGGTCCTGGTTCTGTGCTCTCCCTTCAAAACCATGGCCATGCCCTTGTGCTTCAAAAGCCTCAGTGATTATTCCTGTTCATTAAACTCAGGCTGGAACATTGGCTCGACAACTCCTCAGGCTCCTCTGAGGGGCAAATGGGCTCATGACTGGGATGACGCTTTGGAACAGTGACCTGCGCATGTGCGTTACTGTGATGGAGCCCGCTGGTAGAAATCAGCTCCAGCAAAACCAGTCCTGAATATTAACGTCCACTTCTCATCCCAAGGCTTCACATCATCTTCCTGTGAGTTTACTGAGCAAATGCTAGATGCGGGATTGTAAACAGGATCTCGCCTCTGGGCAAAAACACTTAAAATCCCTAAAATACAACACCTAATTGGTGTTGACTGTTAAGACTAACACGCAGTATAACTGCTTCATCCTCACATCTGGGCATGTCTGAGAGCTTCCTCACATGCTCTAGGCCACAGCACACCTGTTCCCTCTTCTTCAGTGTGTACCTGGGGAGGGGGAATCAGGAGCATAGGGATACCCCACCCACCCAGTGAAAACCCCCTGAGGAAGACAAGGGGTGACCTGGACAGAGGCTGGGCCAGACCCCCCCTCCTGGTGGGACCAAGAAGCAAGAGCGGTGGAGTGAGGTCCAGATGGCATGGAAGTCGGTGGCAGGAATGAAAAGGCACAGTGCAGATTTGGGGGTGTCCTGGCTTAAACGGCAGCCACAGCCTTAGCAGCCACCCCAGCAAGAGCCCATGTCATGGACAAGGAAACCAGTCTGGGCAGCCGGTGGGGTCTTGCCCAAGGGCAGTCACCCGGCCGCACAGAGGCGCAGCTTGGGTGCAGGCCCCCCAGGACACTTCCCCTGTCCCCCTCCCCAAGGTGAGGTGACCACACCTCCTGTTTTGCTTAGGAAAGTCCTGCTTTATGGGTCACCAATGGCCAGTGGCCACTCTCCCTCCTCCAAATGTACCAATTTGGATAAATTGTAGAGTCGTCATCCATGGTGATTATCTATGGTGACATAGTTATCAGTTTCTGGTGTACCCTCCCATCCAAACGTATAAGCACACATGGATGGACCTAGAGATTATCATACTAAGTGAAGTAAGTCAGAGAAAGATAAATATCATATGATATCACTTATGTGTGGAATCTAAAAAATGATACAAATGAACTTATTTACAAAACAGAAACAGATCCACAGACATAGAAAACAAACTTATGGTTACCAAAGGGGGAAAGGGGGAGTGATAAATTCGGAGTTTGGAATTAGCATATACACGCTACTATATATAAAATCAATAAGCAATAAGGACCTACTGTATAGCACAGGGAACTATACTCAATATCTTGTAATAACCTATAATGGAAAAGAATCTGAAAAAGAATATATATATACATACAACTGAATCACTTTGCTGTACACCTGAAACTAACACAGCATTGTAAATCAACTATACTTCAATAAAAATTTTAAAAATAAAAGTACATATGTGTTTGTGTGTGTGTGCATACGCGCACATATAGAGGAATATGAATGTATGTGCATATTTAGATTCTATACGCATACCCTCCCCCTACCTCTAGGTGAAAGGCAGGGCACTACATGGGCTATTCTGACCCTTGATTTTCCTAACAGTACATCCCAGAGAGGCCTCCGTCATAGTATGTGTGTCTCCTCCCCTCTCACAGATGCACAGCAGCATTTCTGCCAGTGGTGGGACTTGACCCCTTCTCCCAGGCAGGGTTTGGAGCCATGACGACATCTTTGATGAGCTGGCACATAGGTGCAGAGCGGGGCTGGAGAGTCAGCCTGAGGGGCTCACAGGGGCTGAGGCCAGCCGGTGCCCTGCTGTGGGCCTTTGTATCCAGTCAGGAACTGTGTCTGCCCAGACGGGAAGCTTTTCAAAAAGATTTCCTAAGGCACAGTGTAGGCTGCTGGGGCCTTACTAAACGCTATGGCCTGGGGATCCAGGACGGAAGGAGGGTGGCACCCCTGGCACTTTGAGGGGACCAAGAGGGTCTCGGGCTCTGACAGGAGCTTCTCAACTGTGGCCAGGGTAGCCTGGGGGTGAGGACTCATTTCACTGCCTAAAATGAATACGCTGGGGTCATTTGTGTGACAAATATTTACTGAGTATCTGCTCTGGGTATAGCACTGTTGCTAGGGGTGTGTGTGTGTGTGTGTGTGTGTGTGTGTGTGTGTGCATGTGTGCACATGTATGCAGGTCTAAGCGGTAGAGACAATTAACAGATGATCAAACAAATAACTGTCAGGTGTTAATAAGCACTGTGGTTAAAAAGGGGCTGCTTTATACAGGAAGGTCAGGGAAGGCTCCTGACAGATGAAGAGTTTGGCTTCAATCATATTTTCAATTAGCAATGTCTTTAAAAATTTGACCTGGATTCCACATTTGCAAATGTGAGAACTCGTTAGGTGAACAAACATTCTTCCTGCTTGGTTCACTGGTAAAAGTCACAGCATCTTGAGGAATATTTGTAAGAAAGCCTCCTTTTCCACAAGGGGCCAAGCCCTGACCCTGCGGGGTGGGCACCTCCCAGCAGTGGCATGCCACTCACCTTTCCTTAAAAGACTGACTTAAGTTCATACCTCTGAGACTGTACATCAGGTAACCATTTAGGATTCTAGTAATTTCTGAAAAAGTCCAATAAAATAGAAAGGCAGCAAACATATTATGAAATTATGTAGACACAGCAATGAAATTATGGAAAGTCAGTTACAAAATGAGCAGCACACAAGAGAAATAGGGGCCTGGGGTGTCAGTCACTCTGTGAGGGCTGCCCAAGAGTCCTTGAAATGGCCCCCCTCTCTCAGCCTCTTTTTCTCTTTGTTCAAACAGCCTCTCAGCCTCCATAACCTGTCTCATCTAATGGTGAGCAAGTAAGCTTTTCTTTTATAAAAGGTTAAAGAACAAAATTGATTACTTTCATCACAAATCTCAGGATAAGTTCTTGATTCTTGCTTTTCATGCCTGTTTTGCATTTGATAAGAGCATGGGTTTATGTTTGTGGTCAGTTCCAAGTTCAGATCCTGGCTCTGTCTCTTCTGGGCTGTGGGATGCTGGGAACTGACTTAATTTTCTGAAACTCAGGTTTCTGTCATTGGTCATGATAAGGACAGCTTTGCAGCCCTGCTTGATGCAGAACATAACACATGTGCTCAGTAGACGACATGGCTCTAATTCCTGCCTGATGATGCTATTCTTCCCCATCTCTAGGGAATCCTTATCCTCTAAGAAGGCCAGCCCTCCCTGCACGAGTGTGGGAAAATGGTGTGAGCACTCATCCCACTAGGGCTGGCCTTTGCTCCCCGCCTGCTAATGGCTCAGGTCTGGGCACTGGTGTCATGGGCTCCAGGCAGGAATGCCTCCCCTGGGGGTGTGTGGAGGCACAAGTGCTTAGCTCCATGCCTGCTGCTCCTGGATCTGGCTCTGTAGGTATACACAGCCCCAAGTGGCCAGCACTGAGCTAGGGTTTGGAAAAGAATCAAAAAGAAGCATTGGGTTGGCTGCACCAACAGGAAACTGCAGTCTGAAGGGGAGACAATATAAAACATACACAAGTCCTGCATGAGCAGGGTGCAGGACAGGGCTATGTGCACAGTGGTGCATTCTGGCTGGAGGACAGAAAAGGGAGTCCCAGGGAACCAAAAAGTACCTGGAAGATTATAAAAAGAGGGCTTCAGAAAACAATCCCATGAGGTTGTTTATGAACTCCTGGACTCCCCTCTCCCCAACTGTGAGCTGTGCATGCGTGGATCTGTCCTAATCAGTACACCAAAGGCTCTGACGACTTACTGAAGAGACCCCCGCCCAGGTCACAGACTGCATCATGTGAAGCTTAGCCAAATAGGACAGCAAAGGCTTTGAAAACCACAGCCCAGAGAAGGCAGGTTGAAATTTACAGTATGAACCTACCTGATAGAATTAAAAAGTCAACATTTTTCTTAGATTATAAACAAGACTCAGAATCTCATAAGATCCAAAATGTCCAGGATGCAATCCAAATGTACTCGACATATGAAGAACCACAAAAATCTCAATGCCCAAGGAAGAGAGCAATCAAAAGACACCAACTCTGAGTTGGTAGATATCGGAATTATCTGACAAAGATTTTAAAGAAGTCATTATGAAAATGCTCCAATAAGTGATGGAAATTTTAGAACCTAAATATACAACAATTGGAAGAAAAAATTCACTGAGTGGACACAACAGCAGATTGGAGATGAGAAAGAAAAAGGGTCAGTAAATCTGAAGATGGATCAACAGAAGACCCAATCTGAAGAAGAGGGAGAAGAAAAGATTGACAAAATGAGGATTTCAGTGACTTGTCAGTCAATGCCAAAGGTGTAATACTCATGTCATGAGGGTCCAATAAGGAGAAAGAGTACAGTGCCCCTAAAAAGAAAAAAAATATTTAAATAAATAATAACTGAAAGCTTCCTAAGCTGTGCAAAGATACAAACCTGTAGATTTAAGAAGCTCAGAGAACTAAAGAGGATAAACCTAAAGAAATCCATGGCCAGACACAACAAAATCAAATTGCTGAAACCTAAGGACAGAGGAAAAATGTTGAAAGCAGCCAGATAAAAGTGACACTCTCAACAGGGGAACAATAATTCGAATGACTGTAGATTTCTCATCAGGAACCACTGGAAGCCAGAAGAAGGAGAAACAAGATTTTTAAAGGATGTTAAACTAGAATTCAATATCCAGTAAAAATATCCTTCAGGTATAAAGATGAAATAAACATATTCTCAGATGAAGAAAAGGGGATTCATAACCACCAAATCTTCCTAAAAAAATTAAAGGAAAATGTTCAGATTGAAAGAAAATGATACAAGAAGAAATGTTGGAATATCAGAAATGAAGGAAGCACAACAGAAACAGTCATGATCTGCATACCTATTAACAGACTATCCTTTTCCTCTTGAGTTCTTTAATATATATTTGAAGACTCACATTAAAATTATTATATTGGCTGGTGGGGTATTTAAAGTATGTAGATGCAATACATAAGAAAATTAAAACATAAAGGAGAAGATAAGGGACCCATAGAGTGACAAGGACTTTGAATTTCACTTGAATTCCAAAAGGGATTGCTTAAAGTATGTATATTGTAATTACTAGAGCCACCACTTTTTTTTTTTTCGGTACGTGGGCCTCTCGCTGTTGTGGCCTCTCCCATTGCGGAGCACAGCCTCGGGACCCGCAGGCTCAGTGGCCATGGCTCACGGGCCTAGCCGTTCCGCGGCATGTGGGATCTTCCCGGACTGGGGCACGAACCCGTGTCCCCTGCATCGGCAGGCGGACTCTCAACCACTGCGCCACCAGGGAAGCCCTAGAGCCACCACTTAAAAATTATATGAAGAGATGTTAAAATCACAAAAGTTAAATTAAAATAGAAACTTAAAAAATTCAAATAATTGAAACAAGGAAAGGGGAACATAGGAACAAAAAAAAAAAACACAAAAAGAAAAAGAGAACAAATAATAAAACAAAAAAGCTAAATTCAAGCATGTCAATCATTACATTAAATACAGATTGTTTAAATGCAGCAGTTAAAAGATAGAAATTGTTAGAATCAATAAAAACTATTTGCTGTGTTGAAGAAACTCACTTCAAATATAATGATATAGGTAGGTTAAAGGTAAAAGGATGGAAAATTACAGATCATGAAAATTTTAATCAAGAGAAAACTAGAGAAACTTTATCAATATCAAGCAAAGTAGACTTCAGAGCAAAGAAAATTGCCCCAGATAAAAAGAAATACTACATAATGATAAAAGGATAAGATTCAGTAAGAAGATAGAATAGTCCTAAATGAACGTGGATTTAACAATAAGACTTCAAAATACTTAGAAGAAAAAACTGACAAAACTGAAAGGAGAAACCAGAAACAGCCACAAGTATAATTGTAGGGCTACAAACTTCTCTCTTGGTAACTGAAAGAACAAGTAGACAGAAAATCATCAAGTGTATAGAAAATTTGAACAAAACCATCAGTCGATTGGATCTAACTGACATCAACAGAATACTCCATCTAACAAGTACAGAATACACATCTTTTTAAAATGCACATGGAATATTCACAAAGATAGACAATATGCTTACTCCTTAACAAAACTGAACACATTTTAAGTAATTTAAATCATACCAATTATGTTGTCAGACCATAATGCAATTAAACTAGAATTAGTAAAGAAAGACAACAAAAACATATTACACAATACACTTTTAAATAATTCAGTGGTAAAAGAGAAAGTCTCAAGGGAAATTAGAAAATATTTTAAACAGAATGAAAATAAAAATGCAACGTATCAAAATTTGTTGTATGCAGCTAAGCAGTTCTTAGAGGGAAATTTATAGCCCCAAAATGTATACATTATAAAAAAGAAAGATCTCAAATCAATAATCTAAGCTTTCACCTGAACAAAGTAGAAAAATCAGTGTAAAATAAATACAAAGCAAGCAGAAGGAGGGAAACTCTAAAGATAAGAGCAGAAACCAATGAAATTAAAATCTAAAAGTCAATAGGGATAATCAATTGAGACAAAACTGGTTCTTTTAAAAGAACTTTAATAAAATTGATAGAACTTTAGCAAGATTGACCAAAAAAAAAAAAGAGAAAGACACTAATTGCTGAGTCTGAAAAGAAAGGGAATATCACTAAAGTCCCTCCAAGATATTTATAAGTTAAAAAAGGGAAAATTACAAACAATATTATGCACATAAATTCAACAACTTAGATGAAATGGAACAATTTCTCAAAAACAACAAGCTACCCAAACCTACTTATTTGTTTTCTGTAACTATTAAAAAAATTGAATTTATAGTTAATAAACTTCTGAAAAGGAAATGTTTGGTTGCAGATGATTTCATAGGTTCAGTGAAGTCTACCAAACATTTAAAGAATAAATATTACCAGTCCTATACAATCTCTTCTAGAAAATAGAAGAGGAGGTAATAGTTCCCAACTTGTTTTATGAGACTAGCATTACTCTGATACCAAAACTAGACAAAGACAGTAGTATATAAAAAGAAAACTACATTCCAATAACCTCCATGGTCACAGATGCAAAAATTCTCAACATAATATTGCCAAATTAAATGAACAAAATAAAAAGTTCAGTACACCAAGAGAAAGTGGAATTAATCCCTGGAATTCAAGGATTCCCTGCAATGGAATCCCTGGTTCAATATTCAAATATCATTCAATGCAACCCACCACATTAATGGTCTAAAGACAAAAAAAATCCACATGATCATATTAATTGATGTAGAAATGTATTTGATAAAATTCAGCTTTCATTAATGACAGAAACTCTTGACAAAAGGAATAGAAAGAAACTTCCTCAACCTGATAAAAGATACCTACTAAAAACCTATAACAAACATCATATTGATAAAAGATTTCTGACTAAGACTGATAACCAGGGAAGGGTGTCCTCTCTCACCATGTCCACTCAACATCATACTAGAAATCCTAGTTAGTGCAATAAGTCAAGAAAAAGAAATAAAAGGCATAGAGATTGGAAAGGAAGAAATAAAACTATCCCTACCCATAGATGATATGAATGTCTATGTGGAAAATCCCAGGGAATCGACAAAAAACCTCTTATAGCTGATAAATGAGTTTCGTGACATCACAGAATACAAAGTCAAAACAAACATCAAATCACATTTCTATAACTAGCAATGAATAATTGCAGACCCAAATGAAAACACATACACATGTGCATGTACACACACACACACACACACACACACACACACACACATTTACAATAGCTCCAAATGAAATATTCAGGTATAAATCTAATAAAACATGTATGGAACTTGTGTGATGAAAATTATAAAATGCTAATGAAACAAATCAAAGAAGATCTAAATAAATGAAGAGACGTATAGTGTCTCCCTAATACATGGAAAAAGATGTGTAAGTAGACTCAACATTTTAAAGATTTCAATCCTCCCCAAATTCACGTATAGATTTAATGCAATACCAAAAAAAATCCTAGCAGGATAGTTTTCAGATATAGATAAGGTGATTCTATAAATTTGTATGGGAAAGCAAGACAAAAAAAAGACCAGAAATATTGAAAAAAGAGAATAAAGTTGGAGGAATGATGCTACCCAATTTTAAGACTTATTATAAAGTGACAGTATCCAAGAGGGTGATATTGTCAAAAGCATTGACACATATTTCAATAGAACATAATAGAGAAACTCCCCTCAAAACCCATATAAATATTGCCTATTGGTTTCTGAAAAAGGTAAAAGCAATTCAGTGATGAAAGAATAGTCTTTTCAAGAAATGATATTGGAAAGTCGGACATTCATGTGTAAGTAAATGGAACCCTGATCTGTTCTCCATCATTATAGTTTTGCCTTTTGGATAATGTCATATAAATGACATCATACATACAACATATAACTTTTTGAGACTTGATCCTTTCATGCAAGTTGTTGCATGTATCAATAGTTTGTTTTTAATTCATGAATAGTATTCCATAATATTGATGTACTCCAATTTGTTTATCAATGGACATTTGAGTTATTTCCAGTTTTTGGCAATTATGAGTAGAACTTCTATAAACATTTTACATAGAACTTTGTGTGAATGTACATTTTCATTTCTTTGGGGCAGATTTTCTCAATCTTGGCACTACTGAAATTTTGGACCAGATAATTCTTTGTTTTGGGGGGCTGTTCTGTGCATTTTAGAAGGTTTAGCAGCATCCCCGGCTTCTGCTCATTAGATTCTAGCAGTATCCAGCCCACCCTCCAGTTGTGACAACCAAAATATCTCTAGACCTTGCCAAATGTCCCATGGGGGCAAAATCATCCCTGGTTGCGAACCACAGCTCTAGGGTAAATACTTAGGAGTAGGACTGCTGGGTCATATGGCAAACATATTTTTAAATTTACAAGAATCTGTCAAACTGTATTCCAGAGTGGTTGTGTCATTTTACATCACCAACAATGTGATGTAAAATTTGCTTTGCATTCTCACCACCACCTGGTATTGCCAGTATATTTTCTTTTCGACCTTCTTACAGGTATGTAGTGGTTTTAATTTTCATTTCCCTAATGGGGTCTACATTGTATTCTTCAAACTGAGAGCGTCCTGGTTTTCTCCCTGCCTCCCAAGAGTATAGTGACTGTTGGATATTGCTTGGTAATTTAAAATAATTCCTCTCATTAATTCATCATAGAACTAATGCTTACAAAGGTTTTCAATATTTGGCAAGGAGGAAAGGGAGACTCAGGGAGGCTGAGTTGGAAAATGTCTTTCTGTACATTCACAGAGAAAGACAACTGATGGTAAAGGTTTAGTCTGTTGTTAATGAAGGCTGGGATCTGAAATGATACTCCCTTGAAACACATCCTGGAATTGGACTAGAAAACAAAGAGGCCTTATTCTATCACTCACAGAAAAGAGCAAGAACCCAATTCTCTATAAACAGAGACAGAGGCTTCTGTGCCAAGGGGTAGGAGGAAAAGCAGGGACCAGGGAACCTGGGAGGCAGAATACCTGAATTTGAACTATGGCTTTTCCACTCAGTAGATTACCCTGGACAAATCATTTTTATCCTGAATCCAAGTTTCCTCATACTTTAAATGAGAGTTACAATCCTTATCTCACAGGGTTACTGTGATGGCAGAATGAGATAGTGTGTGTGCAAATGCACAGCACATAGCAGGCAATTAATACATGTTGAGTTAATGAATAAATCTTTTTCACAGCCTATAAAGACAAAGTAAGAAGTTGAATATATTTAGTCTTTGATTTTATATAATTGTTTTATTTCAAATTAGCCAACCTGGACTGAGTGCCAGGAAGCTGATAGCTTTCTGTCTGATTTATTTCCTTTGATGACATCATTCATTCCATGAATTTAAAGTTAGAATTTTATACCCAGACAAACTATCCACCAAGGGTGAGACAGAATAAAGACAGATTCAGATACGCAAGGACCCAAAAAAGTCTATTTGCAAGTACACTCTTTCTTGAGAAACTATAAAGCTTGTCACAGTGTATGCTCTGGGAAACTGCAGGGTTCTGGACTCAGGTCTGGGTCTGCATTCTAGCCCCAGCAGTTACAAACTGGAGGTAAGTCAATTAATCTCTCAGAGCATTAGTTTTCCAATGTACAAAGGAGGATGATGCCTAATTTATAAAGTGGAGATAAAGGGTGTAAGGTGGTGACACTTAGGTAGTATGTAAGGCAGGTAGGTGCCCAGTAGAGGTTCATGCCTTCCTCTCTCCAATCCTCACTGTGTCCAGTGCAATCCTATAAGCTGTTTTTGTGTTCCATTCCCAGAGGTCCAGGCTCTGGAGGTCAGGCTGCAGAGTATACAGTGACATATAAGCTCATAGGAAGGATCTGCTCTACAGTCAGAGACTCCTGAAAGCCCCTAAAAGCTCCAACGTTTTCAAGACTCAAAGGAATGAATTTCTAAGGGTGGAATATCAGACACTGAGATGAGCGAGTGTGAGGCGAATGTGATAACCACTACACTATGGACAGTGAGATGAACCAGTGGAAAGTCAGGGAAAAGGAACACATTTCAAGTATTTGGGATGGGCCTTTACAACATACCATATAGGCAGCAGGCAGGCCAGCTCACAGGCTGAGTGTGACAATGTCTTAATAAACATTATTTTTACAGTTGTATAAACTTCTTTCCAAACACTTTCAAACCCATGATTTCACCGCCTCATCCCAACAGCATCAGAGAATGTGACTGATTGCTTTCATGGCCACAGAGCCTTCTTACTGCTGTGTGCTTGTCTATTTGCAATGTGACCTTGCCCCTCCTCTTATTAAGGATGGAGTCTCTTTCTCTGCCCAGAGGCTGGCTCAGCCATGGGACTTGCTTTGGCAAGTGGGACATTAGTAAACACGATGCAAGCAGAGAGTTGAGCCGCACCTCCACAATGGGGGCTGCCTCCTCTTCCTGCTCTGATCCATGTTGTAAGGAGCCTGAGCCTTCTCAAGGATGATAGCCCATCTGGACAGAGGCCCAGCGAGAGCCAGAGCTGTGAACCAGGCCATCCTGGACTATGCAGCCCCACCCACACCAACTGCCAGATGCTGCAGCCCCAGGAGCAGCTCCAGGCAATTCCAGACCAGACTGCTGACCCCCAGCATACGAGCAAATCCAGTGGGTCTGCTTTAAGCCACCCAGTTTTGGTGTGGTTTTCTCCACAACCATCAAAAACCGATACAGCCTGGCAGGGACGTCATTACCAAGTGCATTTTACATCTGAACAACACGGACGTTCAGAGAGCTTGGGAGACGGGCCTGAGATCACACGCCCAGCCTGGAACTCTAACCCAGGTCATCTGAGTCTGGGCCTCTGGTCGGGGTCCACCAGGCATCCCCCCTTCCTAGTTCTCAGTTGCCTTGAAACCAGATGAAGCACCCAGAGGCCACCACTAACTAACTGCTTTCAGAGATTTTACCGGTTTAGGAACAAGTAATGGATTCCTCCCGTTGCACACACCCCCTCTTCCCGCAGTGTCCAGCATGGGGGGGCAGCGCTGCACGTGCCAGCCGGTGACGGACAACTTCACCTCAGCACTGCTTTCCCTGCAGACCTGCATGACTTAGGCTGGACTTATTTTCTTCTCTCCTCGGTGTCTTCCTTTTCCTTCTGGGGAGCAGCCCTCTTCCCCATGGCCCCACTTGCAGCCCTGGTGACGGGCGAGCCTAGTTCACCTTTGGTGGAGGGGCTGTAAACCCCAGCAGCAGTGTGAAGGAGGTCACACTTCACACGTCGTGCCTCAGAGGGTCTCTGGAGGAGCAGCAGCACAGAACGTCTGATTTCTCATTTTAGCCACAGAGAAACATACACGTTTTGATTCGCAAGTAGGAGCAGCAGAGACAACGGGTCCTGTAGTTCTGAGTGTGCCTGCGTGGAAGCCCCCGCCTCTGCCTGCTTCAGTTCTCACCATGTTTGCCGCGTCTGCGGGTGCAGGTGCCACCCCATCTTTCTCACGCATCTGAACTCAGCAGGGAGCTCACACTGGCCTTGCCTTCCTGAGGTCTTGGAGGGCATCCTGCTCTGTGGTCACCAGTCCTGAGCAGCCTGTCCACGGTGGCTCTCTGGCTGGTGGCCCGCCCTGCCCAGACCCCAGCCTGGTCTCCACCCTTCTCCGTGGTCAAGTTGTGGACAGGCATCCCTGCCTCCAGGGTCTCCTGCTGGGGCTTGGCCAGTGAGCCTGGGAACCGGCCACTGCGAGTCGTGCAGGAGGAAGGCAGGAAGCAGGCCAAGCGCATCCCTGGGTCTGGCCCTTGGTCCCTTCCGGCCTCTTCAGATACTTAACCTGGTTGCTTTCTGGAAAAAAAAATGATACTGGGCCAGTGTCCATGCTGGGAGCCGCAGTGTGGCGTCTGTCTCCATCTGTCCCAGGGCCAGGCGGCCAGGGGCTGGCTGGGCAGGAGCAGTGCTTGCACTTGTCACTCACCATGGTGGCCAGGTTCCCAGGGCGTGGGGGGAACACGAGGAAAGCCACTGTAGTTTTTCTCGCCATTGTACCTGCAAATGCACTCATTTGCCCAGCTCTCTCCTTTCCTCAGGATAAACTCTGTGTGGCCTTTCTGGTCACTTTTCCTAGTTCTGTTCAGGGGGCTATCACATCAGCCCTGAGCCGAGCCCACTGCAGGCCTAGCCGGTTCTTCTCTGTTTCTCGCTTCACCTCCTCCCCATTCTCTGGCAGCACCTGTGCCCCCTGAGGGGCCAGCGCAGGCCAGACAGGAGAGGCCAGAGGGCAGCCAAGGCCATCTTGGCTCTCCTCCTTTGGGTGCCCGCTGGGCTTGGGGGAAGTCCTAATGCTGACTCCATTTCCAAGGACGTGCTTTTGCAGGTCTTCAGACCTCCCCCCAGCTGAGGGTCTCTGCGCTCCATTCCCTGGACAGAGGAAGTGGTGCCCCAAGCCAATGGCTGCGCCCGCCCTTCAGGCCTGGCCTCTGGGCTTCTCCCTCATAGGCAGAGTCCTGAAGGCAGCGTGGCCCAGGCCTCCTCCCAGGATTCGCGCTCAGTCTCCGCAACCCTGGAGCCCCAGGGATGCTCCCCGTCCCTCCGCTCAGCACGAGGAGGGGACCCTCTTCCCTTTGCCAAGAGAAGACAGAGGCAAAATGCAGAGATGCTGACAACTTGCTCAAGAAAAGTCTCTCTTTTGGACTTTTGCACCCCAAGAGAAGGCGGACCCCCCAGGAGGGGTACACCTCCTAGAAGGAGGAAACAGTCCTGTTCTCTGTGGTGTGACCGCATAAGAGCTCTCCAGGGAGGAGGATGTGGGGAGGTCCCGTGAGAGTGACTAAAAGCCTCTGTGAGGTCTCTCTCACAGAGCTCAAATGTTACCATAGTAACGTGTCAGAACCAAAACAGCCTTGGTTCTAGAAGCTCCCCACCTGTGTCTGGGATCTACCTGCTGCTGTGGGTCCAGGTGACTGTCCGGAGCCCACACACAGCCCTGCAGACTGCAGTTATTGGGCCAGAAAACCCTGCGCCCTCCACATATATACAATGGAATATTACTCAGCCGTAAAAAGAAACAAAACTGAGTTATTTGTAGTGAGGTGGATGGACCTAGAGTCTGTCATACAGAGTGAAGGAAGTCAGAAAGAGAAAAACAAATACCGTATGCTAACACATATATATGGAATCTAAGAAAAAAAAGAAAATGGTCATGAAGAACCTAGGGGCAAGATGAGAATAAAGACACAGACCTACTAGAGAATGGACTTGAGGATACGGGTAGGGCGGAGGGTAAGCTGTGACAAAGTGAGAGAGTGGCCTGGACATATATACACTACCAAACGTAAGGTAGATAGCTAGTGGGAAGCAGCCGCATAGCACAGGGAGATCAGCTCGGTGCTTTGTGACCACCTAGAGGGGTGGGACAGGGAGGGTGGGAGGGAGGGAGACGCAAGAGGGAAGAGATATGGGAACATATGTATATGTATAACTGATTCACTTTGTTATAAAGCAGAAACTAACACACCATTGTAAAGCAATTATACTCCAATAAAGATGTTAAAAAACAAACAAACAAAACAAAAAAACCCTGTGCCCTGGCTTGGGAGGGCATGGGGTGGGGGAGGATTGGAGCCCCTGGGACCATTTAAAATCCAGGAGAAACCAGACATGGGGCTGGGACACCACCTGCAGAGCATTTCTGTGCCATGATCTGTGCAGAGCGACAGGCAAAGGGATCCTCCCGAGGCCCTGGCACGTGTCAGAATCCTGCCTGCACCTGGGGTTGCCCACCCAGCACCTCTCACGGAAGAGGACACTAGTGGCCAGTATGATGCTTACCTGCTCCCCAAACCTTCTGGTCCAAGTTGCATGGAGGGAACTTAAAGAGACCAGGGCGGGAGTTCCCTGGTGGCCTAGTGGTTAGGATTACAGGCTTTCATTGCCGTGACCTGGGTTCAATCCCTGGTCAGAGTTGCGTGTTGTGGCCAAAAACACTTCCATCTTTACAACTGAAACCAAACTAATGGTGAAGGGGTCCTGCGAGGAGGGGGACATTTGGAGGCACAGGGCAGCTACCATCGGGTTGGCAGGTCTCAGCAATGCCCGAGCGCCGGGCGAGTGGCCAGCTGGTCCAGCATCTTCTCCCCCGACCCCGTATCCTCAGGGCTTAAGGAGTGGGAGAAAGAGGAGGGGACAGTAGGGGACACAGCCGCTGCCCATCACCTAGGGGCCTCTATGTGGTGGTCCTGTCTCGACCTTGGCAAACCCGAGTCCCTGTGAGGGGCGACAGGGACAAACAGATGTCGTCTGCTGCCTGCCCCCACTCTCCTGCTCTGAGTCCTCTGGGGCCCCAGGGAGCAGCAGCAGTGCCCAGGCCATGGCCTTAGGAGTCAGATGACCCGAACCAGCCATGTGACTGTCCGTCAAGTGCCTCCTGGTTGGGAGGACTCGGGGGGGGACACAGTATATGGTGACTGTGACCTGTTATTCTTATCATTACTGCTGTCATTCCCCACATCTTCCCCACCCTGGAAGAGTCACCAAGCAGGATCCAATGTACCAGCGTCTACAGAGCAGCAGGGGCTGGAGGGACAATGGGGAAAAGGATGGCGAGGAACCCTTTAGACGCATACCAGGCAAGACTCAGCAGTGTGGGAAAGTAGAGAGCAGGCCTTCAGGAATGGATTGAGTCTTTAGGATATTTGTCCCCAAATGTCCTAAACAAGACAGACTTTTGGTGTTGACAAGTCTCCCGATTAAAACAAAGTGACAGGGAATTCCCTGGCTGTCCAGTGATTGAGACTTTCGCCTTCTAATGCAGGGGGTGCGGGTTCAATTTCTGGTCGGGGAATTAAGATCCCACAGGCTTCGGGGCCAATACAACAAAATGTAAAACAGAAGCAATATTGTAACAAATTCAATACAGACTTTAAAAGTGGTCCACAGAAAAAAACACAAAAAAACAAAGTGACAAAACAACCCTGTAGGAATAGTGTTTACAGGTTCCCTTATCATCTCTAAGCCTTGTCTTTGAAGGGCCTCTGTCTGGTGCCGGCCTGGAAAGCGCTAGGTCCTGCTGCAGAGGCTGAGGACCCGGATGCAGAGATGCATGGGGGCAGGGTAGGGCCTGGGATGCACTCCCTGCAGGGGCTGTCTGGAGCCTCTGATCCTTTCTTGGGTCTCCCGGCTGTCAACAAGCATCCTCTCTTGTGTTTGGCTGAGAGTTCTTCTGGGGGGTGACAACCTGGCCCTCGGTTTCAAAAAGTTGGGGCCAAAGGGGCTGCAGCTGCCCTGTTGGCTGCACCTGCATTCCCACGTGGGGACGGTCCAGCCGTGTCTGCAGGAAGAACAGCCGCTGCCCACGTGTGCAGAGCAGTAGAGCCTGGGTGCCAGGAACACGCAGGATGTCCCTGGAGCCCGTCTGGGAGACGCTGGGCTCGCCTAACTATCTTTTGTTTCACTGTGACTTCTTAAAGCCAGAAATTAGATGTTCAGATGAAAAAACCCAAATCAGCAGCCTGAGGCTTCAGAGCCTGGTGAGTGCGTGGGCAGTGTGGGCCCTCCCGAGGCTGGCTGGGCAGTGAGTCCCTCCCTGCTGTGGTGTCGGGGGGCACATGTGAGCTCATGAGATGCACACGGGGACTGTGCACACTTTCGCCCAAACATCTGGCAGGGTCCTGCTGTCCCGCCTGCCCCCCCCACCCCGCACCTGCCCTGCATCCGTGGTAGAATCTAAGGTCTGAAGGCGGGAGTCATTCTCATGTCGCCCCCAGCTTGGGGGTCCCGCGTCCTCCCAAACTTCCTGTGCCGCTGGGGGTGGGGGCACAGCCGGGGCAGCACTTACCCCCCGCCCGAGCCGCCGTGCTTGCTGATGTGCGTGCGTGGCTCGCTGGAGGCCAGCTTCAGCAGCTCTGTCCACTCTCGCTCCCACTCTTCCTCCGTGTACACCAGCCCTGACTGGCGCAAAGGGGGGCGGGCTCAGGAGGGGGCGGCCACCCCTTACCCCCCCATCCAGGTGATCCTGGCCGAGAGCCTCACCTCCCGGTTTCGTCAGCCCCTGGGCCTGGGGCACCTGTTAGTGGCCGAGGACCATCCCCATTTGCTCTGACAGAATTTGTTCAGAACCCCCAATCTCCAACCTCCATGCCATTGGGAGTCCACCCAGCAATAGGGGTCATTCCCAGGGGTGAGAACGACCAGTGTAACCTGTACGCGCACCGGGCAGGGCACCGACCACTGACACGTGCGTAGGGACCCGGGCAGACCCATCTTCAAGGGCTTCCAGGCCAGCGAAGGGCCAGTGCTCACCGAGGTTCAGGGATGAGGATTCCCTTTGGACTGAGCACACACACTGGGGCTGGGGCCGTGGGCCGTGCCAGGGCCAATCTGTGGCTGCACTGGCAGTGACCTGACGGGTGACCATCTAATTCATCATTCAGGTCGGGACAGCCTTGCGAGTGAAGGCGATTGGTTTTCATAATTACACCAGGACGGGTGGGGGAAATGGACGTCTGGTTGCTGTGGGCAGGGCCTGACGTTGCAATGGGCTCCTCTTTAGCGGGTCTGAGTGGGGGACGGAGCCATTGCTGCTGATCTCACAAGACATACTTGGCCTCGGGGCCCAGATCCGGACCCCATCCTGGCTTTGGCCACGCATGGTGTGGTCCTGGCTCTGCCACGCCGACAGGTACCTACCTCCTTGTTCTGTTGCGTCTGCTGCCACCTCCATCTTCGCTTCAGGGCTTCCCTCTCGGCCCCTGTCCTCATCATGGTGTAGAGAGCTTTCCGCAAAACCAGGTCCCGGTCGTGAAAGCCCCACATGCCTGCAGCCGGGAGGCCCGTGAGGGGCAGAGGAGAGAGGAGGGACGTGAGGAGGAGGGGGCCAGGCCGGCAGGCGCTGAGACCACCACCGCCTTCCAGCCTTGGCCCCTGCAGCTGTGTGAGCAGACTAGCTCAGTAGCCAGCTGTTCAGTTCTGACGATTAGCAAGCAGCTGCCCTCTGTGCTCCCTTGTGATGTTTCCCGTGGATGCAGGCAGCGGTGAAGGAGCACGGCCCCTCCTTAGAGCTACAACAGTTTCGCTAAGTGCTGCCTGTCTCAGGGGCCCTTGGCAGGCTACCCTCAACCTCTCAGGTTTGCTCTGAGGGATATAATGTTTGTGGTTCGGGCCTTGTGTTCGAGTGGGAGAGAGCCTATGGGGACAATCGGTGAGGTGCCCTCACACAGGGCCCAGAGCCAGGATGGCAGTCAGACTCCGGCTTCTTCGGGGGTCTGCCGCATCTGATGTCTGTGGCCCTGAGGCATCTCAGCACACATCTGGGGCCCCCGGAGAGCACCTGCTTCTGAAGGAAGTGCCCCTCCCGGCCTGTGCTGGGTGCCCAGGGGTCAATAAAGACAAACCAGCATCTCTGAGTACGCCTTTGGCACAGCTCAGAAGTGGCCAAGAAACCCAACCGATGGAAGAAGCATCGTGAAAGAGAGATGCAGCTCTGGCTACAGGGAGAGAGTGGGGGAATTCATTCTTTCATTCATTTGTTTAATTGAATCCCATTAATTCCACCTAATTCCATACTTATTTCACAGTAGGGGTGAGGCACCATTCTGAGTGCTGGGAATATCCACAGCAGCAACCAGGACAGACAATTCCTAAAATCCCACGGAGCCCACATTGAGGGGCGGAGAGGCAGGCATCGAATTAGCATGGAACACCCTATGTTGCGGGCAGCAGCACCATCGGGGGGATGAAGCAGGCCAAGAGGGCAGAGTGGTGGGTGGTTTGGTCACGGCGTGAGTGGAGACATTGGAGCAAAGACTTGAGTGGTGAAGGACGGGGCTGAGTCACAGGAAGAGGCCAGGGCTGGCCCCGAGGAGGCCCACGTGGCATACTAGGGAGGGAAAGGTGGCTGGAGCTGGGATAGAGGGGAAGAGGTGGAGACTGGAAAGGTGGACTTGAAGTGAGCTGGGACCCCCTGGAGAGCTTTCAGAGAGCAGTGACCCGCACTGACTGCTGATCAAAAGCCCAAACTGGCTGTACATCCTTTAGTGCAAAGACACGCGGATAACCTTGGGCTGCTGTGGGCTTTCTGTCCAGGGAGGCTTTGGTCTTTTTCTGCAGCACAGGCGGAGGGAGGTGGCTATCAACACTCCTTTTATGAACAGGCTGAGCTGAGCTTTCTCATCCCTCAGACCTGCCTGCAGCGTCCTCCCAGGCAGGGCAAGTCCCGGGTCCAGTCTACAGGCCATGGCTCCTTGTTCGGGTCTCTTTTGCAAAGAGGGTCTCCTTGTCCCATACATGTTTGCCCACAAGCCTGACCCCAGGATTACCATCATTTCTATGGGTGCCCCACACCCTAGGTCAATGCCAGGGCTGGTCAGCAGGTCCATTAAGCACTGCTGGTGAGTGTGGTATGGCCACTTCGGGCAGTCCTGCTCCTGTGGGGTTCAGCAATTTAAGTACAAAAGGGGAACAAAGTACTGGGAGAAAAGAACCAACAGGCCACGAGTCCCAGGCTCAGTCTTGGCCTAGCCTCTCTTACAGCTGGAGTGAGGGCCACCTGCAGAAGGCTTTCTCTTCCCAGGCAGACCTGGAGGGCCTGCTGTGCTCATGGGGAAACACATGCCATCAGACAGGACCACAGTAGCATGTGGCCAGCTGGTTTGTGGCCTTATCCACCCATGGTCATGCCAGGGACAGTGCCTCTGCATGCTGCAGTTTCAGAAGGACAAAGGCATTTCCATGCCTGAAACTTTGTAAAGAGGCTGCTGGTTGACACAGAGGAGAGATCTCTTCTTTCATTTTCCTTCTCCAGGTTTTATACAGAACAAGATGAAATAAGTTCCATAAGAGGGAGATAGTGAATACATTACGATGGAATAGGACACAACTAGCAAAAATATGTTTTTGAAGAACAGCATGGAAAATTCTCAATACAATTTTAAGGGAAAAATGTTGGATTCCAAACTGTGAGCACCGTGAGGTCCTAATTTCACTGGAAGAATAGACAAAAGTGTGGAAGACAATATACCAAAATGTTAAAAGCAGCCATCGCTGGGCAGTGGGATTGCTGATTATTATTTTACGATGATGAATGTGGAGTCAACAGACAGAAATGCGTTAGTTTTGAAAGGGAGGAGGTGGGTGGGTACCCTTGTCTTCCCCATCACTCCTTGTCAAGCCCATGGAATGTGGGATGTTCCCTTTGCTCTTGGGCTCCATCCTCCTCTGGGCATCTCGGGGCCCTTTCCAGGTCCCCTCATTACCCTCTAAGCCTTTTCAGGCTCATCTCAGCCCACCTCTTACAGAATAGGCCTCACTACAGGTCTGAAGCAAGGTCTGGGGCGTCCTTGCTCTGGGACAGAGCATCGGGTTAAGGTCATGTTTACCTGGGGAGGCGAGTTTGACCAACAAGGACCATACTCTCGTCGGAGGGGCCCACCCCTGGAGAGGGTCCTCATACTGCAGGACTGATAAGGCGCCACTGGCACTGATACTGGGGTCCCCGGCACAAATTCAGTTCTGCCTGTGTTGTAAGCCTGGGTCCAGAGGGGTTAAGTGAGCTTCCAGAAAGTCTACCGTGACCTTCCATCATCCAAATATTGCCACCCACACTTGAGCATTTGCTGGTATCGCTTTTTGTAACCAGGAAGCTCGCATCTCCGTTGGAGGAGGTTGCTGACCTCTCTGTGGTGTATTCTGACTGTGCCGTGTTATTTACCCAAGCAGTACCTATGTCTGTCTTTTTGTCAGTCTGAGTGCATCAGCTGCAGTCAGTGTGGTGGCCCCAGACCTACCCAGCCTCATGCGCTGCTCCCCAGACTTCCTGCTCGAGCCCAACAGGGCTTAGCCCCGACCCCAAACACCATGTTAATTTCTGCCTTTCTGCTTTATCTATGTGGTCTCCCTGCCTGGAAGGTCCTTTTTTATAGTCTTTCAAGTTCTTCAAGTCTCAGTAAAATCTCACCTCCTCCAGGAAGTCCTCTTTGATTGCTCTAGATCACGATGTCTAATGCCCATCCCTGCAGCTCTGCTCAGGACTCCTTCTATCAGGACAGGTCTTTTCTCGTGTGTGCTCTATGTCCCCACCAAGCCTGCCAGCTGCTTGACAAGAAGGGCAGGAATTGTTGGCTCCATCCCTTGGGGATTCTTCCAGATGACAGTAATGCACGTGGCTCTACTTAGTATATGATTGTCCTTTAATGACGCACAGAGCAGGCCTGGGCACTGCCACCCTCTGTCTACACTGTGGGGCTTACCCAGTGAGGCAGCGTGTAAAAGGCAGTTCCCGTCCCCTGTCGTGGCCAAAGGAAGAAGCCGTTTACAGCTCGTGCACACGGTGGACCACCAGTTCAGGCGACCTGGAACAGAAGCTCACGTTTAGAATCCCAGGACAGGCAGGGATGTTTGCTGAGTAAGCTTAAACATTGGCGGATGATTTTCTAGAGGATTCTAGAGAACTTCATTGGTAAGGTGGAGGGTTATGGTTACTTATTCTCAAAAAAAAATACAGATTTTTTTCCTAAGATAAAAAACTGCCAAATTCTCCCATCAACTAGCAAGAAACTCAAGACTAAAGCCTTCTCTCCTTGAATCTGGGAACACATTTTACACAAAATGTAAAATTTTCCTTTGTGTAATTTCCTTGAACACAGTTTCCCCTCCCAAAAGTTATTTTTCTAAAAAAATACCATCCTTCTTTGTTGATGCATACATACCTTTGAGATATGGTTTATATTTAATTTTTTTAATTGACGTATAGTTGAGGTACAATGTTTCAGGTGTACAGCAAGGTGGTTCAGTTATACATACATGTGTATATATATATATATATATATATATATATATAAAAAATTTTTCAGATTCTTTTCCATTATAGGTTATTACAAGATATTGAATATATTTCCCTGTGCTATAGAGTAGGCCCTTGTTGTTTATCTGTTTTATATATAGTAATGTGTATCTGTTAATCCCAGACTCCTAATTTATCCCCCCTTTCCCCTTTGGTAACCATAAGTTTGTTTTCTGTGTCTGTGGGTCTATTTCTGTTTTGTAAATAAGTTCATTTGTATTATTATTTTTTTAAGATTCTACACATAAGTGATGTCATGTTATATTTGTCTTTGTCTGACATTGTAGCTATTTTGGTAAGTCATGTTAAATTTCATCAACACATCTCGAGACTTCTGCTTGCAGGAAGACAGAGTAGACATCCTCTCCACTACCTTTCTACTAACTACAACTAAAACCCCTGGACATTACATATAAAACAACATGGGAAGACTGAAAGGTGGAGAGAAGAAGGCAGACTGGCTAGGAACCTCAGGACTTGAGGCACATCCTGGTGGTAGGTGCCCTGGGTTCCTCTTTGCCTCACAAACCCCAGAGTAGACGCTAGAGAAGGTTACAATCTGGAAATAATGGAGGCTGTCAAAAAAATCATGCTCTCTCTAGTCAGAACACCAGGAGAGGGGCCTCTTAGCCAGATAGCCACTGCTTAGAAAACAGCTGTTCTATTCCAGCCACACCCACAGAACAAACTGTAGCCCTCCCACCACTCTTCTAGCAGAGGCCGAGTGGGGAGCTGAGGCTTCATCCTTGCCAGGCTGCCATGAGTCACTCTCTACCCCTCCCCCACTGCCAGGTGGTGCAGAGTCAGCAATTGAACCCTGCTGGATGGTAATGAGGATTCCACCCTTACCAAATGGAGAACATATGGGGAGCCTGGACTTTCACCCCAATCTGATGGTGATGAGGTTCGCCCACTACCGCCCAGCAGTACCAAGAAGCCCATGCCACATTAGGTTCCAGCAGAGGCAGTGTGGAAAACCTGTACGTCCACCCCCATCTGATGGCTGTGAATCAATGGCGTCCTACACCTAATGGAATGGTGTCAGAGAAGGTCTGCTAAAACACAAGATTTAAATGATTCAGAGTCTTATAACTTAATACTCAAAATATACAATTTTCAACTAAAAATTATTTACACCAAGAACCAGGAAGACCTCAAATGGAATGAGGAAAGACAACTAACCAACACCAATACAGATAACACAGATGTTAGAATTATCTGACAGAGATTTTAAAGCAGGCATCATAAAAAATGTCTCAACAAGCAATTACAAACAGGCTTGAAACAAATGAAAAAAAAAAAGAAAAATGTCAGCCAAAAAAAGTCTCAACAACAACAACAAAAGAAGATACAAAGAAAAGCCAAATTAGGTTTTTGGAACTAAAATAATCCAACAATTGGTTAAAAAAATTCAATGGATGTACTCGATAACAGAATGGAGAGAATAGAAGAAAGAATATGTGGATGACAAGGTATAACATAGAAATTACAGAAACTGAATAATGGAGAGAAAATAAACTAAAAAAGATCACGTGACCATAGTCCCATAGGAGAGGAGAAATAGGGTAGAGCTGAGAAAAGTATTCAAAGAAATAATCACTGAAAACTTCCCAATTTTTGTAAACAAACAAACCTATAAATATATGAATTCAAGAAGCTGAGAAAATTCTAAATGGGAAAAACCCATGGAAATTCATGCCAAAACACATCATAGTCCAATTTCTGTAAACTAAAGACAAAGAAAAAGCCTTGAAAGCTTCTAAAGAGAAACAACTCCTTACCTATATGGGAAAAACAATTGTAATGACAGAGAATTTCTTATCAGAAACCATGGAGATCAGAAAGAAGTGGAACAATGTTTTTCAAGTGCTAAAAGTAAAGAGCCATCAGTCCAGAATTCTATGTACAACAGAAGTATCCTTCAGAAATAAAGAGGAAATCAACACATTCTTAGATGAAGGAAAACTAAGAGAATTTAGGTTTCCAGTAGACCTAATTTAAAAGAATGGCTAAAGGAAGTTCTCTAGACAGAAAGGAAATGACAAAAGAGGAAATCTTCAAACATTAGGAAGGAACAACATGGAAAGAGCAAAAATATGAATGAATACAGAGACTTTCCTTCTCCTCTTGAATTTTCTAAATTATGTCTGACAGTTGAAGAAAAAATTATAACATTGTCTCAATGTGTATATAAGAAATATTTAAGACAATTATAGATGGTGGAGGATAAAGGAGCATAAAGGCAGGTAAGGTTTCTATGCTTCATAAAAGTGGTAAAGTGTCAGCACTTTATGTGTATGCTTTGATAAAGTATGTATATAACATAATATCTAGAGCAACCACTAAAAAGCCTATACAAATAGACATACTCAACAAATCCTATACAAACTCCTGCAGAAAATGGCCAGTATTACCTTGATACCAAAACCAGACAAAGAAAATATAAAAAAGAGAGAAGTACAGATCAATACCTCTCATGAATATGATACACAATTCTTACCAAAATAAAAACAAGTAGAACTCAGCATTTTATAGAAAAATTATACACTACATTTAAGTGGGGTTTATTACTGGGATGCAAGGCTAGTTTAATATTTGAAAATCAATCAATTAATATAATTCACCATATTAACAGTTTACAGAAGAAAAATCACTTGATCATATCATCAACACAGAAAAAGCATTTGACAAAATTTGATACTCATTCATGACAAAAACTCCCATTAAAAGTAGGAACAGAGGGGTAAAGAACATCAACTTGGTAAAGAACATCTACAAAAACCATACAGCTAACATCATACTTAAATGTTAAAGACTGAATTCTTTCCCCTTAAGACTGGGAAAAGGTGAGGATGCTCTCTCTCTACCTGCTCTTCAACATAGTACTGGAAGTCCTAGCCAGTGAAATAAATCAAGAAAAAGAAATAAAAGTAACACATATCAGAAAGAAAGACCTAGCACTGTCCTTATTTGCAGGTGACAGGATGGTTTATGTAGAAAATCAGAAGGAAGCTACAAAAAATACTATAACTCATAAATGATTTTGTCAAGGTCACAGAATACATGATCAACATACACAAATCAACGGTATTTTGACATACGAACTCTGAACACATGGGCCTCAAATTTTTAAATATCATACTATTTACAATAGCTCAAAAATTAAATACTGAAGTATAGGTATAAAATAACATTTTCAGTACTTGTATGCTAAAAACTATAAAATGCTGATGAAAGAAATCAAAGAAGATCTAAACAACTGGAGAGACATACTATATTCATGAACTGGAAGACTCTCAACACAGTAAAGATGTGGATTCTCTCTAAATTGATGCATAGATTAAATGCAATTTCTATCGTAATCTCAGCAAGGTGTTTTGAAGAAAGGCGATTATTACCAATTTAGAATTCTATACCCCAGAAAAATAGAAAGAAAAATTCATCACCAGCACACCTGCAGTAAAGAATTCTAAAGGGAGATCTCCAGACAGAAGGAAAATGACTCTATGGGAGGCAGGGTATACAAAAGGAATAAAGAGACTTGAAAGGGCAAATATGTTGGTAAATATTGATTGTTTAAAGCAATACTAGTAATGGCTTTTGGGGATCAAGTTATATGTAGAATTAAAACACATGACAGCAACAACACAAAATATGGGAGTCTGTAACAAATGACATAAATTCTAAGGTTCATATATTGACCAGAAAGAGGTAAAAGTGCTAACTTAAGATAAATTCTAATAACTCAAAAATGCATGTTGTAAACTCTAGTGTAACCACGAAAAGAATAATAAGAAATGTATAACTAACAAGATAGTAGAGGGGAAAACAGAATGATAAACATCCTTAAATAATTCAAAAGAGTACAAGAAAGAGAAAAAAGAAACACAATAACAAAAAACAAACAGCAAGATAACAGATTTAAACCAAAAGAGCATTTATATTAAATGTGGATGGACTAAATATTCCAATTAAAAGACACTGTCAGCCCTCCTTAAAAACCAACTATATACTGTTGACAAAAGAAACCATAAATATAATGACACAGAAATTTGACAGTAAGTAGGTAGAGAAAGATATATCATTCAAAAATAAGCAAAAGTAAAGCTGGTAAACTTTTACTGCTATCAGATGAAGTAGACATCATTAAGACATGAGATAAAGAGGGATATTTCATTGTGTGGTCCGAGCACATACCCTGAATGATTTCAAATCCTTTGAAATTTATTGATACAATCTTTATGTCCCACTATGTAGTCAATTTGGAAAATTGTTTACTTGAAAAGAATATATATTTATTCTGCAATTGGTAGGTGCCATGTGGTATATATGTAAATTAGGTTAAGCTCTTTATTTATGTTCATCTGATCCCTACTGATTTTTTTGAATATTGATTCTATCATTTATCAAGAGAATTCTGTTAAAAATCTCCAGTTTTGATTTTAGATTTGTCTATTTCTCTTTCGAGTCTGTCAATTTTTGCTTTATATATATTTTAGGCTAAATCTTAGGTGTATACACATTTACTACTGTTATATTTTCAACTGACTTGACTGTGTTGGAGTTTCCTAAGCTATGGGCTCTGAGCTTTGACACAAATCCACTGTGTGTACAGTATCCCCCCATCCCTGCTTCTGCAACACCCATGGGGTTTGGAGGGCAAGGGAAACTGACATAAACATGGAACTCGTGCTGCTTGCTACGCTGTGAGTGATGAAGTCCTCTGTCTCTGACCCAGGAGTCTCATGTCTTTTGCCAGCATCCTTGAACCTGTGTTGGGCTGACTAGCTAGCTTGTAAGCAGAGTAGGATCTTCACAGTTCTGGACAGTTTTTGAAGATGGGGATGAGATTCCAACAGACACCGGGCTTTCTAAAAGAGACAGGACATGGGGCCTCTTGGGCTAAGTTAGGAGATGGGAAAAGATGCCCTAGGATCCTGTAGGGAACTCTCTTACCCAGGTGATAGGCAAAGGGCCAGTGACTAAGGGCCTAACAGTCCTATCAACAACTGTTTAGAGGTGAAGCGGTGAGGTAGGGCTGAATGGGGGCTGATGCTCACTCCCTTCCTGTGTGACTCCAAGGAGCCCCCAAAGTTGATACAGGGCTTCTGGTGGACCAGACCATGGGAAGTTCATTTGGCTGAACTGCAAAAGTGCTCAGATGTGAAAGTAACTGCACCTGGCTCTCCCTCTGTACCTCCTGGCCCCTCCCTACTTCTCTACCCTGGCATCAGCTGCTTTCATGAAAGGTCGTAGGGATGGGGCCTAGGTCTCCCTGCCCCAGAGGAGGACCAGAGGTCACATGTACCTGTCCAAGTGAGCTGGGACACCTCATGGAGGAGAGGAGCTCAAACTTTTATGGCTATGTTGGAGAAAGGTGCCAAAGTCACCATCCCACACAGTCACAGGGGGAAGGGGCATCTGAGTTCAACTGATGGGGGTTGGGTATGCTCATAGTGGGGAACAGAAGCTCGCGGGATCCTGTGAGCGGTAGCGCCCTTGGGTCTAATCCAGGGCAATCTTGTTGCTGCTTCTACACTTGAATGTACCACAGGGATTAAGTCCACATGCATGGACATCCCATCCCATAAGTGCCAGAGGGGATTCTCCTGATCAGAAGAGCCAAAGGTAGAGAAGGGCCAATGGGGAAAATGCTCCTGCCATTTACTCCTCATGGATGGGTCGGGGTTGCATGTGAGGGCTCTACCCACTGTGTCCGAGCTTTCACCTTGTAGATGGTGACTGCTGGCCTGCACGTCAGAAGCTCAGCCTCGGGGCCTGGACTGTGTGATATCACACCTCAGCCAGCGGGGTGGCTGATAAGTCCCAAAAAAATTCAGGGGCCTCCTTGCCAAGTCAAGTTCCTTGGGATGCTGTTGGGGATTCACAATGCTCAATCCCTCTGGCAGTCAAGGAAAACTGCTGCATCTTCAGCCCCACACCCCACTGCCAAAAGAAGGCTCCTCCTTAGGCTCTGGGATGAAGATGCAATGTGCCTCAGCTGGGCATTCTAGTTGGTCTTTTATGACCTCCAACTTGCAAATCAGCCTCCTGTGAGTGGAGCCAGCCTATCAGGCTATGTTGAAAGTGGTCCAGCAAACTCTTGGCATATTTGCTACTTTTGGGGGCCCTTTGAGTTCCAAGTGTCTGTGGCCAGTGCTCTCGCTGACCGGAACCTCTGGCAAGGGGAGGCGGCATCCATCCAGAAGTGCCCCTTGGGGTTTCAGACTTGTCACATCCCTGACATGGCTACCATGTTCATCCCTTTGGGAAAGCTGCAATTAACCTGCTACTGGACTCCAGCCAAAACTAGACATCTCCCCCGTGGAGGCCCGGTGACCCTGGCCTGATATTCCCATTTTGGGGTGGTCAACTCAGCTTCAGTGCAAAACAAGGTGAGAAGTGCTCAGTGAGCATCACTCGTCAGATGCAAATGGTGTATTCAATCACACAGCAGGCCTGGTCACAGCAGCCTCTGGGTTTTACATGAGAAAGTGGCAGCTGCCTCTCTGGAAGAAACTATCCCCCACTCTGAGCCTGAAGCAGAGCTGCTGGCTCAGCAGGGCCCTGGACACAAGGAAGCCCCTGAATGCCTAGGCTGTGCACTGATGCATCAGCTAAGCTGAGCCTGGTAGTGGTGGCTGGACCATGGTGGCTGTGTGGCCCCAGTGCCAGCTCTGCAGATACCAAAGTGGACTTGGTCATTCTGTCCAGTGGGCAGGGCTCAAGGCTGTTCTCATAGCTCTGGCCAGCACTCCCTGGAGGAAGTTTGCTATGTCTTTACTGACCCTTGGGCTGTTTGGCCTACTGGTTTGGTCTGTTACTTGGAAAACTACAGACTGGTAGATTAAAGACACACTTTTTTGGAGCCAGGAAATGTGATGAGAAATCACACATGCTGATCAAACTATCTGGGTCAGTCTTGTCCACGGGCATGGTGAGGGCCCGTCCTCTGATGAGACTAACTGGAATCAAGCTGCTTGTTGAGGCTGCACCTCTCAGACCACCACCACTGCTGCCTGGACCCCTTGCTGCACTGCACATGGTGACTGCCACCACACAGGGCCAATGAAGGAAGGACTCCTAGGTCTGATGCAGAGGCTGCCACTGCACGCCACACCTGGGACTCCTGCCAAGAGTCAACCCGTTTGTCTTGTGGTGGAGGAGGATGCCCTGCCCCTGCCTGCTCCTGGCGGGCTGACTGTCAGCTTCGCCTCACCGCTGTTGACACTTTTAACAGAGTTAACTCAGGCCACACCATTGTGACCCTTGAAACTAATCCATGATATGCTTTTGGCTTTCCAGACCACGTTCAGTCTGACAATGAGAAAAGGGAACACTCTTGCACTGCTGGTGGGAATGTGAATTGGTACAGCCACTATGGAGAACAGTATGGAGATTCCTTAAAAAACTACAAATAGAACTACCATATAACCCAGCAATCCCACTACTGGGCATACACCCTGAGAAAACCATAATTCAAAAAGTCATGTACCACAATGTTCATTGCAGCTCTATTTACAATAGCCAGGACATGGAAGCAACGTATGTGTCCATCATCGGATGAATGGATAAAGAAGATGTGGCACATATATACAATGGAATATTACTCAGCCATAAAAAGAAACAAAACTGAGTTATTTGTAGTGAGGTGGATGGACCTAGAGTCTGTCATACAGAGTGAAGTAAGTCAGAAAGAGAAAGACAAATACTGTATGCTAACACATATATATGGAATCTAAGAAAAAAAAATGTCATGAAGTACCTAGGGGTAAGACGGGAATAAAGACACACACCTACTAGAGAATGGACTTGAGGTTATGGGGAGGGAGAAGGATAAGCTGTGACAAAGTGAGAGAGTGGCATGGACATATATACAGTACCAAATGTAAATTAGATAGCTAGTGGGAAGCAGCCGCATAGCACAGGGAGATCAACTCGGTGTTTTGTGACCGCCTAGAGGGGTGGGATAGGGAGGGTGGGAGGGAGGGAGACGCAAGAGGGAAGAGATATGGGAACATATGTATATGTATAACTGACTCACTTTGTTATAAAACAGAAACTAACGCACCATTGTAAAGCAATTATACTCCAATAAAGATGTTAAAAAAAAAGAATGAGATGGGTTTCCATGTGCTGACAATAAAAAATCTTCAAGATATATTAAGCAAAAAAAAATAATAATAATAAAT